>NC_089869.1:3645675-3980675 GCF_036373705.1 Amia ocellicauda | reverse complement strand
GGCTGGATGGATCGATTCTTTGAAAGACCTGGGTCCGAAAGACAGAGGTCCACCATTTGCTTCTGCAGTAGTACAGAGTTGCGCCTTGGCGCCATGGCTTAGTTGGTCAAAGCACTGGGGTCCACCACGTTGCGTGTTACCGCTGACGTTTGCCTGTTTCTGTTGCAAGCACGCCTTCTCTGCATCGTAGAGTGTAAACGAATGACCGTTATTGATAGACAGACATAAATAATCAAAGGGACGATGGATGGCTGGCTGGATGGATCCATTCTAGGAAAGACCTGGGTCCGAATGACAGAGGTCCAGCATTTGCTTTTAAAGTAGTACAGAGTTGTGCCTTGGCGCCATGGCTTAGTTGGTCAAAGCACCTGTCTAGTAAACAGGAGATCCTGGGTTCAAATCCCAGTGGTGCCTCAGCTTTGTTCATGTTAGGGTACATGATAAGGACTCCCCTTCCAGGATTTTGCAAGATTGCCTCTCGTCACGGGCCGGAATGATATATCCCTTCCACTGAGAGAGTAAAGCAGAAAGTCATCTTCCCAGAACCCTGTATTTAAAGAATAGGGTCAGGACGACAAATACTTCCCTGTGCAGGCTTCGCGCGGCCACCTTTGGCTTTAGGTCCGATGGCGAAAATGCCATTGCCGCACAGAGACGGACACCGCCCAATGTTTGATGCACTTGTCAGTGCTGTCTACATCTTCCTGTAAATCTTTTTCCGCTGTCAGATCCTGTTGAAAGCACACTTATTGCTTTGTCCGCAAGCGTAAGCAAGTGAGTGCTAGCTGTAGAAAGACAGAGAGGTAGGTAGATAGACAGACAGATAGATAGAAGGATAGATAGATAGATAGATGGATGGATGGGTGGGTGGATAGTTGGTTGGATGGATGCGTGGAACATATAGTAGGTAAACGGTAGCAGCCACTGAATTGGTATGAAACTAGGAAAGGGTGGGTGCAGCAAGCTCTGGCGCCGTGGCTTAGCTGGTGAAAGCACCTGTCTCGTAAACAGGAAATCCTGGGTTCAAATCCCAGCGGTGCCTGGCCTGAAGGAGGCAGAGGCTATGTACAGCAAGACTGTGGGGCAAGTTTAAGTTTTTGGCAGCGTAGCCATTGTTACTGCATGAGGCGATGTTTCTTGGACAGGAGATTAGAAAGCAGAGGTCCAGGTCTCAAACCACGAATGGAAGCAATGAGGTAAGAAGTAGACGGACGTCCCTGGGTGGGCTCGAACCACCAACCTTTCGGTTAACAGCCGAACGCGATATGCGATTGCGCCACAGAGACAGGCGCAGCAGCTGTGACTGGGGTCCACCATGTTGCGTGTTTCCGCTGACGTTTGCCAGTTTCTGTTGCAAGCACGCCTTCTCTGCATCGTATAGTGTAAACGAATGACCGTTAGTGATAGACAGACATAAATAATCAAAGGGATGATGGATGGCTGGATGGATCCATTCTTGGAAAGTCCTGGGTCCGAATGACAGAGGTCCACCATTTGCTTTTACAGCAGTACAGAGTTACGCCTTGGCACCATGGCTTAGTAGGTCAGAGCACTGGGGTCCACCACGTTGCGCGTTACCGCTGCAGTTTGCCTGTTTCTGTTGCAAGCACGCCTTCTCTGCATCGTAGAGTGTAAACGAATGACAATTATTGATAGACAGACATAAATATCAAAGGGAGGATGGCTGGATGGACCCATTCTTGGAAAGACCAGGGTCCGAAAGACAGAGGTCCACCATTTGCTTTTACAGCAGTACAGAGTTACGCCTTGGCACCATGGCTTAGTAGGTCAGAGCACTGGGGTCCACCACGTTGCGCGTTACCGCTGCAGTTTGCCTGTTTCTGTTGCAAGCACGCCTTCTCTGCATCGTAGAGTGTAAACGAATGACCGTTATTGATAGACAGACATAAATATCAAAGGGAGGATGGCTGGATGGATGCATCCTAGGAAAGACCTGGGTCCGAATGACAGAGGTCTAGCATTTGCTTTTACAGTAGTACAGAGTTGTGCCTTGGCGCCATGGCTTAGTTGGTCAAAGCACTGGGGTCCACTACGTTGCGTGTTACCGCTGCAGTTTGCCAGTTTCTGTTGCAAGCACGCCCTCTCTGCATCGTAGAGTGTAAACGAATGTCCGTTATTGATAGACAGACATAAATATCAAAGGGAGGATGGCTGGATGGATCCATTCTTGGAAAGACCTGGGTCCGAATGACAGAGTTCCACCATTTGCTTTTACAGTAGTACAGAGTTGCGCCTTGGCACCATGGCTTAGTTGGTCAAAGCACTGGGGTCCACCACGTTGCGCGTTAACGCTGACGTTTGCCAGTTTCTTATGCATGCACGCTTTCTCTGCATCGTAGAGTGTATACAAATGACCGTTAGTGATAGACAGACATAAATAATCAAAGGGAGGATGGATGGCTGGATGGATCCATTCTAGGAAAGACCTGGGTCCGATTGACAGAGGTCCACCATTTGCTTCTGCAGTAGTACAGAGTTGCACCTTGGCGCCATGGCTTAGTTGGTCAAAGCACTGGGGTCCACCACGTTGCGTGTTACCGCTGACGTTTGCCAGTTTCTGATGCATGCACGCTTTCTCTGCATCGTAGAGTGTAAACGAATGACCGTTAGTAATAGACAGACATAAATAATCAAAGGGAGGATGGATGGCTGGCTGGATGGATCCATTCTAGGAAAGACCTGGGTCCGAATGACAGAGGTCCAGCATTTGCTTTTAAAGTAGTACAGAGTTGTGCTTTGGCGCCATGGCTTAGTAGGTCAAAGCACTGGGGTCCACCACGTTGCGCGTTACCGCTGCAGTTTGCCTGTTTCTGTTGCAAGCACGCCTTCTCTGCATCGTAGAGTGTAAACGAATGACAATTATTGATAGACAGACATAAATATCAAAGGGAGGATGGCTGGATGGATCCATTCTTGGAAAGACCTGGGTCCGAAAGACAGAGGTCCACCATTTGCTTTTACAGTAGTACAGAGTTACGCCTTGGCGCCATGGCTTAGTAGGTCAAAGCACTGGGGTCCACCACGTTGCGCGTTACCGCTGCAGTTTGCCTGTTTCTGTTGCAAGCACGCCTTCTCTGCATCGTAGAGTGTAAACGAATGACCGTTATTGATAGACAGACATAAATATCAAAGGGAGGATGTTTGGATGGATCCATTCTTGGAAAGACGTGGGTCCGAAAGACAGAGGTCCACCATTTGCTTTTACAGTAGTACAGAGTTACGCCTTGGCGCCATGGCTTAGTAGGTCAAAGCACTGGGGTCCACCACGTTGCGCGTTACCGCTGCAGTTTGCCTGTTTCTGTTGCAAGCACGCCTTCTCTGCATCGTAGAGTGTAAACGAATGACCGTTATTGATAGACAGACATAAATATCAAAGGGAGGATGTTTGGATGGATCCATTCTTGGAAAGACGTGGGTCCGAAAGACAGAGGTCCACCATTTGCTTTTACAGTAGTACAGAGTTACGCCTTGGCGCCATGGCTTAGTAGGTCAAAGCACTGGGGTCCACCACGTTGCGCGTTACCGCTGCAGTTTGCCTGTTTCTGTTGCAAGCACGCCTTCTCTGCATCGTAGAGTGTAAACGAATGACCGTTATTGATATACAGACATAAATATCAAAGGGAGGATGGCTGGATGGATCCATTCTTGGAAAGACCTGGGTCCGAATGACAGAGGTCCACCATTTGCTTTTACAGTAGTACAGAGTTGTGCCTTGGCGCCATGGCTTAGTTGGTCAAAGCACTGGGGTCCACCACGTTGCGCGTTAACGCTGACGTTTGCCAGTTTCTTATGCATGCACGCTTTCTCTGCATCATAGAGTGTATACGAATGACCGTTAGTGATAGACAGACATAAATAATCAAAGGGAGGATGGATGGCTGGATGGATCCATTCTTGGAACGACCTGGGTCCGAAAGACAGAGGTCCACCATTTGCTTTTACAGTAGTACAGAGTTACGCCTTGGCGCCATGGCTTAGTAGGTCAAAGCACTGGGGTCCACCACGTTGCGCGTTACCGCTGCAGTTTGCCTGTTTCTGTTGCAAGCACGCCTTCTCTGCATCGTAGAGTGTAAACGAATGACCGTTATTGATAGACAGACATAAATATCAAAGGGAGGATGTTTGGATGGATCCATTCTTGGAAAGACCTGGGTCCGAAAGACAGAGGTCCACCATTTGCTTTTACAGTAGTACAGAGTTACGCCTTGGCGCCATGGCTTAGTAGGTCAAAGCACTGGGGTCCACCACGTTGCGCGTTACCGCTGCAGTTTGCCTGTTTCTGTTGCAAGCACGCCTTCTCTGCATCGTAGAGTGTAAACGAATGACCGTTATTGATATACAGACATAAATATCAAAGGGAGGATGGCTGGATGGATCCATTCTTGGAAAGACCTGGGTCCGAATGACAGAGGTCCACCATTTGCTTTTACAGTAGTACAGAGTTGCGCCTTGGCGCCATGGCTTAGTTGGTCAAAGCACTGGGGTCCACCACGTTGCGCGTTACCGCTGCAGTTTGCCTGTTTCTGTTGCAAGCACGCCTTGTCTGCATCGTAGAGTGTAAATGAATGACCGTTAGTGATAGACAGACATAAAAATCAACGGGAGGTAGGCTGGATGGATCCATTCTAGGAAAGACCTGGGTCCGAATGACAGAGGTCACCCATTTGCTTTTACAGTAGTACAGAGTTGCGCCTTGGCGCCATGGCTTAGTTGGTCAAAGCACTGGGATCCACCACGTTGCGTGTTACCGCTGACGTTTGCCTGTTTCTGATGCATGCACGCCTACTCTGCATCGTAGAGTGTAAACGAATGACCGTTAGTGATTGACAGACATAAATAATCAAAGGGAGGATGGATGGCTGGATGGATGAATCCATTCTAGGAAAGACCTGGGTCCGAAAGACAGAGGTCCACCACTTGCTTGAACAGTAGTACAGAGTTGCGCCTTGGCGCCATGGCTTAGTTGGTCAAAGCACTGGGGTCCACCACGTTGCGTGTTACCGCTGCAGTTTGCCAGTTTCTGATGCATGCACGCTTTCTCTGCATCGTAGAGTGTAAACGAATGAGAGTTAGTGATAGACAGACATAAATATTGTAAGAGAATTTGGAAATGCTTGGTTTTCCAGTCAATCTAAATAAATAGTTGAACTGAAATCTCATAGGTCAATTGGTTTCTCTTTTAAGATTCTTTTTAGAGGCAAGATGCGGTCAAGTCACAGATGTGCAATAATCATTTATTTTGACAAAAATAGGAAACTAATATCATTCAATTATAATACTGAAAATAAGTTAAATTAAGCTTCTGCTGGATTACAGTAAGAAACAGATAATACCCATTTTCTTCTTTCTCCTCACAGTACAGCTTATAGGCCAGTCTGGTCAGGCAGGAAGCGGTGTGTCTCTCTCTGTCTCTCCTCTTCAGCTCTGTCTTGTGTCTCGTTGCAGGATGAAGAAGTTAAGAGAAACTCAAATTCTCTTTGTTTTCCCTTTTATACGGTTTCCTTCCAACCAATAGCATTTTGCCACCACCATGACTTGGGTGCCTTATGCTAAAGTAAGTTAGAAGTGGGGGTCATTTTGAATTTGGCTAGGAGCCAATCAGAGGACAGGTCCCTTTTTGGTCTCTGGTCATAAAGATAGGGTTACCAGGGCTACCAGGGCTACCAGGGAACTTAGATAAAATGGAGGAGGTCTGTTTCCTCTACCAAACCAGATGGTATAGAATTTCCCATAGAAAAATATATTCAAACAAATAATATCTTACAGTCCCCACCTTGGGAGGGAAAAACATTCAACAGATGTTTGACCTTTCAGTAAATAATACAATAATATAAAAAGAATGCAGAACAAAACAAAACAAAACAAAACAAATTAAAACAGGAATTACAAAATACAAATAAACATTTAGTCAATGAGCCTGTTATATGTAGTTGTGAGGTAGATTGGATTTACCAAGCTTATTACGTGAAACTAATGTCTCACGCCGAATGGTGATAACATCACTATAATAAGTGCATATTAGAGGACATAGGTAATAAAACATACACATAGTAACAATTAACACAGATAAGAAAGTACCACCTTTAAAAGCAAAATCCCATTAAGAATGATTGTAAGTGTTCTCCATATTTCCATCAGAAATCAAATGTTGTACCCCCTGTTGAACTGTTTTGTGATTGAGTTTTATACTAGAAAGTTACAACAAAGGCTCCATATTCAATAAAACCTTCGCATCAACAGGTTTCAGGATCTCTGCAAACATAGCTGGCAACGTGGGTGCAAAATGTAAGTCTTGCGGAATATAAGGCAAGGTCAGATCACCAATCTTAATTGCACTTCTGGTTTGAACACATAAAGTGGAGTTAGTTATTCGACATTCCAAATTATTGTACAAATAATAGTTTGCTGTAATGCACTACGTGTCATTGCCTACTAGTCGTGCTTGCAAATATCCTTTTTTATCCACAGGTACAGCAGGTAAGGTTGATAACTTGGTTATGTCATTAACCCTAAACTGTAATGAGTCTCCAGTAACGTAACATGTACACAACATAGTAGAGCGATAGGTGATTCAACATTCAGTATGATCAACAACATTCCATGAGGTTCTCATTTGACCTACAAATGGAGGTAATTGTCGTAGAGTTAATACTTTTCCATCTGCAATAATACCTAAATCATACATATTATGCAGGAACTTCATCACATTTTCAGCTGTATACAGAATAAAAACAAAACCTATAGTATAGTGTCTATATGTGGTTTCAATTGGTAACACTAACAGTTTTCATCAGTTACGGAAATTCAAGTGACAGGGATTGACAAGTTTGTGCATCATATACATCACAAACCAAGTGTCTACTAACTACAGATCCAGTAACACATATTATAGAGTTTAAATGAGGATAACACACATGGATACTATTAGAGCAGTTTCTACATCTAAGTCAGATTATCAATATTCAGAACAAATTTTAGGCTTGCAATTCCCATAATGGTTATGGAGTCTCATGGTTGTTTGTAAACTATTGCAGCATCAATGACAAACCCCAGGAAACCAACGAGGAATAGCATCATGGTCTCCATTTTCTCTCAGGAACACCTGAAAGATCAAGGGTAGCAGTGATCACTTAACAGTTTTTATCTGATTGATGTGAAACCATTTAAGAGTATCTTTACCTTTTTCCTGAATTTTGACTTTGTACACTGCTGGACTTAATTTGTCCACAATGAGGAATGGTCCATACCAATCGGCTTCTGAGGTATGGCGTTTGTGTTTGTAATTTCGAACCATACATCTGTCACCAATCTGTAGTTATTCTTCATAAACTTTGGTGTCAAAATATTTCTTAATTTGTCTCTGTTTGTGGCCTAATTGTTTAGCTACAAAGCGTTGCATTTGATCTACAGACGCTAGGCAATTTCGTAACCAAGTCACATTAGCAGCTTGCAAAAGAACAGGTTGTTCTTCTAAAGGAAGCAAACAATGTCCTGGGACATGCATAAGACGTCTAGTCATTGCTTGATGTGGTGTAATTCTGGTAGTGGAGTGTGGTGTTGACCGCATTGCCATTAGGCACAGAGGTAATGCCTCAGCCCACCTTTTTGGATTGTCTTGGCACATTTTTTTCAAAAGTGTTTTTAAAGCGCGGTTTCCACGCTCGACTACTCCTGACGATTGAGGGAGGAATGGAATATGTAATTTCTGGGTGATGCCTAATGCTTGACACATAACTTTCACTACACTGCTTGTGAAATGTGTTCCTCGATCACTATCAATCACCTTCGGTAGTCCCCACCTAGTGAACACATTTTGTATGAGAGTTTTCGCTACAGTGGCAGCTGTGGCATGTCTGCAAGGAAAAGCTTCAATCCACTTTGTGAATTTGTCAAGGATAACCAAAATATACTGGTTTCCCTGTGATGTTTTGGCTAAAGGACCAATGAAATCAATTTGAATATGAGTCCAGGGACCTTCCGGCGGAGTTGATAGTCTGAGTTTGGATTTGTGTGTGAAAGGTGCAGGATTCACCTGTAAGCAGACAAGACAGTGGTTACATGCAGTGGTCATGTCAGCTTTCATAGTCGGCCACCAGTAGTTCTGTGTAATCTTCTCTAGTGTCTTTTCTACAGAAAAATGACCTCCTACTGGTGAGTTGTGAAATAGGTCAAAAATATCTGGAGCTAATTGTGAGGGAACACAGACTACAGGGTATTCAGATTGTGGAATGTTTACCATGAGGACTTTGTCAGAATCACCCACACCCACCAGAGTACTGTTGTGAGACCAAAACGTAGGTTGTTAAAGCGGTTTCTCCTGCAAATGCCAGTGAATATTAGTCTGGATGTCTGAATCTAATTTTTGAATCTCAAAAAGAGACTGTGAGTTAGCCAAGGCAGAGACATTTTCATTGGTAGGTAATGGGTCTGGCAAATGCCACGGACCACAATGTCTAGCAGCAAATTTAGCACACCGAACAGCTTCATCATTTCTGATATGATGTTCACCTCTACGATCCTTTCTCACATGGGCCTTAACTTTCAAAACAGCAATTTCGCCTGGTCTCGACTGAATAGAAGACCAGATATGCTGTAGTAAGGTAGCATGTTTCAAGGGACGATCATCTGATGATCGGAAATTATTTTTGGCATAGAGAGTTAGCAAGTTACATGCAGTAACAACATAAGCACTATCTGTATAAATATCTGCAGAATCATCAGTTATCCTAAGGGTTTCTAGCAAAGCTGCCAATTCAGAATATTGTGACGATTGTCCTGGACAAGAAAATGTAACAGTGTACTCGGGGAACAATACTGCAAAACCTGCTAGCAATCTACCAGAGTTCTTACAAATGTATGCTGATCCATCAATATACACATTCGGAACCTGTGAACGCGGCTCAAAAACAAAAGGATTAGGCAAAATATCAGTGTCAGGCAATGGACACTCATGTGGTTTACCCTGCATAAGCAATATTTGTGGAATCAATGTGGTTCGTTTACAATCAAGGTCTAAGTCACGTTGCAACATTAACAAAGTCCAATGTGAAAGTCTCTGTGATGAAACTAAAGTATCTGTGGGCTTCAATAACAAGTTCAGTGGAGTATGTGGTGTGTGTAGCACCACTTTGTTCAGTCCTGTAATATAAGTGAAATGTTTCACTGCCCAAAAAGTCGCTAACAAGTGTCTAGTGCACGTATCATACTGTCTCTCAACACCCTGAAGACACCGTGAAGCGAAGGCTACTGGTTTCAGCACACCGTGGAGTTCTTGACAAAGCACGGCAGTCAGTGCTTCTTTGGAGGAGCCCACCTCTAGGTGAAAAGGTAGTGTAGGGTTTGGAGTTAGCAGCACAGTAGCTTGCAGCAATGCTTGTTTTAACTGTTCAACGGCTTTAGTGTGGTTCTCTGTCCAAGTTTCAGTACTGTAGAAATCTTCAGGCACCTCTTTTCTCAAAAGTTCATATAGTGGCTTTGCAAAAGTAGCAAACTCTGGAATAAAGTCTCGTTGGTATCCCATCAAACCTAGGAAAGAACGCAATGCAGTTTTAGTGACAGGCAAAGGCAACTTTATGATTAGCTGAACCTTGGCATTGTCAGGTGATTTCCCCTCTGGAGTGAGAGTAACCCCTAGATATGAAACAGAGTCTCGAAACAATTGCACTTTCTTTGGGTTGATTTTCAAACCTGCTTGTGAAAGGAGACTTAAGAGTTCATCAAAGAGCTGAAGATGTTCTTCTTCTGTAGTTGTAGCAAGCAGTAGATCATCGACGTATTGGACAAGGCACTCAGGTCTGGAAAAACCTTCTATAGCCTCAGCCATCCGCTTGTGAAAAATAGTTGGAGAATTATGCAAACCTTGCGGTAAGCGAGTCCATGTGTATTGCTGATTGTCAAAAGTGAAAGCAAATTTGTATTGGCAATTTTGAGCAAGTGGAACGCTCCAGAAACCATTGGAAATGTCCAGCACTGTGAAGACCTTACTGTCAGTTGGGACACGGGACAGAAGAGTGGCAGTGTCTCTTCCAATCGGTGCACAGGTAGGTGCCACAGCATTGAGTCGCCTGTAGTCCACAGTCAGTCTCCAGGATCCGTCTGGCTTCCGCACAGGCCAAATAGGAGAGTTCGTTGTAGAAGTACAATGTCTTATGACTGCTTGCTGTAACAGAGAACTAATAACAGTTGCAACAAATTCGTGACTTTCGGTGGGGATCCCATATTGTTTTTGAAATTAATGAGGAGGACCATTGATGTCTTCCTCCTGACCCACATTACCACAATCATGCTTATGCCTGGCAAACACATCAGAGTATTTTGCTATTATTTGCCTCACTGCATAATTTTCATTGAATGGAAGCGGTAATTCACCTGCTGACTTAATAGTACATACTGCATGTGAATCACTAACAGTGTACACAACATTTCTGCCTCTGTTAAACCAAATCTGATTATTAGCGTAATCAAGTATTACACCTTCTCTTCTCAAGACATCCGAACCAATAATTGACTGACCCTCAGGTAAAGGCATTAATATAGGAGACCAAGTTGTTTGATAATCACCTATTTTCAAATTACATTTTATACCCTTCATAGCAGTAGTCATGTCTCCCTTAAACCCAGATACATTAGCTGTAATACCTGTAGATAATGTGTGTGTGTGTGTGGAGATTGAGCATGTAGGACAGACACAGAAGCACCAGTGTCTAAGAGCATGCATTGCTGTGGGCCTCCGTCAACAGCTGCTCTTAAGATCGGCCTATTCCATCTGTCCCGGTAGAGCTTCGTTTCTACCTTCAGGGAGGCCATGCACCCCTATGCGTGCTGTGCATGGGCTGCTTTCCGTATGAGATTAGTGCACAGTTGTTGCACTTCCTGACGCAGGAGCTGTAGCTCTTTCTGCGGATACAGGGGAGGAGTTGAGTACTGAGGAGGAGTCGGTGCTGCCTTTGACTCATCGTATGTGGGAGGAGTCACGTTAGGCACCGCACCTCGGGGTGTCCCGGCCTGTCTGTTAAACTTGGGGTGAGTGTGAGTCTGATCTCCAGCGCGGTCACTTCTGCCCCTGTTATGCTTGTAACCAGAGTTAGGTTTCTTTTCCCAGTGAGGATTATGAGGGGGACAACGCCCATATTCAGGCTCAGTGTTTAAGAAAACATGAGGCCCCTCGACCTGGAATAGTTTTTCACGGGATTCTTTTTCAGTTTTCCCCTTATTATCAATTTTAACACATTTCCAAGCTCCTTTTTTCACTAATTCCTGTGCTCTGCAAATTTTAGGAAACAAATTCTCCCAATCCTCGGTTGCATCAGCTGAGATGCCCAGGATTGCCTTCAAATCAGGGTTTAATCCATGTAAAAAGGAATTCTTAAACTGTTCATCATATATATCATCATCAATTGTATCCAGAAACAAATAGAGAGCTCGTTTTCTCAGGGCATATGCCCTTACATGTTCACCTTTTCTCTGTGTTGCAGAATAAAATTTACTTCCCCAATCTGCTGCATCCCAGCCACAAGATTCGCTTATTAACTCTAAGACCTCAGTCCACGAACTTGCTCTCCCCACTTCATCAACACTTAACAGGGATCTTAAAGTTGGAGAACATGCAGCTAAAACTATTGTTTTCCAATGCAGGTCGTTCAGTTGTGGGTGTAACTGAATGCAAGATAAAAGTCGAATTATTAATTCCTCTAAATCTGTCTCTAGAGTAATTGGACCCAAATCATCTTTGATTGCTCTCAGTTCCAGAGCAGTCAGACGCTTAGTTGTCTGAGGCTCATTACTGACTTGAGGATCATCAGAGCTGTCTGTACTTTCTGAATGACTTCGTCTTCTCGTACTTTCATGTATTGGACTCGGCTCTGTGTCGCTCGTCCTTAACATCCTGCGTTTCACTGCAGCCCGAGTGCGAACCACACAGACGGGAGCGGATTCAGGATTGAATTCACAGTCCCACGCCTCTCTCTCTAGCTCTTCCCAATATTCATCATCATCAGAGTCCAGTTCAGGACAACACGGACCTCCGACAGCTGCAATGATAGCAGTTTTCATGCCTAGTTTGGTTTTTAAGCGCATTACTAGCTGTTTAAATGCGGTGTGATTACTTTGGGAAACTTTGGTCGCAGTGTGTCTGAGAGCTGCCTGGCAATCATTCAACTGTTGCTGTAAAGTGCGATTCTCTTTTCTCAGACTCTCATTGTCAGATCTGCGTTGCTCTTCATCGAAACAGGCAGCAGCTGCGATCACAGCATTATTGCTCACTGTCTGCATCTGAAGTTTCAACTCTGCATTTTGTAAAAGCAGGGCAGATGTATCATCGCTAACACGTTTCAATTTAGTTTCTACCTCGGCAGAATGATCAGATAAGATCTTAACACACTGAGCTAACCCATACAGAACAGATAATTTCAGTTGTGACTTCTTCACTTTTTCGTTTGTTAACTCTGCTAAACAGGACTCTAAGTTCTGTAATGAAGTGCTCACACACTTTGCTATGGCGTTTTTAATTCGGTCTTTATGGACACACCGGCTTGCCTTCTGACACAGATCATCCATGTTTGCCTCTGTTTACAGAAGGTAACTTTTCAATCACTCGCCCACACTTTATGTGGTTTTCCTCCTTGGAGTTGAAATCACTACACACTCCTAAGGTCAATGATCAGTTCGTACAATCCTGGCTTTGCTGACGACACCGTTACGCGAGGTTCGTCTTTCAGGCAAAGTCGGATATACAGCGCTGTTCTGTCAATGCATGCACATTAATACTCCAGAGCAATCTGTGACTTGTAGCAAATATCCGTCATCATCCCCGTACTGGCCACCACTTTGTAAGAGAATTTGGAAATGCTTGGTTTTCCAGTCAATCTAAATAAATAGTTGAACTGAAAACTCATAGGTCAATTGGTTTCTCTTTTAAGATTCTTTTTAGAGGCAAGATGCGGTCAAGTCACAGATGTGCAATAATCATTTATTTTGACAAAAATAGGAAACTAATATCATTGAATTATATTAATGAAAATAAGTAATATTAAGCTTCTGCTGGATTACAGTAAGAAACAGATAATACCCATTTTCTTCTTTCTCCTCACAGTACAGCTTATAGGCCAGTCTGGTCAGGCAGGAAGCGGTGTGTCTCTCTCTGTCTCTCCTCTCCAGCTCTGTCTTGTGTCTCGTTGTAGGATGAAGAAGTTAAGAGAAACTCAAATTCTCTTTGTTTTCCCTTGTATAAGGTTTCCTTCCAAACAATAGCATTTTGCCAACACCATGACTTTGGTGCCTTATGCTAAAGTAATTTAGAAGTGGGGGTCATTTTGAATTTGGCTAGGAGCCAATCAGAGGACAGGTCCCTTTTTGGTCTCTGGTCATAAAGATAGGGTTACCAGGGATACCAGGGCTACCAGGGAACTTAGATAAAATGGAGGAGGTCTGTTTCCTCTACCAAACCAGATGGTATAGAATTTCCCATAGAAAAATATATTCTAACAAATAATATCTTACAGTCCCCACCTTGGGAGGGAAAAACATTCAACAGATGTTTGACCTTTCAGTAATAATACAATAATATAAAAAGAACTCCCCCTCCAGAATTCTGCAGGATTGCCTTTCATCACGGACCGGAATAATATTTCCCTTCCACTGAGAGAGTAAAGCCGAAAGTCACCTTCCCAGAACCCTGTCTTTAAAGAATAGGGTCAGGACGACAAGGATTTCCCTGGGTGGGCTTCGCGTGGCCACCTTTGGCCTTAGGTCCGATGGCGAAAATGCCATTGCCGCACAGAGACGGACACTGCCCAATGTTTGTTGCACTTGTCAGTGCTGTCTACATCTTCCTGTAAATCTTTTTCCGCTGTCAGATCCTGTTAAACGCACACTTCTTGCTTTGTCCGCAAGCGTAAGCAAGTGAGTGCTTGCTGTAGAAAGACAGAGAGGTAGGTAGATAGATAGACAGATAGATAGGTTTTAATAAGCACTTTATTTACAAGTTGAAATAAACAAAAACACTGTACAGCAATCCACTAAATCATTAACACAGCAACAACCCCAAACCCTCCCATCCCTCACCCCACCCACATTCCACCAACTACTACAAGCAAAAGTATAAAACCCACAATCTTATACAGTATAGCACATAAAACAGAAACACAGAAAAAAACCCATACCCTCCCATCCCCCACCCCACCCACATTCCACCAACTACTACAAGCAAAAGTATAAAACCTGCAATCTTATACATAAAAGCACATATCACAGCAACCAACACAACATTTTCAAGAATAATAATGCCCCCCCCCCTCAGGTTGATAGAGATATAGGTTTTAGTTAAATTAGAACTTCATTCATAATTTCAGCATAACAATAACATTGTAGACCTATCTACTAAATCATTAGCACTGCAAAAACCCCAAACCCTCCCATCCCCTCCCATGAAATCATCATATCAACAACACTAAAACACCCCCCTCCACTTCACACAACACTTTGTTTACACACCACAGTAGCTCAAAGTTGTCCAAATCCTGCATAGCGCTGTAGAACTGAAAATCTACCCTGATTTTAGACACCACTAGATGTTTGAAAATATGCACAGGATCCTGAGCGATAAAACCATTGTCTTTGTTCTTCCTGCTTTTCAAAATGGCAAACTTGGCCTGTCCAAAAATAAAATTGCTCAGCTGAAAAATGCTTCGCCTCGTCTTTCGGTATTTAAAACCAAAAATAAAACTTGCTTCAGTAAACGGCAAACCCAGACCCTCAATCAGCGTCTTCATTAGCATAAACAGTGGCCTCAGTCTGGCACAGAAAAAAAAGCAGTGAAAAACAGTCTCCCTCTGAGAACAGAAAGGACAATTGTCCGTAACCCCAGGCTTAATGATGGTCAGAAAAGAGTTAATGGCAATGATGGAATGCAGGATCCTCCACTGCAGATCCCCCGACCCTTTTTGCAGTGGAGGTTTGTACAAAGTACGCCAAGCCGGTTCAAACTCCTCCCCCACCCCTAACTGCTCTCGCCAGTGCGTATCAGGTAACTGCTGGAGCTGCTGCTGGTGACGAACCTTCACGCAGGCCTTGTACACCTGCTTCCCATCCACAGTAAATAGAGAAAGCTCAGTAACATTCTCAACCTTCAGTAAATGACCCGGCACCTCAGTGTGCTGACTGAATGCTGGGGACACTGTTAACAAGGGGAACTCAGAGTCAGGCTGTGGGGCCCTCCTTTGCCTAAGCATTCTCTCCAGCAAAACCAGCCCCTCTGTTGGCAGAGCATTACGGACCTGATTTAGAAACCGCTCCACTACACGCACAGTTAATGCCCAGCTCTGCAGCCAAAAGCTCAGGCTCCTTCCACCTAAAATGACTCAAGTCCAACAAGTGCCCGACTTTCACCACTCCAGCCCTGACTAACACACTAGTGAAATGTGACCTCTCCACTAGCTGTGTTTGGAAAAAGGGATTCAGAATCAGGGGCTCCTCCAGTACACCATAGAAACTGAACCTCTCAGTATCTCTGCCGACAATTCTGAACAAGCTCCAGGCCTTCAGGAGACTGCAGTAGTACAGGGGCAACTGGGTCACCTTAAGGCAATGCATTTCTATGAGAAAAACTCCCCCACCTGTCGCAGGAAACCCAGAGCAAGCTGTGCCCAGGGCAGGTCCTCTGAAGAGTACAGCAGCCTCTGAAGTGCCTTCAGACGAAAGGCCGCAGTCCTACTGGCAATGTCGATCAGACCCTGCCCCCCCTCTGCCAAAGGCAGATACAGCACACATTGTCTGATCCAGTGCAGCCTGTCCCAAAAAAAATCCAACAAAATGGACTGAAGCTGCTTAATCAAAACCTCAGGAGGTTCTAAAACAATAAACCTGTGCCATACACTTGAGGCAACCAGGTTATTAACTACAAGTGCCCTGCCCCTATAAGACAGTTGAGGAAGTAACCACCGCCATCGCTGCAACCTGGCTTTAAATTTCTCCACCAGCCCTTCCCAATTCTTCTGAGTGGTGGCGTCATCACCCAAAAACACTCCCAAGTACTGGAAACCCCCCCTGTCCCACCGCAGTCCTGCTGGCAGGTACGGCGTAGCACAGCCATTCCAGTCACCCACTAGCACTGCATTGCTTTTCGCCCAGTTGATTTTTTCACTGGAGAGCCTCTCATACTTTCTCTGGCATGCCTCAAGCTGCTCCACATCCCCGTCTCCAACCACAAGCACTGCTATGTCATCAGCATATGCAGTGACTTTGAAGGACATATATGGACACTGAGGAAAAGTCACCCCTGTCAGTACTCTCCGTAACTCATTCACCAGGGGCTCTATAGCCAAGGAGTACAGCATGCCAGAGAGAGGGCAGCCTTGCCAAATGCCCCGCCGTACCGAAAATGGGGCACTTAAAATGCCATTTATCTTCAGTACACCAAAAATATCACCATAAAGCAGCTGGATTTTCTCAATAAAGCCGACACTAAACCCAAAGACATCCAGGACCTTCCACAAATACAAGTGATCTACTCTATCAAAAGCTTTCTCTTGATCCAACGACACAATACCAGCTTTAAAACCAAAAAGTTTAGAGGCTGCCATAATGTCCCGAATCAAAAAAACATTGTCAAAAATGGACCTGTTAGGTATACAGTACGTCTGATCTGGATGCACCACCTCGCTCATGACAGTCTTTAAGCAATTGGCTAGGGCTTTCGAGATGATCTTATAATCGGTACAGAGTAGCGACACAGGTCTCCAGTTCCTTATGCTGCAGAGGTCCCCTTTCTTGGGGAGCAGCGAGATCACAGCCCTTCGGCAACTCAGAGGCAGTTCTTTCCTTTGCAGACTCTCCTCCAACACCTCACACAGATCTGCCTTCAACAAGGACCAGAACAGTTTGTAGAACTCCACTGACAAGCCATCAATCCCAGGAGCCTTGCCAGTGTTCAGGCCCTGCAAAGCGTCAGTGAGCTCCTCCTCACTCAGATGCTGCTCAAGTCGCCTGGCTCCCTCCTCTGAAACCTGCGGGAGGTCCTCAAGGAAGCGCTGGGAATCCGACGTCTCCTCCATGGCCTCCGCCATGAACAAGTCCCTGTAGAACTCCACAGCCAGCCTGCGAATGTCCCCAGGCTCGCGCAGCTCCTGTCCTGCTGAGGTCGTCAAGCAGTGTATCAGCTTACTCTGTGCCCTCTTTTTCTCTAGCCCGAAAAAATAATGAGTGGGAGCATCCATCTCCGCACAACTCTGAAAACGTGCCCTCACCAGGGCTCCCTGTACTTTCATTCGCAACAGATCTGACAATCCCCTCCTTTTCTTCTGCAGACTCTCAATCAGTCCAGCCGATGGGCAGGAGTCTTCGGCTCTCTGGAGCTCCAGAATCTCCACCTCTAAAACTTTCATGGCTTCAGTTAAGCCATTGGTGACATTCATGGTGTACTGCTGACAAAAAGCCCGAATCTGTACTTTCCCCACATCCCACCATTGCCGTACAGAAGAGAAACCGGATTTCTGTGCCCTCCACCTCTCCCAAAAGAAGGTAAATACTCTCCTAAAGTGCATGTCAGCACCCAGAACTGCATTGAAATGCCAATGGGAGCTACGTGGCTTTACTGATGGAAACATCACAGTTGCTGTTACCAAACTGTGATCTGAAAAACCACTAGGGGTGATAAAACCAGCTTTTAAAATATTTACATTGTGCTGAAAGGTATAAAAGCGATCCAATCTAGCCAGAGAGACATCCTTCTCTGTGATCTTCGTCCAAGTATACTGTCTGGTGTTGTTAAAAACTTTCCAAACATCATCCAATTGAAAACGTTTAATAATCCTTAAAAGCTCTTTGCTGGACTGAGGATGAGGTTCTAAATGATTCCTATCCTTCAGAGGATCAACTGTACAATTAAAATCCCCCCCTATAACCACAGTCTCCTCAGGTGTGCACTCCAAAAACAGTGTTTCCAACACTTGGAGGAAACACACTCTCTCTCTTCCCTCAGTGGGTGCATAAACGTTTATAAAATGAAAAGCGTGTTTTTCCACCACTGCCCGAACGCTCATCAAACGTCCTTTGACCACCTCGTTCAGAATGACAGTAGAGGGCAAAAACCCTCTACTAAACAAAACTGCCACCCCTGCACTGACATTAGTCCCATTACTAAAGATGAAGTCTCCTGCCCACTCCTTCTCCCAATCTACTTGATTCACACTGTCTATGTGGGTCTCCTGTAAGAAAGTAACACCCAGGCCTTTCTGAATGATATAAGAGAGAACCGTGGCTCTCTTTACAGCATTCCTACCACCATTAATATTTAAGCTCCCAAGATGTAAATTATTATACATTGATAAGAAAGAGGAAGAAGAAAACAAAAACAGAGACGCAAAAAAACAGGTGACCGCAATAAGAAAGCAAACACCAGTGTTACTGTACATTGGAGTCTTTTTTCGTTTTCAAACCTTTACTGAGTTTGCTGGAGATATTCTTTAAACGAACAAACTCCGAGCCATCACCCACTGCCGTCACAGCCTGCACACTCCACGGCGTACGGGGATCTGAGCCCGGCTGGGAACACACTGCCTAATCCGGCTCAGGAGCTTGACTCCGTTTTTTAGCAGAAGCACCGTCCACAGATTTGCGAGTGTGTTTCTTCCCAGGCACTTTAAAAACCCTGCTGTCCTGACCAGAATCCGTCCCCACTTCCATTCCCGTGTCCCACACACTGCTCAGTGTTGTCTTCAAAGTCTCGATCTTTTCAGTCTGGTCACCAGCCCTCTCGCTGCTCACCCCCACTCCACTACGTGATGCCCCGTCCTGCTGCTGTATACTGCCATCCAGTCCAGATAAACGGCTGTGAACCGTACTGTCTGATGCTCCACTAACATTAGCTGACACACCGCTAATACCTGGGACCTCCACAGTCGGCACGGTACCGCCGTGGTCAGAAATACTCTCACCGCCCACACTCTCCTGTACCTGGACCTCCAGACCTTCACTCTCTTCAACAGTCTCCCCCGCAGCCCCTCTTCTCACCTCCTCTGCCACTTCGGCTGTTCCGCTAGTAGGGCGGTCAGGCTGCTCACCACTCCCCGACCTGGTCTGCTTGGGCTGACCTCCCCGGTTCCCTGCCTCCGAGTTTCCCCGTCGACTGGGACCAGCACCCTCATCCTGATCCTTCTCAGGGCAATGCCTAACAGTGTGGCCTTCATTACCACAGTTGAAGCACTTCATAGAATCAGATGTGACAAAAACAACATAATCATTGCCATCAACCTTGAACTTAAGTACACTGTTCAGATCCCCATTTATGTAATTCAAAATCATAAATACCTGCCTTCTGAACGAAACAACATGTTTCAACTGCTGTGACTTACACCCAAGCGGTATACGTTTCAAGCCCGACATTATCTGCCCATGTCTCGCTAGTTCCCTCTCTAATAGGTCGTTTGACAGAAAAGGAGGAACATTAGACAAAGTAACTCTCCTGGCAGGAGCTGCTAGGGGGGTAACATTGATCAAAACACCACTGATCACTATACCGGTCTCAACGATACGCGAGACTAACTCAATGCTGCTCAGAAACAGCACAACAGACCCGCTCATACGAGCTGTCGACTTTATATTTTCACAACCGACAACTTGCCCGATCGCCAGAACACACTCCTCCAGCGGCAAAAACTCATCAGAGGTCACTTTAACGCCATGCCGACGTGTTAAAGTCTCGAATGAAAAACTCAGATTCCACCCCCTCCCCGACCCAGCCCCAGACATCCCGATCGCTTCGCTGACTGCAGGAGTCAGCTCAGCATGGGGAAACTCTTCAGAAAAACCTTTTACAAAACTGTCAAAAACACATTCAGAAAGAAAGAAAGAAAGAAAGGAAAAAGTAAAGGAGAAAAACCACAAACAAACCTGGCAGCAGCAAACATGCACACCTGCACCTCCACACTCACTCCCAACAATCACAGCGGCAGACAGAAACAGTCGATAGCACTAGCCTGGGACTGCACAGCAATCTTAAGTAGGCCAAGTGATTAATTTGTTTCATTCATTCGTTGAGTTCATTTAATTTATTATTATTTAGGCCATTCATATGTCTCTTTTCGCTATTTGTTAATTACATAAACAGGTAGTATAATGCCTGTGTTGTTGAGCATAGACTACGTTTGAATGTTTTTATTTTTTTAAGAAAATACCTTGAGGCATCTGGCTATTCAGCTAATAATTTTTAAGCTGTTGTTGTTCATTTTATTTCTTATAATGTGGTGATTTGGTAGGTTTTAGCCTAACAGTTTTTTCTATTAGTGTTTTCTATTAAAAATTGAGAGATTTTTATTTATTTCCTATTTGTTTTATATTTATTTGGCTATTACTTAGTCATCTGGCATTTTAGAGGCCTTAATTTGAGTTTTAAAGGAATTCATTTAAATGTTGTGCCTCGTTAGGCTATATTTGCGTGTAACTGTTATTGGTATTTGTCAATTATAGGTGTAAGTTATTGTGCATATTTTGAATATAATTTTTTTGTAGGATCTGCTACAGCCTAACACTTGTGATAAATAAAAAATAGGCCCAAGTTATTTGTCATGTGTGGTGCTTTACTTTAGCTTGACATGAACACGTTAATCTTATGGTCCGCTTAATTGAACGCAGTGTTTTGTCTGTTATTCTGAACATTTAGCATAGCCCTATTATTTGTGTAAATTCTTCACTATCTTTACAAGCTGTGACACAATGTTTGCGGGTGCGGGTGAGAGTGGACACACACGTTGTGGGTGCAGGCGGGAGTGAAACACACACATTGGGGGAACAGGCGGGAGTGGAACACACACTGCGGGAGCGGGCGGTAATGGTCAGAAATTCAGTGGGAGCAGGCGGGAGCAGGATTAACTAACCAGTCCTGCACAGGGCTCTACTACAAAGTTCCTTTACTTTAGGAGTATCCTATGGGGAAAAAATTACATAATCCATCAATGACTCTTGGTTGTAGGCCAAGCTGCAAGAAAATATCTGTCACCACTTAGTGGGTTTTAGGGGCGACACGCTGAATGACCTCTTTTTATAACGAGAGAGGTCCTCATTGCACCCACTCCCTCTCTCCCCGGGCAGGCTTGACAGGACCCCAAGACACCACCACACACATGTTTATTTACACACACAAGGCAGGGCATGAAGACTCTTGGGATTTCTTGGGCAAACACACAATATACAGTATGCTGAAGAATTATATAAAACCTATAGTAAAACCCACCTTTAATGAAAATGGGTGTCTAAAATACTAAAAGACCCTATCGAAATACAACACAAGAAAATAAAAATCATAAGCAGCAACAGCTTCCAAAAGCACAATGCAAACCAAGCACAGTGTCCAAAAAACATACAGTATACCCAGTTTGTATAAAGTGCTTGTGCAGATTCCTGACAATGCCTAAATAAAGTCTCTTTATATATACAGTACACTACTGGTCAAAAGTTTTAGAACACCCCAATTTTCCAGTTTGTATTGAAATTTAAGTCCAGTGAATAACCTGAAATGGTACAAAGGTAAGCGGTAAACTGCCAGAGGTTATAAACAAAAGCTTAGCTTACTAAAAACTGAAAAAGAATTCACATTTCAGAGTTATATATTGTGTTACTACACCCTCTTAAGCATTATTTGGCAGTGTTACACACAGCTCCTGTGCACGGAAATTACACTGTATTCCAACAATGCACACATCATTTGATAGCTTATTCTCTTGGCTACCAGCGCGTTTCATTCTCAAACAAATCTGATTTACATTTTCTGTATTGCCTGCCATCATTCAGAGCGCAGAGGGGGTAAATGTACAGTCTGCTGTAGGGGGGGTGGGGGGGGAGTCTCATTCAGACGGTCACAGATCACTCAGTTTCAATTGGATTTCTTTGCAAATAGATTTGTTTTGTTCAGAAAACCTAACTATTAATCCATTATATAGAATTTGATGTTCACACAGAGCAGTTCAGATCCAATTAAGTAAAATATTTGTGTATTAGTACACTGTAAACAGAGTTTTCCCATCTTGACATTTTGAGCTCTCTACAGGTGTGTGTGTTGCTTCTACCAAAACGTGGATGGTCTTGTTTTGATCAGACTGTCTGGTTCAAGAATAGGTCATAATTGTCAATATTTTCTGAGATTTTGTATTTCCACTCATACCAAGTATCCCCCAACCCCCCCCCCCCCCATTTCAGAATGCGGAGGGGCCATAAAACTGAGTGATTAGCTCCTCCGCTGTGGGCAAAGGGTATTTGTATGTGATGACCGTCTGGTTTACAGAGCGCAGATCCACACAGATGCGGAGCCCCTCTGACTTCTTTGTCGTGATGACCAAGTTGGAGATCCAGGGTTCAGCATTTGCTGGCTCAATGATCTCTGACTCTAGCAGCATTTGGAGTTCATTTGTCATGTTCATTTGTTGTTATTCTGTCTCTCACTGTTAAAATACACCTACCATAAAAATTATAGACTGATCATTTCTTTGTCAGTGGGCAAACGTACAAAATCAGTAGGGGATCAAATACTTTTTCCTCTCACTGTACATATATTTTGAAATTATCCATGATCACAGGGTAGAATAGATTTTTATCAAAGGTAATAATTTTTACATTTTACACTTTTTGAATGAACAGCTATTTCATGGCAAAAAGGTGCATTCAGATTTTTTTGTTAACCGTGGAAGGTTCAGAGGGCAGATCCGTGGTAGGCTCCAGGATAAGCGAGGCGGCGACGGCAGCTGGGCACTCGAGCTAGGTAGATGGGACCAGAACCGGAAACTCTGGTTTGGCGGTTGCTGACGGGACAAGGACCTCTGGCTCAGCAGACGGGACCGGAACTGGGACCGGGACCTCTGGTTCGGCAGACGCTGACAGGACCGGGACCTCTGGTTCAGCAGACGGGACCGGAACTGGGACCGGGATCTCTGGTTCGGCAGATGCTGACGAGACCGGGACCTCTGGCTCAGCAGATGGAACCGGAACTGGGACCGGGACCTCTGGTTCGGCAGACGGGACCAGAACTGGGACCGGGACCTCTGGTTCGGTAGACGCTGACAGGACCGGGACTGGGCCCTCTGGTTCAGCGGCGGGCGCGGCGGGCGCGGCGGGCTGGGGTCGGGACCTCTGGTCCGGCGTTGGGCACGGCCGCGGTCGGGACCGGGAACTCTGGCTGGTCGGTCGGGGTCGGGGCAGGTACCTTTTTTTTTTTTTTCTTTTCTTTGGGACCTTTGGTTCAGCGGCGGGTGCGGCCAGGATCGAGACCTCTGATTCAGCGGCGTGCGTGGCCGGGGTTGGGCCACTCAACAGAATAGGAAAGTGCATAAATGTGACCAGAGAAAAGTCACATCTACCACCAGGGAGCCAGGTGGATAGGGGCTTCTTCAGTCCAAAACGAAAAAGGTCCTTAAGGTTGGTTTCATCGAAATCCACTTGGCTATAATCCATAAGGGGACAGTTTCCCTGGCGTAACTCAAAGAGGAGCTCTGCTGGGTCCATGTTGATGGAGAAGTGTTCTGTCACGGTCTCTCAGGGAGGACCGCAGGGCACAGGAGTTAAGTACCCAGGTGCAGTGCTCTTTCAGGCAGCTGACAGGACAAAGGGGCTAGACGAGGTCAGGAGCAAGGAGCAAAAAGCAAGGAGCAAGGAGCAAGGAGCAACCTAGGCGAAGCAGGAATAGCTGACGACACTTCGCAAAAAGTGAGGGCAGTGAGGGGTTTAAAAAAGGAAGCAGAAACTGGGAAGGCAGGTGCAGGGCCACTGGGAGAAGAGGAAAGGAACAGGAGTGCACAAGGGTGTGGAGGAATGTTAATTGGAAGAATGACTGATGAAAGCAGTGAAGGGAGAAAGAAAAGGCAGGGTAACATTGGCGGCCTCTAGTGGGCATAGAGGGTAATGGCTAGGGAACCGTGACAGTATTACCATCTTTCAACTTATAATATTCAAATTAAATTAAATTATATTAAATTCAGATAAAAGCCTGTACATTGCATCAAATACTTGTCTTTCAGTTCTGTTTGCATTTTCTTTTTGCATATTGCAATATATTTTCTATTGCTTCCTGTTTTTTTTGTTTGTTATTATGTGGACTATAAGTGTTTTGTGTTCAGCATATTGTTAACTGAACATTATAACAATTACAATATTTAGGTTTTTAGAATCCGCAATATTTCTGAGGTTAACATAAGACAGATTGTATCAATACAGTTACAATAGTTATATAGCAAGTATTTAATTGCAAATAATGTTTCATTTAACAATGTCTGGGGAATAATCATTGGGACTGACTATAATTTTAATTTCATATTTCAAGAAAGGACACAAGGAGAGCCTTTTTAACTCTTTACGTATTACAAAGGCTTTAACGGGGGAAATTATGTTTCTACAAACAACAAGCATCCACTCTATGTCATGTTATTGAATATACAGAAGACATTTTCTGAGAGAAGGCCTTCGTCTTTAGATGCAATACAGAATGGTACTTCTCTCAGGCGTTAAATTGGATTTCCTTTTCCATATTAGTGTACTGTTATCTTCTAACTCCATCAGCCTCCATAGTAATAAGGTAATCAATCAGGGGTATACAACAGACTTAGATATAACCTTACATTATGTCCAATTTTATTTTCACCTGGCTGAACAAAACAAACGAGCTAAGTTGCATTCTTTGCAGACCATCTAATTATCTTCAGGGGCTGATAATAGGAACTCCAGGATAATGCTGCAGTATAATAATAATTCTTAGAATATATATTTATATATATAAGATTGTGGAACCATGCTCAAGAAAAACAAAAATAACAACCAGTGCATTTGTGAAAGATAAGTATGAATCATCAAGAGAGCACTTTCAGAATAACATTGTCTGAAAAGAGCTATCCTTAGCTTATAAAACAGACAAGTTTAATTCACCATCATATTGCAGAAACTTTTACTTGTGCTGACATATGGAAAACATAATTTAGGATTACAATTATTTGAATAATATATTAATGACACTGCTGATATTAAAGAACCCTATTTAGAATAATTCCCAGGTGAGAAATAATAAAATATACAGTGAGGGAAAAAAGTATTTGATCCCCTGCTGATATTGTATGTTTGCCCACTGATAAAGAAATGATCAGTCTATAAATTTAATGGTAGGTGTATTTTAACAGTGAGAGACAGAATAACAGCAAAAAAATCCAGAAAAACGCATTTAAAAAAAGTTATACATTGATTTGCATGTTAATGAGGGAAATAAGTATTTGATCCCCTGTCAATCAACAAGATTTCTGGCTCCCAGGTGTCTTTTATACAGGTAACGAGCTGAGATTAGGAGCACTCTCTTAAAGGGAGTGCTCCTAATCTCAGCTCATTACCTGTATAAAAGATACCTGTCCACAAAATCGAGCTCTTTGGTATCAACTCAACTCGCCGTGTTTAGAGGAGGAGGAATGACCCCAAGAACACCATCCCCACCGTCAAACATGGAGGTGGAAACATTATGCTTTGGGGGTGTTTTTCTGCTAAGGGGACAGGACAACTGCACCGCATCAAAGGGACGATGGACGGGGCCATGTACCATCAAATATTGGGTGAGAACCTCCTTCCCTCAGCCAGGGCATTGAAAATGGGTCGTGGATGGTATTCCAGCATGACAATGACCCAAAACACACAGCCAAGGCAACAAAGGAGTGGCTCAAGAAGAAGCACATTAAGGTCCTGGAGTGGCCTAGCCCGCCTCCAGACCTTAATCCCATAGAAAATCTGTGGAGGGAGCTGAAGGTTCGAGTTGCCAAACATCAGCCTCGAAACCTTAATGACTTGGAGAGGATCTGCAAAGAGGAGTGGGACAAAATCCCTCCTGAGATGTGTGCAAACCTGGTGGCCAACTAAAAGAAACGTCTGACCCTCTGTGATTGCCAACAAGGGTTTTGCCACCAAGTACTAAGTCGAAGGGGTCAAATACTTATTTCCCTCATTAACATGCAAATCAATTTATAACTTTTTTTAAATGCATTTTTCTGGATTTTTTTGTTGTTATTCTGTCTCTCACTGTTAAAATACACCTACCATTAAAATTATAGACTGATCATTTCTTTGTCAGTGGGCAAACATACAAAATCAGCAGGGGATCAAATACTTTTTTCCCCCACTGTACATCTTCTTAAACTGGTATTGGACTAGACTGCTGGCCTGAATAAATTACTTTCAAACCCAGCCAATTAAGTTATTTTCTATTGAAGTAAATATTATATTAATGTTATGAGCATTTAAGTAGGTTGCGGATTTGGATGCTTTTTTTCAATTGTCTATTGCAAACATTTATTGTGTTTAGGATGAATGTGGGTCTTTTGCGTTCTCCTTAATGCAACATTTGTATTTCAACACATAGTGCATAACAAACATTTGATACTTTATTGCTTCTTCTTCAATTAATATATTCAGAGGCATTTGTTATGTGTGTTATGTCAATTGTGCTTTAGTTGGCCTTATACTTCTACAGCATCACTAAAGTGTTACTTAGAGACACGCAGTAGAGTAGAGTGTGCTGTCAACAGAGAATTAAACTGATGCATTTTATATTTCGTTTTTCTTCTCCACAGGTCAACTGTAAACAAAATTAAATATTAAAATGAAAGGACTTGTTTGAAGGGAAATTATTAGCTTTGAACGCCTGAGTGATTGTGTTTGAAGAAGTACACCTGCATGGCATGTTGCTTTTCAGTTGTACAGAAAATAATACAATGCAGTATTCACTTGAAAACACTTCCCTTAATACTAATATGGAGCTGCCAATCAAAATATATACTCACAGAACATCTTACACTGTATGAGTTTATGTGAAAAACTAATTGTTAAAAGCAACTGCCAGCTGAGAGGCTTAAACACATCTGCAGATGCAATCAGAACAAATGGCTGCCCTGTACAAAAAATGTCCTGGTTTGGTGTTTGAGATATTAAGAATTCTTTTTTGGGCTGTGTGACATCACTCTCCACCCCATCTCGCTCAAATCGCTCCAAACCGGTGCTGGTCGTTTGTGCTCGGTTTGTGCCGGTTTGTGCCATTAAAACAAACGCTGTAACTATTTCCCTTCCTTAGATATAGCAAGAATGTTTTCAGGAGCGGTGACATCATTCTCCACCCCATGTTGTCCAAATCACTCCAAACCAGTGTCATTCGTTTGTGCTCGATGTGTGCCTTTTTTTGCCGTTAAAATGAACACTTTATCTATTTCCATTCCTTAGAAATAACAAATATGATTCGGGGCTGTGACGTCACTCTCCACCCCATGTCGTCCGAATCGCTCCAAACCGGTGTCATTCGTTTGTGCTCGATTTGTGCTGTTTTGTGCTGTTGAAAGAAACAATCTAACTAATTCCCTTACATAGAAATAACAAAATTATCTCTCGGATCTGTGACGTCAGTCATGCATTTACCCCATCTTGTCCAATGCACTCATTTTCTGACTCGTTCGTTTGTGCTCTCAGTGCAGGTTTCTTACTGTTGCTGTCATGGTTTTCTTTTCTTTTAATATTGACAGTTTGATCATTGGCAGTAACTTCAAGCTTCAAATCCAAATCACATATGCCCTGTATTTGTGCTGCAGATTGTCGTTTGTAATGATTGATGTTTAAGATATTTGACACAATACACTGTGATCTAATTTACCTGTAAAAATGTACTGTATTTACTGTAACTGTACTGATACTGCTGTAGTAGGAGTAACACTTGAACTTTTACAATAAATAATGATTAAACAATCTCAGTGTGTGGTGTCTTATGTGGTGTTATGTGAACACTTAACAGTTTATAGATGTTTGTAGTCTCTGCCCCCTTCAAAACTTTTATTTACCCTAAGCACTGCATCGCAGGAAATAACAGGAAATAACGTCTGGCTGTGAGTAAAGGTAAGCATTAACATGTGCTTGAGTTACAATACTCAAAAATAAATGAATAAAAAATAATAAAATATTTTTTTAAACTCAGAGCACATACTTCAGAGAGATAATTTTTTTCATTAATATTTAGCATTCAATAGAAACTCCAATGAACATCCTCATGAATAATATTATCCTGCATTGGTCACACCAATAAGGGTAGGACATCTTTGACATCATTAAGATTTGATATTCAGACATTCCCCTTAAAAACCCATACCCCTTATCCTCATGAGGTTTCAAAATTGAAACTCTGTCTTTCTTAGATCACAAAAGGTAAATTTTTGAAGAACATCCTGGCCACATACTCCCATATAATTAAAGTAAATGTGGACTAGTGCTGGAAAGCTTCAGAATGACAAAACAATATATAAAAGTACCATAAATGTGGTCCATACCACTCGTGCAGTATATTTCAAGTCACATTATAGCTTTGAGGAAAAAATGAATACAATATTTTTTTGATAATCTTCCCTTCCAATGAACTGAATCGTTTAGTTAGAAAGTGAAGAGCAATTTGTCCGATACATGAACAAATCATTAAGACAGGTTTTTTGAGCTGAATAAACCAATTCATTAAAAAGTCATTGCTACTTCTCTTATGAAAACAGCAAAGTGATCTAGGATGGATGGCAAGATTTTCAGAGAATGATGCCTTAAATTTCAGTCTGTTTATCACACAAAGCTATCAAAACACTTCAGAAGACATGGAATAAAATGCACTAGTTAATATATGATAATAAATATATGATAATAATGTTTGTTTGTTTTAGTTTTTTTCTTCACTTGTGGCACTTGACAACTGCAGTCCACTTCACTTTCATTATATGGGAAAAAAGTGGCCAGGATATTGTTCAAACATGTACTTTAATCTGTGGTCCATGAGAGAGAGAGAAAGTCATATTGGTTTGGACTGACATGAGGGTGAGTAAATGATGAAAGAATTTGTATTTTTTGTCATTTACTCACCCTCATGACGTTCCAAACCCACATGACTTTCTTACGTGGAACACAAAAGTGGATGCTAGGCAGAATTTAAGGAAATGAAAGCCACCATTTACTTAACATTAATTTGAAAAAGATGCAGTGTAAATGAACGGTAACTGAGGCTGTTATTCTCAACAAATAACTACATAAAAAAAAAAATATATATATATATATATATATATATATATATATATATATATATATATATATATATTTCCCTTTAAGGATAAGCATGCAACCTCAGCATTTGCTATGTGGGCTGTTAGAAATGAGTTAGTGCCCTTGACCTAGGTATTACATTAAAAATAATTATTGTTTTTATTAGATGCCGAGAAGGCCAGCTTGTGGAAGTGATGACATCAAAGTCATCAGTGCTTCAAAAGATCAGATTATTACAGGGCAGTTCCCTCAGAAAAGGTGTGGGTAGATTTAAGTCAGAAACTCAACAAAAATGTTTCATCAAAAAACCTTTACACTTTTGTCAAGACAAACAGGCACACAATATATGGCAAGTCCTTGGCCTTTGCAAAAATGACAAAAAAATCTAAGATGAAAATCCAAACAGTGACGGCCCTGAAGACAGCTCAGAAGATCATTTATCCGTGTCAAACTCAGTCACAAATCAGCAATGTCAATGCTATGACATTCAGTTTGAGATTAGTCTCTCTTATCAGAGATGGGTAGAAATCTGGCCTGATAAAGTTGTTTACAATGACAAATCACTCAACACATGTAAAAGAGAATACACCATCTTGAAACGTGCTGCATGCACTCATATTTTGTATGAAGAGATATGGAAAAATATCAAGACCTCCTGCACTCTTAGATTTAGGAGAGCAAACATCTATCCAACTGTTACATCTCACTATACAGACATAATTGGAAACTGCACTGAGTGTGATACACAACTGTCTATAGTAGTGCTTAAGTGTGTTATCCGGAATGTTGATGACAGTCTCGATACTGGGAAAGCAAAATGCAAATTATCTGGAGATCTCAGAATACAAGTGTCTAAAGAACTCTGGGAAGGATGAAAACCAGCACATGTATGGCGAGCAGATGAGGCTTACAAAATGATGGATGTTGGTGACCCATAGCCTAGCCACCTACCAAATCTGGCAACACTAAGAAAAGCCAAACAGGAGATGGGTGACAAAGAGCTTGGCGACAGGGACCCAATAATCTCATTGCATCTGCTGAAATACAGTGTGCCCCACAATGGAAGCATTCATGACATAGGCCTTGATAAGTTTTTTTTGCCATTACTGGACTCCATCTCAGATGCAAGTTTATAAAAAAAAAATCCAAGGATTCAGGTTCCATTGTGAGTTTTGATGCAACAGATACAGTCGTTAAAAAACTGCGAAGACCCTGTGGCAGTTCTGGGCATGTCTTTCTGTACCAAGGAGTTTTGTGTTTACAGGGAGATCTTGTCTCAGTAGTGCACATGCTTTCTGAGAACCACACCATCAATCCCATTGCATACTGGCTCACAGAATGGCAACGAGCAGGTGCTGCTGTGCCCAAAGAGGCAGTCTGTGATTTCTCTCTGGCTTTGCTTGGAGCATTAGTTAAGGCCTTCACTCCTTACCCAGACTTGAAAACCTACATCAATGAGTGCTTTGGATTGTTGATGAGGAATGACTCAAAGCTACCACCTTGCTTCATCAGGGTTGATGTTGCACACTGCATCAAGCTCATTAGCCGGTGGGAATGCTTAAGACAAAGAGGAAACAGAGTTCCTCAGAGCAATGGCACAACTTTTACAATCTGATTCACTGGGATGCAAGGGAGCTCATTCACTCAATTACAGTTGTTGCCTACAGTGAATCAGAAGGCAATGACGAAAAAGGCATACCTGTTGTTTCTGAAACATGCAAAGCACAACTGAAGAGACGAATTGCAGAGGGGGTGCTGCCATGTGTCACTGAAGATGACAATTTCACAGAGGTGATGGAGCATGAGGAGACACTCCACACAGATCTGAAAACATGGGTAACAGAAATCTGTGCAGAGAGTCAGATGACTGCAGCACATTATGGCGATAGAGACAATCTACATTTCCTTACTTCTCTGGACAGCTGTGATGGTTCCACACTTTAAACGTGTACACAATACAGCAAGCTCTGCAAATGTTGAGGCTGAATTTAAAAACTTAAAACATGGTCTCTTCAAACATAAAAGCCTCCCTATCCGAATTGACCGCTTTGTCATACGTCACCTTGAATTCCTTGAGGACAACATGATGCTTTCTTCTGCTCCAGTGAAGCCATGTGAGCACACCGAGACAAAGACTGAGACAAAAACTGACTGTATTGAGCAGGATACAGAGATTAAACCACAATCAGTGGAAGAAGATCCTGTTGAAAACTGGAAAGGCCTCAGTGTTCCTCCCAAAAAGGGTCTGTCCTACCTGACCCCTTGCGCAGAGTGGCTGCATGCGGACACAAACCTGAAAAGAAAAAATACCAAAATTAATCTCTTAAAAAATGGAAACTACCAGGCTAAAATGCCTATTAGAGTAGACAAAATGCTTGTAAGTGTCAACAATATTTGTACATTTGACTCCTTTTGCCAGTGCCTTTGCTCTGTGCAAATTCTGTGCAGTGATATTCTGCAATTATCTAAACAAACTGCACACAAAAACTGAAATGTTTGATTTGGTGAAGACCATTTTCACAAAAGGAGTTGGAAAATATGCTTATGCAAAGAGGGCAAAAATGCTGTTGGGAACGTTTCAATGTGTTTCACCTTAAATCAGGTGTGAGGCAGGTTGATGCTGAGTGCAATGTTGCTACCATAGTAACATCAACAATGAAACAAATACCAAGTGCAACAATTATGACTGAGTGCTCTTCTCCATACTGCAGTCGAAATACAAAATCTTCAAGGACCATCTTTCTCCTAACAGTGGATATGTGGATATTCTCCAAACTGATAGATTGGGTAAACTCCAAGCAGCACTGGAAGATGGACTACACCTCAATAGGTCCAAGTGCTTGAAGCCGCTGAAGTCTCATCAAGAGTGCCCAGATAACTTGAAAATAAAGGATGTTTCATCAATTAAATTCCTCTGCAATGGATCAGTCACACACAGCTGCATAACTGGACAACTACTTTGTATTGAAACAAGTGCTGATACAAACCATCCATTGTGTGAAATCCCTGTGAACATGGACCTGGACAATCATTTGTTCACATTGCGAGGTGTTGTCGCATTCATTCCGGGACCCAGAAGGGATTCTATCGGACATTATGTGGCTTACTGCAGGAGAACATCTGTTGGCTGGGAGAAATATGATGACCTGTGTGACCGCCTCACAACAGTATCAGCAAAAACCAAAATACAACCCCACGTCATATTGTTCACTAAAGAGGACTAAAACATTTTGTTAATCAATATCTTGTTCTGGCCTCTGCATAAATAAGTTAGTCAATAACAGAAATAGTCCGTAGACAATTTCATTCCCATTTGATTTATATTAGCCTACTGACATACTCATTTAAACAGTTCCATGTTTTTTGAACAGCAATTCTTATCAGTAATTGTTCTGTTCTGTTATTCATACAGATTTATAGATCTCTTCGTTTTCATAGTTCTGTTCTGTCCTTTGTACATTTTTTCATCTTTGCATTTAAAAGTATACACAAGCTGTCACGGTCTCTCAAGGGAAGGACCGCAGAGCTTAAGGAGTCCCAGGTGCAGTTCACGTAGAGTGGGCAGACAAGACGAAGGGGCTAGGCAAAGACGTGATCGAGGAAACAAGCAATGGTCGTGGGATCGGGCAGACAGACTAGCAAAGGCAAGATGGAATCGAAAACGGAAAGACAGGCAATGATAATCAAAGAGCCGAGGAGACAAGGAGCGAGGAGATGGCTTGGAATCATAGCAAATGCTGATGAGACTTCACCCGGAGTGAGGGCAGTGAGGGGTTTAAGACAGGGAGCAGGAACTGGGAAGAAAGGTGCAGAGCCAATGGAAACAGAGGAAGAGTGAACAAGTGCACATATAGGCGAAAAAAGAACAATGAAGGGAAAGGAAAGACAGGGAGACAGCGGCCTCTAGTGGAGAGAGAAGGTGATGGCTTAAAACCCTGACACAAGCATTGGGTGTTGTCTGTTCTTTGTACCATCTTTAAATAGCAATGCTGTAAGCTGCATTCTGCTTGATACCTTAATCTTCAATATTGATTACATGTTGAAATTTAAACATAACTAATTACTACATTATTTGATATTAATGATATTTCTGTGCTGAAAAAAATAAACTTATAACAGCATAAGGTTTTTTGGTCTTAACTGGTCTACCAGCCCAGGTTCCCGACCAATTGCTTTAAAATATTTGAAACATAATAAAACACACACCTCACTTATCCTTGCTTCACTGTTTATGCAAACGAATGACACCGGTTTGGAGCGATTTGGACAACATGGGGTGGAGAGTGATGTCACAGCCCTGAATCATATTTGTTATTTCTAAGGAATGGAAATAGATACTGTTCATTTTAATGGCACAAACCGGCACTATTCGAGCACAAACGAATGAGTGATTTGGACAACATGGGGTGACGACTGAAGACTTGGATCAAGTCCCCACGTAGTCTCCTCTGTTCCAGTGTGAAAAGGTTCAGTTCCCTCAGTCTCTCCAAGTCGGACATTCAGACCTGATATAAGTCTGGTTGCTCTACTCTGAACTGCCTCTAGAGCAGAGATATCCTTCTTGAAGTGTGGTGCCCAGAACTGTACACAGTATTCCAGATGAGCTCTAACTAGCACATTATACAGTCTTAACATTACTTGCCTTGTTTTAAATTCTACACTTTTGACAATATACCCTAACATTCTGTTTGCCTTTTTTATTGCTTCATCTAGTTCTGTTCCTCCCATAGTGTAATTATAGTGGAAATTTTTGTAACCTGCATGCATTACCTTGCACTTGTCCACATTGAATTTCATCTGCCAGGTGTCAGCCCATACCTGAATATTATCTAAGTCCCTTTGAATAGCCTGTACTGTGGAGATTGTATCTGCTCAGCCACCTATTTTAGTATAATCTGCAAATTTGACAAGTTTGCTAACTATCCCACAGTCCAGATCATTAATATAGATTATAAACAGCAAAGGCCATAGTACTGATCCCTGATCTTTCTTAGGGTTTGAGTGGACTGATTGTTAACCTGTGGCATGTTATCTGTTTTTTCCTTTGTAAAAACCTCTGTGAAATACTAATTTAGAACATTTGCCACATCTTGTTCATTTTCCAAGATACTTCAGTTTTTGCCCTTTATCTGTTTCACTTCCTCCTTTATTGACCTCTTGCTGTTGTAGTATTGAAAAAGCTCTTTGCTTTAGTTTAAGCTCCAAGAGCTATGTTTCTTTCTATTTCTCTTTGCTTTCGTGATCCCTTTCTTAAGATCACTTTGCAGCTCAACATTTTATTTGTATTTTGTTTCATCCCTATCCCTTTTGAATGCACTATACAACATTTTCTCTTGATATTTTTTTGCATACCTCTATTAAATGATTTTGGCCAAAATGTTTTTGTTTTGGTGCAAATTTCTCCTGAGCATCACGTAGTATATTCTTAAAATATAACCATCCATTTTCAACTGAATCTGTACCCAGTGTGCTCCAGTCTACCTCAAGTGCCAACTCATACCTTCAAGGCTTGCTTTTCTAAAATTGTAGACCATTCTTTTAGACTTGGTCCTTGTTTTTTGAAAGAATGCCTGAAAGCTAACCATATTGTGATTACAGTTTGCCATTGGGTCTCTAACTAGCGTCCCTCTGACTCTATCTTGGTCATTTGAAAAGATAAAGTCAATGCATGCACTCTCCCTGGTTGGTTCCCTGACAAATTCAGTTAGAAAGCAGTCATTTACATCTCAACCATTTCTATTTCTGCTTCTGTAGTCCCAACTGGGCTTTCCCAGTCTATGTTTGGGAAATTGAAATCCCCCATTATGACAGCCACATCCTTGGTACATGCAGTCCTGATTACACTGTACAGTGCAACATCTTTCTGAATATCTGAGTTGGGTGGCCTGTAACACACTCCTACCACTAATCCTCCAGATCTTTTATTCAAAAGTTTAACCCACAAAGATTCTGTTTTATTACTAGGATCTAATTTGAGTTCTTCTGCCTCAATGTCGTTTCTGATATATAATGCTACCCCACCCCCTCTTCGATTTTGTCTGTCTCTCCTAAACTGTGTGTATCCTTTCAACTTGTATTCATCCCCATCATTTTCTGTAAGCCATGTTTCTGTCACTCCTACAACAGCATAGTCACATACCAGCACTGTGCCTTCTAGGTCTAACATATTGTTCCTTATACTCCTGGCATTGAGGTACAAACACTTCAGGACTTTCCTACCAGCAGTTTCCCTTAGTTTTCTTTCCTTAGTAGCACATCTCCCATTGTCAGAGCTCCCTGCCCCCCTGGTCCCTAGTTTAAAAGATTCTCAATTAGTCTGCACATACGCTCACCCAATGCATTAGCCCCCCTTATGTTTAGATGTAGACTATCATGTTTGTACAGGTCACATCTATCCCAGAAGAAAGACCAATGCTCCATAAACCTAAAACCCTCTTCCCTACACCAGGATTTCAACCACGTGTTAAACATTCTAATCTCAGCCTGTCTCCCTGGCCTGGCACGTGGTACCGGAAGTATTTCAGAAAAAACTACCATGGAGGTTCTGCTCTTTTGTTTAGTTCATAACTCTTTAAATTTATGTTGCAGAACCTCTGTCCTACCTTTTCCTATGTCATTGGTTCCAATGTGGACCATGACCAGTTGATCACCCTCTGAACCGTCACTGTCCAATTCGGTGTCCAGCAGTTGGAACCTGTTGGGCATTTCTAGCTCTTGGGATGTCTCTAAGGGATGTGCATGCTCCTTTCTGCGGTTTCGACCTACTGTAACCCAGCAGTTCTTTACACTTTCCTGCTCTACAGTCTCAACTCTCCTAGGTTTTGGCATGCACACCATCTCTTTCATGGGCAAATTGACCAATTCTTCCATATCACTAATACAGCGCATATCAACAAGCTGAGCCTCAAGATCACGAACCTTGATCTCTTTCAACATTCAACATGTCAACAGTGTTCACAAATGAAATCTTCTTGGATGGGTTCATCCAGGAAGGCAATCATTCTGCAAACCTGACACTGTAGTGGCCACATGCTTCTAAATTTAATAAGTTCTTGGTGCCCTAAACACCGTCTCTTGGTTTTTGTCCCCTAATTCAACTGCTCGACCTTTTGTCACCGAGAAACAGGACAGCTCTTTCTCTACAGCTGCTTAACTACCTTTGTGTTCAGCTTCTGCCCACCAATTGACACCTCACTGACTCCACCTCCAGAGTCCCAAACTAGGTCACCTTTCCTTCACTCTAGTCTAACAGCTGGACTGAATTAACTACAATTAAGGCAAACTAGGAATAAGATTTACTTCAATTAAGGCAAATCTAAAACAAGATTAGGAATGCTAAGACTTTCTGAAAGTAAAAGCACAACAAAATAGCTTGCTCTCTCTCTCACCTGTCCTGTGACTCACTTGGGTAACTCCTGAACACTTCCTTTGTCTTTTTATTGCTCTACAACTGCTTAAATGCCTGGGTGTGTCAAATTCTTTCCATTGTTTTATTATAGATAGGCCAGGTCATTTCAAGTTTTTCTACAAAACAAAGCATCAGTGTTGAGTGTGAGCAAGGCAAGCTAATTTGCTTATTAACCATCAACACAGACAACATGCAGTATTCTACCTCATCAATCAATGATTAACAAAAATTGAAAAAATAAAGAGTTAATGTCTAACTAACCTTTTATCTGAATTATCAATCAATCAATTTGTATTTGTATAGTGCCCTTTGCAGGGTAGCCACTGAGTGCTTTACAGAGTGGTAAACGTACAGCAAAATAAAATAAATACATAAATAGTACTAAATAAATAAATAAATAATGAAATACATAAAAATAGACCTTTAACAGTTGAAATTATGTAAAATAAACTAAACCAAGATTAAATAAATAAACCTTTAGCAAACCAAGCCATGAAGTCAAGCCAAGGAATTGTCAGCAGACCTCCGAGACAGGATTGTATCGAGGCACAGATCTGGGGAAGGGTACAGAAAAATGCCTGGAGCATTGAAGGTCCCAATGAGCACAGTGGCCTCCATCATCCATAAATGGAAGAAGTTTGGAACCACCAGGACTCTTCCTAGAGCTGGCCGCCCGGCCAAACTGAGCGATCGGGGGCCTTAGTCAGGGAGGTGACCAAGAACCCGATGGTCACTCAAACAGAGCTCCAGTGTGTATCTGTGGTGAGAGGAGAACCTTCCAGAAGAACAACCATCTCTGCAGCACTCCAGCAATCAGGCCTGTATGGTAGAGTGACCAGACAGAAGCCACTCCTCAGTAAAAGGCACATGACAGCCCGCCTGGAGTTTGCCAAATGGCACCTGAAGGACTCTCAGACCATGAGAAACAGAAAATTCTCTGGTCTGATGAAACAAAGATTGAACTAATGTCTGGAGGAAACCAGGCACCGCTCATCACCTGGCCAATACCATCCCTACAGTGAAGCATGGTGGTGGCAGCATCATGCTGTGGGGATGTTTTTCAGCGGCAGGAACTGGGAGACTAGTCAGGATCGAGGGAAAGATGAATGCAGCAATGTACAGAGACATCCTTGATGAAAACCTGCTCCAGAGCGCTCTGGACCTCAGACTGGGGCGAAGGTTAATCTTCCAACACAACAACAACCCTTAGTACACAGCCAAGATAACAAAGGAGTGGCTACAGGACAACTCTGTGAATGTCCTTGAGTGGCCCAGCCAGAGCCCAGACTTGAACCCGATTGAACATCACTGGAGAGATCTGAAAATGGCTGTGCACCGACGCTCCCCATCCAACCTGATGGAGCTTGAGAGGTCCTGCAAAGAAGAAGGGGAAAAACTGCCCAAAAATAGGTGTGCCAAGCTTGTAGCATCATACTCAAAAAGACTTGAGGCTGTAATTGGTGCCAAAGGTGCAAAGGCTGTGAATACTTATGTACATGTGCTTTTTTGTCTTTTATTTTTAATAAATTTGCAAAGATTTGAAACAAACTTCTTTCACATTGTCATTATGGGGTATTGTTTGTAGAATTTTGAGGAAAATAATGAATGAATGAATTTTGGAATAAGGCTGTAACATAAAAAAATGTGGAAAAAGTGAAGCGCTGTGAATACTTTCCGGATGCACTGTATATCATGATGGTGCCAAAAAACAATACTGTAAGCCTTTTTAACTTTAGATTTAACTGACCAGAGAACATAATACATATTTCAATAAACAATTGAAGGTTAATAATGGTGTTTTTTTTATGTGTGTGTAAAGCTAAACTGAAGAAGTATACCACTGCATCTGACAAATAATGTATTTGCCTTATAAATTAATATATATAGCATCATTCAAGTAGCAGAAAGACATTTACTGTTGAAACAGACATCACAGGTCATTTGTTGACTGATTGCACAGCTTTGAAATGGAAATTAGATTTAAAAAAAACACAAAGAGGAAGATTTTTAGGACTAAAAGTGCACTGTCTTTGTAGCATAAATGTAACTTTTATTCATTCTTTCTTTCAATCATCCTGTCAAAGTGAAAGAAAAAGGAACACTCCTACTGAGACATCACATGGTAACAGACATTTGACAAACAATGAAATACAAAGATATAAATAAATATTGGGATGACATTGCAGTTGGGCTTTGTGTGAGCTCCTAGGCAGAGGGCAGGGGAAAAGGAACATGTCACACTGGGAATTTAATATTTGTCCTCAGTTGCCAGAGAGCACATTGCCATAGTCATAACAGGATCAGGCCCCTTTTACAAGCTTGTGTGTTTATTGGATCTTCTTATGTCACTCACATGTATCTCCTCTTCTTCTCTAAAGGGGCCACTATCATCAAGCATTACTTCTTGCAAGAAATATCACAGAATGTCAGGATCATTGGTAAAATGGAGCTTGTCACATTGTCTCTAACCATTCTCTAGCATGTCTCTGTGTTGCTTCACTGATATCCAGATTTTTTTTTTTAATTTTCTGATAAACTCTGATGGTAATGTATTTAGAATAATTTCCAGATTCTAGTCTGACTTTTGCCAGCTGTTATTTAACTTCCACCTCATGTTTTAGCAAACAATAAATACATACTATATGTTTTACTTTTAATTTCTCTTATTAATTGCTGAAAGCTTCAATATAAAGCTATCCCTGCACTGAGACTGTAGCTTGAAATCAGATTCTGTACACTAGAACGACATGGTATTACTGTTTTTTAGGTCTGCCCTAAGCCATAATTTCAAGATGTTATTATTAGTTATTTATTACTTTCTGTGTACAGACAGCATCCAATATGTTCCATAAGAGAAGAACAAATTTCATAAGTCTTTTTCTTTGATTTAAGTAAATAAGCCTGTTTGTATCAGCAAGCCCCCCTGAGACTGTACATTTCATGTTTTGTGGCAGTACTTTTTATTTTATTTTTCTGGCATCCCACTATGTGAAAGCTGCCTTCTTGTTTTAGCTCCTGGCAGCCTGAAGTAAGGAGTCAGGCAGCATGAATGTGAAAGGTTTAAAGCCCGGTAAATGTGAGCTCAAGTGTTGTGTAAGATCTAGGATTCCTGGAAAATATGCTCCTGCCATTGTACTCAAATCAATTCCCAGGCAGGGTGATTGATTGGCAGGATTCTTGAATGTTAAGAAAAGACAGTGGTCAATAAAGGAGGAAGTGAAACAGCTAAAGGCTAAACATTGCAATATCATAGAAAACAAAACAAGGTGTGCCAAATGTTCTAAATTAGTATTTTACAGAGCTATTTACAAAAGAAAAAACAGATAACATGCCACAGGTTAACAATCTGTCTAGCCAAACTCTAAGAGATATCAGTGTAAATTAAGAGGAGGTACTAAAGGGACTACCAGAATTAAAAACAAAAACATCACCTGGCCCAGATGGTATATTTCCAACAGTACGTATGATTTATGTCAGGTTCCTTAGTCAGCAAAGACACAACCATGAAGATCAAAGAGCTTCCAAAGCAAGTCATTGAAAAACAAAGCTCAGGAGAAATATAAATATAAATGTCCCAGAATATCCATGTGAGCACAGTGTATTCAATCATCAATACATGGAAGGTGCATTTTACCAATGCCACTGTGAGGCCAATGACAACTTTAAAAGAGTTACACAGTTCAATGGCTGAGATGGCAGAAAATGTGCATCAGTCAACAATATCAAGAACACTTCACAAAACCAGCCTGTGTGGCAGGCTAGCAAGAAGAAAGCTATTACAAAAAAATAAGCAATCTCAAGTCCTGCATGGAGTTTGCAATAAAAAATAAAAAAAAACTGAGTGATCCTTCAAAACTGTGACAAAAGGTGTTTTGTTCAGATTAATCCAAATTGGAAACTTTTGGTCTAAATGCCAAGTATTAAATTTACTGCAGACCCAACACAACACATCTGGTAAACACCCTCCCTACAGTCAAGCCCAGTGGTGGTTGCATCATGCTATGGGGATGCTTCTCCTGAGCGTGGATTGGAAAGCTTGTTATGATTAAGGGAAAAAAAATAGCACCATAGAGGCAAATACTAGAGGAAAACTTGTTTCAGACTTTTAAAGACTTAACACCAGTGTAAAAAAATCACCTTTCGGGAGGACAGTGGACTAAGAACAAAGCTGGAGTGGCAAAATATTAAGACATTTAATGTTCTCGAGTGGCCCAGTCAAAGTCCTGATTTGAAAGTTTATTACAAAGTTGGTGGATACTTATCCAAAAAGACTTGCAGCTGTAATTGCTGCCAATTCCTTCCACCAATAATTTAGTTGATGGTCTGAATAATTCTGCAGTCAAAATATATATTATTTTCTTATTATTTTCTTTAACAAAAACTACATTTACTGTAATTTACATTAAATGTGTTAGCATTCAAGTATTGAATAAAGTATTAAGTTGTACATATATATGTATGAATTACTGTCACTCTACTGTTCTAATGTAGTGCCTCATATTACACAGATGTACCAAATATATTAAATAATGAAAACATTTCACTCAGTACATTTTTATCTGTAAGGTGTGATGTTCACTTGAAATCATCACTAGAAAGTTAGCACAGAAGTTCTAGGAGAACCATGACTTTTCTTTTCCTAATAATGTTTTTCTTCCCATATGTCTCTGTCAGAGGAACAGCTTGTTATAAGACCAGTAAAAAAATTAAAGAAAATTCTATTGTTACTCATACTGACATGTTGTCTTTGAGCTCTCTGTGCAATTATTTAAGAATGTCAGGAATCACATGACCAGTGTTATTTTTTTGCCTTGAGGGAAGTTTATATCACCAATCTGTTATCTATTATTTTGCTTCGTTTTTGTTCTATATCATACTGAATGAACATTATTTATCTATGTTGTTGTTTTTACACTACTTTTCTGTGTCATTCTTACTATGGTTTCTGGAAAAACTATTCAGAAAAGATTCCTCAAAGATGAGGAACAAGTAAAACAAACTGCAAGTGTTCATTGTTTTAGAAAACAATTTAGGAAATATGTAGTTAGTTATGTATCACTGTTGAATTCATGCCAATAAATAATAACACCTTTTTCTGTTTGTTTTTTTTTGTTCCTGGGTAGTAAGTGTTATTTGTATTCACAGTATAATTGTAAATCTCAAAAAACTACTCACTTCTAAATCTTTTGTAGTCATTTTTGTATTACTTTAATATAAATACATGTTAATTTGGATTCATATGTTGTTATTTTCTGACTTTATGTGAACGAAAAGACACAAATGCATCCGTTTTCTCATAGGAAATAGTTACATTTCGAAATATCACTGTCCTGGTCACAAAAGCAAAGTTTGTGGTAGAAATAATAGCCATTTTCTATACTTTTGAGTGAGGTATAAGCAATTAGGAAATAACACTTACTACATAGTGTAATCAAAGTGAAATATATATATATATATATATATGCTCAATACATCAGGGATGAAATAATGAAATATTGGAAAATGTGTTATATCTTGTCTTATCTGATAAATAATATTTTTAATGGATGTTAAAATAATTCAGGTTGGAAACAAGAAAGCATTACTGTACTTACAAATAATCTTTAAGCCCAATATAGGAAACTATTTAAAGAGGCTTTGGCTCCCAGCTTTAGCAAATAAATTGCTACAAATACAAACATATGAATTTTCATTAACAGGGGAGCAAAATGGCATTTACTTTAATTTTAAAGAGTAGCCAATTTAATATCTCTCTCCTTTTCTAGCAAAAGCTGCTAATTTCCCTTTGAAGACCGATTGCTTTTATGGAAGAATATGAGTTGCCTTAATTAGGAGTTATATGCACTGCATAGCTTTGACAATAACAATGATGTGTGTCAGGCTGAAAAAGAACCATGCAGTAATTAATATTTGATTTCAATCAATCACTGAATTTATGATTAGGCCAAGGCTATATGTTATATTGCTTAACCTGATAAGAAACAACATAACTAACTAAAAGTACATTTTCATTTTATAAGAGAAGCAGTCTTGTCATAATTTGACTGATTGACTGTCACTGAAATGTACATGTCTGGGGGCAGGATTAAATCAAAAATGTTCGCGCTTTGAGTCACTCGCAGAAGCATTAGCGCATGTCTGCAAATGGAAATCGTGCTGCTAAACTATCGCACTTTTAAATCTGACCCGATTTGCGCCACAAAACGACCTTCTCGCAGCTGCTTTCTTGCACAACGTGAGAGAATAAAACACCACTTTCACACAGCCGCCACTAGAAAACTACACACTGTACTCAGTCGCGCTTTCATGTTTAGTTAGATGCTACTCTCTTCTAATTTTTAATGCAAATCCCATGATGTACAGTTTTGTAGTTTGCTATTAGCAGCTGGTTAAAATTGTAGTTAATCCCGCCCAACAATACAGTGGGAGTGGTTACATTTTCGCTGTATTAAATCAATAAAATATCTGCGAGAAAACACCCTGACAATGCTCTCGCAGCTCTTCTAGTTTTACACACTGCGCAGTTGTCCAAAGGCACAGTGGAAAGAAAGTCCGTCCGGCACAGGTCTGCGCAGGCGCAGCTCCGGGTTTATTCACAGCCTCCGAGGCTGTGTGTTCAGTGGAAATAACTGATTATTGCTACAGTAACTACAATACAGGTGCACAGTGCGGGTAACAACATCCACACAAACAAACTGTTGCCTATTGTTCGTGCACAGAGAGAAAATATGTTGTTATTGAATGTCATGTTATATTATATTTTGTTTACCAATGTGTCAGTGTTTCGATTATGTTTTTTACTTTGTTCGTTTATTCTGCTGTTGCTTTGTTCGCTTTGTTTTTTCGGGAGCAGGGAGCAGGGAGCAGGGCCAGTGCTGGAGAGGTGAAAGGGGGAGACCTTTGGAGCTGGCTCGTTCGTTTCCTTTATCGGAGTACAACGCGGAGCCTGCAGCCCAGAGACGGCGAGGAGACCCACGGAAGACTGAGCAGCAGAGCAGGACGGCATGGGCTTCAGGCAGCAAGTCTATGGGCTTGGTGTCTGTGGTTGCGTAGCGAGGGTACAGTACTGGTTATTTACTAAAAGAACTTGAGACTTTCGACCGGCAATTAAGAGAGTAGACAGTCGTATTTTTGAGAACAGCTTTTATTAAATTAGCTATATCAATCTCCTGGTTTTCATCTTCTCTTTTGGAGATTATTCTGTGCGGAACTGCCTGTGGAGAGAGAAAGTACAAGACCTTTTAGTAGTATGGCAAGATATTGACTTGGACAGGACTGCCAATGTGACAGGTTGATTTTGGAGTTCTAACTCTCTTCTCACCTTCATTTCCTTTGTTTCCAGTTTGTCTGTGCTTGTTTGGGCAACGAAGCGCCGACCGGGTTCCTGGGGGGAAAAAGACGCATGGGAGAACTGTGTACTTACTCGGGAAGGCTGAGTGATGCCGTGTTTGTGGGAGTAAAGCGAGAGAAGTAACATTAGTACATTTTTAGGATATTGCAATGCAGTCATGTTATAGTATTAGTATTTTAGTCTGTTTTGGTAGTTTTTCAGCTTTTTCGTTTTGTTTTATGTTGGGGGGAGGAGGGGTTCTTTTCTTATTTTTAGCGCCGGGATTAAAGGTGGTTTTAGCTAGGTTATTTGAATTTTACTCTTTTGTAAAACTCCAGGACAGCCTTCGTGCCCTGACTGGATCTGTAATAAATATTGTTCTTCCTGTTCGTGTGGAGTTTGTCTGGGGATTCTGTCGAGTCTGATCAGGGAGAAAAGTGTGGATGACCTCGTTAATCAAAGGAGGTGGCGTGGTCTTGCGTAGTTGCCCACTAGGCGGTGACATCTGTACCCTAGAAGCCCGTGCAGTAACGCACTCACCGCAGATTTGTGCACTGCACATTGGGTGGATTAATTATGTGTTTATTGAGTAATCTGTTAAAGGCAAATTTGCTCAATGTAGTGGATACATTTAGGATTGTAAACAAATATAATCTGAACAGATAATTTTCTAGGGGGTGGTCAACGTTTTGCCTTCATCCCAGGCACATTATACGAAGTGGAAGTGATAACTATGCATGTTACATTGACACACACACAGAGTACATGAAGCAGGCTCAGTGCGGTCGGATCGCACACACACACACACACACACACACACACATTACAAAGGTGTACTGTAAAGAGTACAGTGCATCCGGAAAGTACTCACAGCGCTTCACTTTTTCCACATTGTTATGTTACGTTACAGCCTTATTCCAAAATGGATTAAATTAATTAATTTCCTCAAAATTCTACAAACAATACCCCATAATGACAATGTGAAAGAAGTTTCTTTGAAATCTTTGCAAATTTATTAAAAATGAAAAACAAAAAAAGCAGACAGTAGAGAGCAGTAGAGTTCGAGGGCAGCTGGGAGTTTGGTCCTTTCCCACTTCTGTTCGGCGGCACGCAGACTAGTTCGGGTTGCGCGGAGAACAGCCGAGAGCCAAGGCTGAGGAGGGGAGGGATGGGCAGGACGAGATGTGAGAGGACAGAGAGTCAAGGGAGGAGGTGAGGGAGGAGAACAAAGAGGAGGTAGCACAGTTGACAGATAGAAGGGGAAAAACAGTCAATGGAAGGTAAGAGTAAGAGCAGTGGAGGCAAGGGTGGAGGGGGAGACAGAGCGGAGATTACGGCGGAAGGTGACGGAGGGAGAGGGAGAAGGAAATTAAGTGGTGGTCCAGGATGTCCATGGGTGTCACGGAGAGTGTTGAAGTGGAGCAGCCTCTAGAGAAGATGAGGTCTAGCTGGCGGCCAGCCCTGTGAGTGGGGGGAGATAGGGAGAAAGAGAAGTTAAAGGAGTGAAGGAGAGGTAGAAATCCGGCACAGTGGGAAGGGTTGGAGAGGTGGATGTTGAAGTCTCCCAGGTGGATTGTAGGTGAGGACAGCGAGGGCAGGGAGGAGAGAAGAAAGTCGAGTTCATCCAGGAAGGAGGTGAGTGGACCAGGTGGACGGTAGAGAACTAGAAGGAAGAGGTGAGAGGGAGAGGTGATTTCCACTGCATGGAATTCAAAGCTGTGGGTTGAGATGTGGGAGAGAGAGAGGGGGGGTACAGAGAAGGGGAGAGCAGGAGCCCTGTTCCTCCTCCCTGCCCGGTAAGACGAGGGGAGTGGGACAGGACAAAGAGAGAGGATAAGGCAGCAGGGGTGGTAGAGTTGTCTGGGGAGATGCATTTCTCAGTGAGAGCAAGGAAATCCAGAGACTGGTGGGAGGCGAAGGCGGAGATGAAGTCGGCCTTGTTGGAAGCTGAGTGGCAGTTCCACAGGCCCCTAGAGAGTGGAGTAGTGGGAAGGGAGGAGGAGGGGGGGAGAGGCAGAGAGATGAGGTTGGAGGGATTAGGGAAACAATAGCATGCAGGTGCACGCTGAGAGGGAGGAGACGGCAGGACAGGAATCGAAGAGATTGTCATGGTTGCCTGTTGTTGCTGTGCAGCATCTCCTCGCAGTCTTCTCCTCGCTGGAGTCCCCGCAGCTAGAGTCCTTGCCCTTTGTAAGGGAGGCCCTTTGGAAGGGGGGTACTGAAGGCTGCTGGCGCTGACTGCTGGTGCAGAGGTGTGGGGGTGCTGTTAAATACGACACCTGTAACTAATTAGGACAGAAACGCCTGTGTTGTGTTGAATGAAACAATACTGCCCATTTATTAAAGGCTGTTTTAAGGGGGGTTTCAAACCTGTAACTACCAGAGGGCGTGGACTTTGTGCCCCATCCCTCTGGATTGTTGATTGTGTAAATAAACTGACAACTGTGAACTGGTGCCTGTGCTGTGTGTATCTGGGGTTGTCTGCCAGACCTGTGTTGGGGGAGTGAGAGAGGGGTTTAGTGAGTCCCTCCCCTCTCACTTTTAATACTGTACTTAATTCGGAAGGTTATGTCACTTGTAATGTGCTCATATTACAAGTTATGTTCAGTGAGCAAAAATTACTTAAAACATATTTGCGCTCCACTATGACAGAGGAAAGTCTTTATGGGTAGTGCACCTGTACATAAGGACTCGCACTAATGTACGTTGATGTTATTGATGAATTTGGGCATCACAACAGGAGACTTGCATTCACATAGAAACTCCAACATAGCGGTGGAAATGGCTGATTTCCTATTAATAGTTGTGGCTGATTTTTAGGTGCTAGTTTCTTCCAATGCTAAATGTAACCACTATGAGTTTTGTAGCCGGTGCATCACATCTGCACCACTACACATAACCCAGCTAACACACAACTTTGCCACAATGTTGAATTGCTTGTAGCAACTTAATTCAACATTGTGGCAACATTGTGTGTTAGCTGGGAAGTGGATGCTGAATACAATATTTACATTGATCTGTTATTCACCCAACCATTGATCCACCCACTAATAGATAACGCCTAAGTAAGGGCGTCTACCAATAATAACTACACCGCTTTCATCAATGGCGGCTTTGGTTTTTATCTACTCATATTTGTAACCGCTACGAAGTATAGGGTTGTAGTTTTGTGTCAGCGGGGAGATTAATGCTGTGGATTCACAGCACGGAGTGCCAGATCACTGTTTATCTGCTTTATTGGCCGATTTCTGCTTCTCGCAGCCCGTCCTGCTCTTCTGCCCCTGGTTTCTCTTCAATTTCATACACAGTGATTGGCTCGCGGTGCCTCTCGCGCTGCCCGCCCATCCCAGAAGCCACATCCTCCGAATAGGCTCCTCCCCGCTCGCAGGTCCTCACATTTTAGATTTAATTCAGCGAGAAGTTAAGCTGCGAGATTCCCTCCTGTAACTCTTCCGCAACTTTTCATGTTCACACTTTGCAAATGTTACGGGTGGTGCATGACAGGCAATTTAATCACTGATTAGTTAATTATTGTATTTGTTTCTTTCACTTTTATATTGTTGTGTGCACCTTAAATTGATTACGTTTATTTTCATTTATGAAGTAGGTTCTTTTACTTATTTTGGTTGTATTATTTTCCGTGTTTAATTGGGTTATTGGGTTTTTAATTGTTTTATTGTTTGTTCAGCTCAGTACACGCCACCAGATACATTCTGGACCTACCTGCATAATCTCTCCCAATCACCTTCACCTGCACCCTGGTTCTCTGCTTGCACATATAAGCTGAGAGGGATCCTTCAGTAGGGACACACAGAGGTTCACGGACAGAATGGTGGTAAACAGCAGGACGCAGAAACAAAGCCAGTGCTGGAGAGGGGAGCGGGGCTGATGAACTCTTTATCTTCCAGTGGATTACAAATAGTAGAACGGAGACTCTGAATCTGAGACAGCGATGAGATAAGGACTTGGCAGCAGAGCAGTGACGGCGAGAGCTTCGAGCAGCTAGTCCATGGGTTTTTGTTGACTGTATGTGTAACAGAGTGGTAATTAGTGAGAGCACGAGTGAAGCGGCTTGGAACACGAAAATTAAGAGCCATACGCATCAGTACTGTTGAACTCGGCTTTATTTGGAACTGGGTGCATCCCCTCTCCCCTGGTACTCGCCACGTTCAGCTTTATCTAGTCGTGGCAAGGAATGGACTGTGAACATTCATTGTTTTTCTCCTTACCTGAGGTCTTCCATTTCACTGATCAGTCATGTTCATATATACGGCATTTCCAAAACGCGCTCTCAGCAATCTCCGTTTCCAACACATGTTTATTTGCAGGTAATCACTGTATCCACTCAATCTGACTACAGCTGTAAGAAAACACCTGTAATGCTGTACAATGGGTGTGTTTTTCAAGCACATGAAAGACCCTAGACAGGTATAGATCACCACTGGAGTGCCAGACTGACTCTATTGTAAAGGGAAGGCAGGATTATGCGTTATATTTGAGTTATTATGTATTTAAATGACCGGTCAAAATAACCAGATTTTGGCTATTCTAGGTAAATGTGTTTATAACTTATTCATTTTCACGTTTTTCCAGCTAAAACGCTTTAGGCATGTTTAATACATATATTTAGGAAAAGTCACGAATGGGTATGTGCAGTGTATTTAGGAACACCCAGTAATTCAAATTTTAATAACCAAATTATAATAACTAAATTAACCAAATTATAATAACCAAAGCGGCCCGGCACTTCTAGTGTTAAGAAATTGTAGTCTTATAGGATTTTACTAGTTTCCTTTTTCTTCCTTATTTTTGGTTATTTGTTTAGATAGGGTTTTTACCGTTTTATTGCCCCTATGAATTAATGGCGGTTTTAGTTAGGTTTTACATAGTTACTTTTGATATAATCCTGTACGTTTATCCAGGACAGTCTTCATGCCCTGTCTGCAGCTTGTCAAATAAATATTATTATATTTTACCTGCCTGTGTGAGTGTCTTGGGGTTCCGTCGAGCCTGCCGGAGAAAGTATTGGAGTGGGTAGATGAGCTCCTCCGTCATATATCAAAGGAGGTGGTGTGGTCGGGTAGCATAGTCCCCCCTAAGCACCCACTAGGGCGTGACAAACATTTTTGATTTAATCCTGCCCTGGATCTACATTTGGCTCCAGTCACCATGAGACGCACATGACTGGGACAGTTTAATAACATTAAATAATACTAGTAATAATAATAATAATAATAATAATACTATTTCAGTAAGACTTTCAAAGTCTAAATTAAAACATCATACTTAAAATTCAGCAGGTAAAATCTTATTATTACAAAATAAATCACTTATTTCAGAAATGTTTGATAAATCCCAAGTCCCAAGACTTATCCCTTCCCAGTCATGAACTTAGACAAAATAAACTGGTGTTCACAAGGACATAAAGAAGGCAAATTAATCCATAAGAAATTAAAGAATATTGAGGGATGACTTCTATATGCTCACACCAGGTTAATTAAATAACTTAGAATGGTGTATGGGAAAGTCACCTCTTTGCAGAATGTACTCCTTCAAGCTTAATTTCTTTTTGAAGTGCTCCATTTATCATATGAAATACACTAAAACGACAATATGCCACACTTTGAAGAAATTTCAGCAGAACAGGATGTCATCTTAACTCAGACTTCTCTCTCTCTCTCTCTCTCTCTCTCTCTATATATATATATATATATATATATATATATATATATATATATATATATATATATACAAACATATACATATATATATATAGTGTAATTCTTAAATGTACATTTTGGTTTTATTTACCTTTAAAAGACATCAACAACAAAGTCTGAGTAACACTGCTACATGGCTTGATAAAGACGACTGAACAACTGAGTCCTGTGATTTAGAACTTATTTGACTCAAGTACATTTTATAAGCATTTAATAAAATAAAGACAACACAAGTTAGTTACCTGATACTATTTGAAAAGCCTGTATTTACATATTGATCAGCATTTTATCTGTCTAAAAGAGCAGGAAGCTACCATACTGATACAATGAATGTTAAGATCCCTCTATTTTCCTCAGTTTTTAAAATATTTTCAAGACAATAAAGCTCCCCCAAAACAGCAACAACCAATAAAATAAATTAAAAAATGTACAATATAAGAAATAAACAGGAGGGTCCTTCTGCATAATATTCCTATAATCTTAACCAAAGGACTAACCATTTTGTTTTTGAGGTGTTTCATATGGATTAAGAGCAACAAGAGGGCCTTCTGTGATAGATTTTTCCCTAATCTTCCTCTCTGTCCCAGATTTTCACTCAAACAGTTTCCCCAAAACGATTAACTTTATATATCTAAATAAAAATCACTTCAACAACTACAAGGTGTAAAGACACAATCATTCTTGTGTCTTTAGAGGCAACCGGCAATTGGGAATTGCTGGGCTGTGAATGTTGCACTTTACTGCAGGGCTCATGATTAACCTTGACGATTAACGACCTACCGTAAAATAAAACACACAGCCTTGCCGAAGCAAGATAATTGATTTTGAACAGGTAAGAAATGAAATAATCTGAATTAAGCAATTAAAGCAACCCTCTATCCTTCCTATCAATTTTAACTTAATTCTATATTATTTTGAAAGTACTGGTATAGTAAATTTATCTTAAACTGAATTTCATGAAATAGTCAATAATCTTTTTCCAATGCAATATTGCTGTATTTGCCAGCATACAGTGCACCTTCTGCTCTGAGAAGATATTTATAGTTCTTTACCCTCAGAGGATTTAACCCATTAATGTAGTGTTGCTAGAGGACTAGAGGTTTGCCCCAAAATTCCACCCTCATTTTTTATTCGACAATTCTACATAGCAACCAAACTCTCTTAACCAATAGCAGACATGTTTTAAAACAAATAGATTTTTTTTATTGGTTAAAAAAACAAAGCCGTCTCTTAGAGGATGGGAAAAATGGCGGCATGCTGAAAGTGCTCACTAAATGAGAGTGCTTTTAAGGAAGTCAAATGAGGGATGTTTTGATCATTTTACTGCTTTTGAGACTGATAAAACTTAATTAAGCATTTTGTTTAGTATTGTAAACTTTTATTTGGACACATTGCTCAGTATTGTAGACAGTTATGAGAGCATTTGATCACGAGAATGTAAATGCGAGGGAGTGAATGTACAGATTAAGATGTTTCTAGTTTATTTCAGCTGGTCAACCTCAATGTCAGAATCCCCTTTTCAACCCAAATTACAGAATTTACACAAAAGAAAGCCGCTAAGATTAAGAAATGCACAGCAGTAATAGTCCGAGATGTATTCAACACAACAAACCCGACTGGCTGATTTCTCAACAAAGAAGAAAGAACTGCACCAAAACAAAAACACTTAGTTAATTAGTGCATAGTAAACAATGTACATTTATTATTATTATTGTTATGATTAAATATTACTAGTAGTAATAACGACAACAATAATAACAAGCAGGGGCATCGCTAGACCCTATTTAGTGGAACTTAAGCCCCCCTTAAAATGTTATGACCAAAGAACTATGAAGTAACTATCCGACAAAACACTGTCAGCACCTCCCCACCACCCCCAAACGCTAACGCTCCTAAGATTTCTCAAGCCTGTCCGATTTCGTTAATTTAGTTTTTTTGCCGCATAGTTTTCACAAGCACTCCTTGCAATTATTTGTAAACATCTGTGTTTTTTGTATTTTCATAAGAACATTCGGGGGTTTCATATATATATATTATATTTTTAAGTGTTAATACGCCAGGTTAATTTTGAAAACAACATTGTTTTGAGAATAAAAGTGGTGTCTGTATAACTTAGATTTCTTTGCTAATGCACAGTTCTGTATTCATTCCAAAAATAAACAAATTATAGAAAGAATAAAAAAGTTCAATGTTCAAGTCTTATGTTTCTTGTGATATATAGGTTTCATATGATCATTATATTTATTTATGTAAAAAGTAATTTGCTGCACTATAACAAGTGCTGTGATTTGTGTGAGAGTGCTGTACTCCTGATGCATATAACGGCCGCTGTCAGCTTAGTACTCTGAGGGTTAATAATTCTTAATGATCAAAGCAACTTTACTTTTGCTTCTGCTTTCTTCTTCATTTTATCTAGTTCAGGTAGACCACAGTTTATGGTTATTAGCCCTTTGAAGCAGACATTCTTTACATTAGAATGTATTTGCCTTTTTCTTCATTGCCCTGTATTATACAGGACAGAATGTACTGCACACAGTTTAAAATACTGTTCAAGATTCTATTCTATTATAAATCATTTTTTCATCGTATATATAGAATGCATTTCTAATATAAAGGTCACGTGATGTGCAATTTTCAATTTTTTTTTAATTTCTACCCCTTCTGCTTAATTTGGTATCACCAATTAATTAACTCAATTCACTGCTACAACTTCTATATTTCTTTAGAAGGGATGAGAGAAAGCACACATCAAAGCCATCTGCTATTTTTCACACTGCAAAGCCTGGAGTGTATACTCCCCATCTATCACACAAGTGAAAGGATTTGATGTTGATAAAACAGCTAACACATCAAACTTCAAGTGCCCGAGAAGCCACAGGAGTCGCGTGTGTACAGAGAAAACAATTCACCCCAGCCAGCTTCCACCCACTTTCCCCCAGTGGCACACAGCCAATTGTGAACCACCCTCTAGGAACCTGTGGCCAAAGCAGACAAATGGATAGGCTTATTCCATGCATCTTGCATTCCCATGGAGTGCTTTTGTACCACTTGGGAGCCTCATGCAATGTGCAATATTCAGTTGGTTTGGAAGTACAGACCCATAGTGTATTGCTGGATACTAGGGGATTTTCTTGCAAGTGGCATTACTAAAACACATATTGTGTGTGTATATCAAAATGGTGGTAATGGTTTGTACCAGGGGTGCTTTTGCTCTGTAGCTTTATTGTTTTCTTCTTATATACATAAATACACATATCATTTAATGGTAACACTTTAAAATAAGGTGGTGTGAATCCTCTTTAATTAATATAGGAATACCACAGAATTAACATAACAATAACCCACACACATCATCTCAGTTCTGATATTGAGCACATGAACTCTAACCGTAACCCTGTTATACATGTGATTAAGTGTCTGGAATTGTCATGTGTTGATCTTGATTAATGAGGAATTACACCACCTTATTTAAAGTGTGACCAGTTTATCTTTTCCTTCTCTATTGTATTCTAGTCTCAGCACATTTGCATTACATGTACACAAATACACGTTTGATTTCAAAAACATATAAAGAAATGTGCAGTATATTAGAAAATTTGGACAAACATGGTTTCTTCCTGTTTTCCCTACAATACAAATTCTCTCTCTCTCTCTCTCTCTCTCTCTCTCTCTCTATATATATATATATATATATATATATTGTTTTTATTTTCAACATGCTGAACTTTGCTCTGGGTCCTCTTGGTGTCTAGCATTTCCCCAAGCAAGTGTATGAGCAAACACCAAAACATCAAGATTGTCACTCAGCTCACCTTCTTCAAAGCTAACAGGAGTTTGCATCTTTGTGTAAATAGGAAAGTTTAAATTAGTGAGGATTAGGAAAAATAAATAAATAAATTGATAAAATAAGGAAAGTAAGATCATAACAAAAAGCACGGCAGCAAATATTGACAAGGATTTCTGTGATTCTGAAGGAGAATGTATCAGTTACTTATTTATAATATCAACTGTGATATTAACTGTGACATAATCCACTGTGATATAAAAGCTCTCTTGGCTGAAATTATGTGGAAGTCACTCTGCTAAATCGACTGTTAACCTTCCATACTGACCCTCATCTGAAAGCACAGAAGCATACAGTGGCTTAACAGTTTAAGGCACCAGTACTCCTTGGGCAAAACATATTTTCTCATCTGGAAAATAGAATCAAGTCTGCACAAACAGCGTCCAAGGCTGAATAGAAGTCAGTATTTGATGGATAATAGTTGAAATGGTTCATGACAGGTTCTTGAAAGCTTCCATACCAGTTCATGGTATGTTCTCTGAGCTTGAATTGAGAAGCACACTCCATCTAGCAGAGCATGAAGAAAGATAACCTCAAATCTGAATACAGTATAGTAGCTGTTTTTTAAGAGCTTTGGGGATGTATCTATATATTTGTGCTAGTCAGTGATGGGATTATGAGAGGAAGTCCAACCTTCAGAAGCCTCTCTAACAGTTAGAATTCCATCAATGCTGATACATTTAAATGGTTAAACTAAGTTGTTTGATTTTCTGGAACAGTCCATTATAGCCCCAGTTTAAGGAGTCATTTAATTATGTGTTTCTTCCTGAGCAGGCTTATATTATTTATTTATTATTTTATTGCTATGAATAGGATTTCCCATTTATGCATGGGCTTTTATTGTTTTTGATTTGCACTGTACTGATAATGCTAACCTTTTTGATTATGGCATGTCCTGCATGCAATCCAACAGAGAAAAGTGAATAATTATATTGAAAGATTTCTCTCACATTCAGTAGTCAGGTTTTTGTGCACCATCATCATGATGCTCTGTCTTTCCTAAACTCATGAACTGATCAATGGAAACCAGACAGTGGCATAATATAAGCTCCGGAGAACTTATATTGGAAGACAATCTGTCAATCATAATTAGTCTGGAATGTTTGACATTTTCCTAGTCTTGCGACCAATCAGCACATGGGGGAGTGGTCAATTTGTCGATTAATTCTGTCATTCTGTTATTCGTTCTGTCAGACAGTTTATACAGTAGCTGACTGGCCATCTGGAGCACTGGGTGAATTCCCAGTCAGCCGGTTGACCTGTGCGCTGGTGGACTGCAGGCACATTACAAATATATATATTTGAAAGATAACTGAGTTATAACTAGTTTATAGTACATTATGAATGCTTTGTAAAGTGTATATAAACCATCTATTAAACATGTATAAATCATTAATAGCACATTAATAAGCAGAATCATATTATAAAGTGTTACCAAGTTAACTATACCTGTTTATATACCCGTGTATTTTCTTTTCATATTAGCTATTTGTGACACTTCACATACCGACATAAATGCATGTAAAAGTAAATGTCTAAAGTGATATTGTGTGGTTATTGCACTACAGAAAGAGAAGCCAAAGAGAAAACTGATGATCAAGGTGAAGAAAACCTTTAGTTTCTTTGTCCATGACAAGGCTGTGTTGGATGCAGGGCTGCAAATTAAGGTAACCTGCTCATCCCTGACAAATATTTCGAAGGCAGGGTGAGTGACAAATATGAATTACTAACCCATCTGGCGAGCAGCATTTAGTCAATAAAAACAAATACAATACTTGTTTCGCAGTGCCGTTGCTGTTGCTTGGCTGTTGCATCTTTCATATTTTGTTTCACGCTGAACTGACTTCAAATATGCGAGTCCACCTTAAGTTTTACACATCTGTCCTCGCACTGCCTTCGGCTGCAGAATGAATGGGCGATTTGTTAAACTCAATGAGCAGATTCTGAGCAGAATATATGATCTGTATATAATAATATAATCACACACCATGGTTTCTGGTGCTGAGAATTATTTGTGCATCACTCGATCTGTGCATAATCTACACAGTGCCTTGAAGAACTCTCCCAGTCTTCCTCGGTATTGGGGATTCTTAGCCTCTTGAATCCACCCCCAAAGAAGTCTAAAAATGACATGACTAGTGCCAGTAGGCAATAGTAGTACCAGTACCAGAGATACCTAAATGTAGCAGTTCTTATATTGTGGACTACCAGGGCGACGATCCTACCATGGTTCATTGCACGTGCAGTTTGTAAAAGTGATGCATATGGCTGATTTGAATTACCAAAACTTTCCTCAACTTGTAAACAAAATAAAAATAAGAATAATAAGAATTCTACCAGTTAGATTTTTTTCTTAAACCAGCTATTGTACCTGTAGCACATAGCACAGGAAAACTGTATTCAGTTACAGTTCCGCAAGCAGGTGCAGGACAGAAGCACTGCAGAATTAGTGTTTGAGTTGAGTATACCTGAAAATTATGGGAGCACGTAAATTTGTCCCACGACAATTCTCCCCGTGTCAATTCGCCCCTATAATAATTTGTCCCCGATGACAATTCGCCCCCATGTTTATACGTTCTACACTTTGTAACCATGAGTGCATTCACTTATTGTAGAGCCATAGGACACACATATGTGTATATATATACTAGACGACTGGGTCAGAGCATCTCCAAAACTGCAGCTCTTGTGGTGTTTTCCCAGTCTGCAGTGGTCAGAAGTGGTCCAAGGAAGGAAAAGCGGTGAACCGGCGACAGGCTCATGGGTGGCCAAGGCTCAGTGATGCACGTGGGGAGCGAAGGCTGGCCTGTGTGGTCCGATCCAACAGACGAGCTACTGTAGCTCAAATTGCTGAAAAAGTGAATGCTGGTTCTGATAGAAAGGTGTCAGAACACACAGTGCATCGCAGTTTGTTGCGTATGGCGCTGCGTAGCCGCAGACCAGTCAGGGTGCCCATGCTGACCCCTGTCGACTGCCGAAAGTGCCTACAATGAGCACGTGAGCATCAGAACTGGACCACGGAGCAATGGAAGAAGGTGGCCTGGTCTGATGAATCACGAGTTCAAGGTGTTGACTTGACCTCCAAATTCCCCAGATCTCGATCCAATCGAGCATCTGTGGGATGTGCTGGACAAACAAGTCCGATCCATGGAGGCCCCACCTCGCAACTTACAGGACTTAAAAGATCTGCTGCTAACGTCTTGGTGCCAGATACCACAGCACACCTTCAGAGGTGTAGTGGAGTCCATGCCTCGACAGGTCAGGGCTGTTTTGGCGGCAAAAAGGGGGACCTACACAATATTAGGCAGGTGGTCATAATGTTATAGCTGATCAGTGTATATATATATATTTATATATACACACACACACACATATATATATATATATATATATATATATATACATACACTACCGGTTAAATGTTTTAGAACACCTAAATTTTTCCAGTTTTTATTGAAATGTATGCAGTTTAATGTCTCAGTGTACTCTGAAATGAAAGCATAGAACAAATAAACAATTGGAGGTAAAAAATAAATAATGGAATTGTTTTGTTGGGCACCAAATCCATGTGCTTCTCTTTAATCCCATGTGTACTCTTCACTGTTGTGTTGTGCCTAGTGTTTAGTATCCCATGAAATGATGTGAAGCATTTTTATACCCCCCCCCACATTTACGCCCAGAATGGAGGGGTGGGGGGATACTTGGTCTGAATAGGAATACAAAATCTCTGAAAAAATTTACAATTACGACGTATTCTGGAAGCAGAAAGTATTCTGATCAAAACAAGACCATGCACGTTTTGGTAGAAGCAACACACACCTGTAGAGAGCTCAAAATGTCAAGATGGAAAACTCTGTTTACAGTGTACTAATACACAACGATTTTACATAATTGGATCTGAACTTCTCTGTGTTTGATAGAACATCAAATAATATACACTGGATTAATCGTTAAGTTGTTCTGAACAAGACAAGCCTATTTGCAAATAAATCCGATAGAAACTGAGTGTTCTGTGACCGTCTGAATGAGACCCCCCCCCCCCAGTGAAGACTGCGCATTTACCCCCCGGCTCTGAATTATGGCGGACGACACAGAAAATGTATATCAGATGCTTGAGAATGAAACGCGCTGGTAGCCAAGAGAATAAGTTTTCAAACGATGTGCACTTTATAGGAATATAGTGTAACTTCTATGCACAGGATCTGCGTGTAACTGTGCCAAATAATGCGTAAGAGGGTGTAGTAACACAGTATAACTCTGAAATGTATATTATTTTTCAGTTTTTGGTAACCTAAACTTATTTCTGTAACCTCTGGCAGTTTACCGCTTACCTTTGTACCATTTCAGGTTATTCACTGGACTTGCAATACTAAAATTTCAATAAAAACTAGAAAACTTTTGAATATGGTTGTGTATATATACACACATATGTATACACATATATATATATATATATATATGAAACAGGTTAACATACAGCCTACATCATATTCAATGCGAGGGGTGTGCTTGCACATCCACTGAACGTATTTCAAAGTGTGTGGTGGAGAAAACGCATCTCAGTTTGGCTGTCACTGGAGCAGTACTTTGACTTTATGTACGCAACGCATTGAGGCTCCATCTCACACTGCCAAAAATAAAATCTGTGCGCACACCCCCTGGTTCTGCCAGCAGGAGCGGTATCTGTCACAGCATTTTTTAATGTTACAAATCTCATGCATTGATGTTTTGAAAACTTGAGAACTATACTTTCCTAAAGTGCAGATCATTTTATAAAGTGTCAATCTAATTTTCCTTTAATTCCCATAGACAAGCCATTATAGTTATTTCAGTGGCTTAACTAATTGCTTGCCCTGTATAGTTGACATACCATAGGTGTAAACAAACATCACGTGTCAACTGTACACTACATGCATTAGTTATTAAATGTTTTGATCAAATTAACAAATGTAATTGTAAAAAAAAAAACTGTAAAAAAACAACAACCAGCATGTACAAAGCAGAGCAACAGAGGTCAACTCTTATGCCCTCCTCCTCTACAACAGTAGCAAATGCCGGCTGCTCCAATAGCGCAGCTAGGAGCGAGGCCACAGATCTACTTGTACAAACTGCGGGGAAACCGAGCAATTCTTCCGCCCTCTGCGACACACAGTGGCAGTGGAACCCTGGTCCAGTGGCGCACCCTGGAACTTTTCTCAAAGTAAATGAACACTGGGGTAGCCACAGCTGAACACAACAAGTATATATGTCACGAGAGGTGCTTGCTGAGCTCATTTAATTTCTTTATTTGTTTTCACTTAATTGATTTATTTATTATTGTGTGTTATTATTCACTTGTTTAAATCACTTATTGTTGCTTTACTGGTTGGCTTAATGCACTAATTGTTTAATTCTTCACGTGTGTTTTCAATTACTTGTACAAGTTCATTTCAGCACTAAACAAGGCACACCTGCCGGACTAAATGAGTGTCCTCCCCTCACCCAACCAGCACATTTTTCCAATCACCTCTCACTCCAAGACTAAAACTCTCCTGGTGTATAAAGACTGCCTGGAATGCACAGAGGGCAGCACATTCGGGAACACAAGCACAGGTGCAAGGCAGCAGATGGGAGCGAACGGTGTGAGAGAATTGGGGAAGGAGACTAGACACAGTGCAGATCGCAAGACAGGCTGATGAAGCTGTGAGGAAGTCCAGCAAGCCAAAAAGCTAAGTATTAAAGGAACTTTGATCTATAAAGTGAGGAAGAAAGGATCCACTGTATAAACAGCTGTTTAAATCCCCTGCCGTGTCCCGATCACCAGTCAGTCACACCTGCAAGAGAAGAGAACATCATGATTGGTTACAGTCTTCATTACTGCTATTTTACCTGCCTTGGTGCTGCCGGAGATGAGGTCCCTTTGAAGCCACGGAGGTCTGGAGGCTGGATCGAGTCAGCCTGGGGAGAGAGAAATGATGTAAAAGGGTGTGAGAGAGGGACATGTGTTGCAAGCCACCTGCTTGTGTGAAAGTATAAGTCCCTTATCTGTGTTGTGTAGGCGCTCTCCCTAAGTCCCCTCTCTCTGTCTCCTGTTGTGGAAGCTGGCCACGTCCCGAGGAGGAGTCCAGGAGTAGGAGAGCCACGGGAGGGGACACATCCTGCCAGCCTGGATTGCAGCATACGCGAGACTCGGACACCGTGCACTTTGATCGTACAGACCGTGGGACTGTGAACTTTTTCTTTATTTTCTTTTAATCTTTTTCTCTTTTGTAAATATCTAAATTAGTGTTTTATTTAGGACTCTAGGTTTTAGTATAGGTTTTAAGTGTAGGTTTTTGCAACAATTTTAACTGTAATTTAGTAGCTTTAGCCCTTGATCATGTGCAGCAGACATCGTGCGCTGCTGCACCCCTGTTGCTGTAGTTGATTGTGTAGATAAACCCATTTACCTGTGCTCAGTTATCTGTGGTGCATTCCTTGAGATTCTGCCGAACCTGCATGGGGAGAAGGGAATTCGTGAGCCCCATCTCGCTGTAAATAAAATACCTGGGTGGCGTAGTCACATATACAGCGTGGGAAGCAGGAGAACAATCATGCCACTTACACGCAGCACAGGAGCAAACTAACTTGACTGTACAGAGCACTGTCCACTGTGCTGTCACAAATTAACTATATATACCGCAGAGTGCAGGAGCCAGCTCATTTACCTCTCTTGCAACACAGGAGCAGTTTTTACCTGCCATTTTAACACAGCTAGGCTCAGGACAACAGTAAGCTCTACCATGTTGTAACAAACTACAGTGAGGGAAAGAAGTATTTGATCCCACTGTGGATGCTGTTGCAATTAATGAAAGAGGAAAAGGAGACCACTCTCATCATTTTTTTTTAATGTTCTGTTTAGGTGTCCTTGCTGTTGAGTTTTGATCACATGCTTGGCAATCAGGATGTCACAACGTGCAATAGGATGTTTTGAGTGTTGCCTCATGTGGTCTCAGTGTGTCTCCTTTTATAACCTTGGAAATTGTGCAGCTGCCATATCACCTCTGCTAAAGTGAACCTTGAGCTGCATACACATGTGGCTGTGAATACTAATTGCTTACAGTATGTTTAAAATATATGTTGGAAAGCAATGGACTGAATATGCTATCCTTTGCACTAGGCCAAATAAATCATTGTCAGCTATCAAATGAAGAGGCAGGAAGTGTTTATGAATATTGCCAGGTAGTCATTTGTTAAATTAATGCTGTTTTAAGTCCAGAACTTGTTATTTGTAGCAGCACTGAAGAATAACATTAAAACTGAATTCTTTTATTTCTGTCATGCTATATGATTAATTAAAGAAACAAATGCTGCTTAATTTATGCGTTATAGACCCCGTTCACACGTATTAGGCCAGCCCTGGTCCACCTCAAATTTAGTCCAGCTTTTTTTCTGACCCCGTTCACAGTTGAGGTTTTAGGAGGCCTAAGTGCATTCACATATGGAGCTGAAAAGGAGGCCTAAACAAAATTAATTGCAGGAATTGAACAAATCTCTTCAAACAAATCAGTTACGCTTGACATTAGGTATGCTTACAGGTGTATGCGATGTATTTATAATCACAGCTTATTAATATTGATATATGTAGGCTATTGATCGGTTCTATATTTTAGTTGAAAGTAATCTTAACCCTTTGCAGCCAAAGCTTTGTAATATGATTCAAAAATGTGCTGGGTCAATGGGGAATCGAATTAATATATTTCCTTTTTCAAATGTCTATCTTCTATTATGCAAGTCTGAAAGTGCTGTTATATAATTCACCCAAAAGTGGAACACATTTAGTAGGACATCTACATTAAATCACAAGAAATCGTATGCATTAGTTATCAGTAGCCTATTGAGATTTATAATCTGAAAATGTGTATTACATACATACATATATACAGTGAGGGAAAAAAGTATTTGATCCCCTGCTGATTTTGTACGTTTGCCCACTGACAAAGAAATTATCAGTCTATAATTTTAATGGTAGGTGTATTTTAACAGTGAGAGACAGAATAACAAAAAAAAAATCCAGAAAAACGAATTTCAAAAAAGTTATAAATTGATTTGCCTGTTAATGAGGGAAATAAGTATTTCATCCCCTATCAATCATCACGATTTCTGGCTCCCAGGTGTCTTTTATACAGGTAACGAGCTGAGATTAGGAGCACTCTCTTAAAGGGAGTTCTCCTAATCTCAGTTTGTTACCTGTATAAAAGACACCTGTCCATAGAAGCAATCAATCAATCAGATTCCAAACTCTCCACCATAGCCAAGACCAAAGAGCTGTCCAAGGATGTCAGGGACAAGATTGTAGACCTACACAAGGCTGGAATGGGCTACAAGACCATCGCCAAGCAGCTTGGTGAGAAGTTGGTGCGATTATTCGCCAATGGAAGAAACACAAAATAACTGTCAGTCTCCCTCGGTCTGGGGCTCAATGCAAGATCTCACCTCGTGGAGTTTCAATGATCATGAGAACGGTGAGGAATCAGCCCAGAACTACACGGGAGGATCTTGTTAATGATCTCAAGGCAGCTGGGACCATAGTCACCAAGAAAACAATTGGTAACACACTACACCGTGAAGGACTGAAATCCTGCAGTGCCCGCAAGGTCCCCATGCTCAAGAAAGCACATGTACAGGCCCGTCTGAAGTTTGCCAATGAACACCTGAATGATTCAGAGGAGAACTGGGTGAAAGTGTTGTGGTCAGATGAGACCAAAATCGAGCTCTTTGGCATCAATTCAACTCACCGTGTTTGGAGGAGGAGGAATGCTGCCTATGACCCCAAGAACACCATCCCCACTGTCAAACATGGAGGTGGAAACATTATGCTTTGGGGGTGTTTGGGGGACAGGACAACTGCACCGCATCAAAGGGACGATGGGAAGGGGCCATGTACCGTCAAATCTTGGGTGAGAACCTCCTTCCCTCAGCCAGGGCGTTGAAAATGGGTGGTGGATGGGTATTCCAGCATGACAATGACCCAAAACACACAGCCAAGGCAACAAAGGAGTGGCTCAAGAAGAAGCACATTAAGGTCCTGGAGTGGCCTAGCCAGTCTCCAGACCTTAATCCCATAGAAAATCTGTGGTGGGAGCTGAAGGTTCGAGTTGCCAAACGTCAGCCTCGAAACCTTAATGACTTGGAGAGGATCTGTAAAGAGGAGTGGGTCAAAATCCCTCCTGAGATGTGTGCAAACCTGGTGGCCAACTACAAGAAACGTCTGACCTCTGTGATTGCCAACAAGGGTTTTGCCACCAAGTACTAAGTCGAAGGGGTCAAATACTTATTTCCCTCATTAACATGCAAATCAATTTATAACTTTTTTGAAATGCGTTTTTCTGGATTTTGTTGTTGTTATTCTGTCTCTCACTGTTAAAATACACCTACCATTAAAATTATAGACTGATAATTTCTTTGTCAGTGGGTAAACATACAAAATCAGCAGGGGATCAAATACTTTTTTCCCTCACTGTACATACACACCTATACATACAGTACATATATTATAGTAGTAGTACAAAAGTGTCTGTCTCTTTGGTGCTGTTTGCTGCAGTTCGATATATCCCATGCAATCCAAGCTGTTGCTCGGAAAAACATGCAACCTTTTCTCTGGACTCCACTGCGTTTGTTGTCATTTTTAAAGTCTGATCTTTGCATTTTTATTTTCCTTTTAACTTGGTCGGCCGAGTGATTGATACCCATCGAAAGAAGCCTTCTGTGATCGCATCTATAGTTATATCCTCATAGACAGCAGCGCTCGTACACTTCCTTCGGTTTCTTTTTTAACTGTATCTTCCATCCACATTGTAAACAGTGCTTTAATTTCTGCATTGTACCAGTTGTTACCCCCAAAGCCGGTATTTATAATTGTAATGCTCAGCTCAATATAATTGCATGTCGGATTCCATAGTAAACAGCTGGTCTCATTTTAAAATGCATTACTTTGAATGGAAACCTTCTTTGGTTAAATTTATGTAGTTTTAATGCAAAATTTGGATAAGTGAATAAAGTTACCTGGTCCCGTTCACAATTTCATAATGCATTTTACAACCCCTTTCAAAATTGTTACCTTATTGCCTTAAGGCCTGGAATTAAAATGCATTATTATTATTAGTATTATTATTATTATTATTATTGAATTGATGTACACATCTTACCCCACAACTTCTAAGAGGAAACAAATATTCTAAACATTAGAAAATTTATAAATATATACTGAAATAGTTTAGTTGGCCAAGTGTCCATCCTCCTTGTAACCCTAACCCTAACAACCTAGGGAGAAATTTACTGCATCAATAAATACGTGGACAAGGAATACTCAGGGCCCAATTTGACTGAAATAATACCAAAATAGTTTATTCAGCTACAACAAAGCGCTCCGGAGATGGTCAGTTGGCAAGACACATCTAAAGTTATTCTAAAGAACATACTATCAGATGACTCCCTTCGGTTGCTGGGCAACTAGATGACGTCAATGAGGAACCCTAGACTTTACCACACACTTCTCCTTTGTCTTCTGTTCTCTCTATGGCCTTGGATGAAAATGTATTTCTTAAAATCAGCTACACAGCTTGGCCTCTCCGGAGCGATACACAAAGCTTAAATTCATACATGGGTTACACAATCTTGCTGCAACAATGGTGCAAATTTAATATATTTGGCAGACATATATTTATTCAGACAGAGCACTGTCCCGCATCAGCACACAGTCAAACTTACACTGGAGTGGCTAAATAACAAATAGTTAAATGTCCTTGAGTGGCCTAGTCAGAGCCCCGACCTAAATCCAATTGGAAATTTGTAGCATGACTTGAAGATCGCTGTCCATCAATGCTCCCCAAGGAATTCAACAGAGTTTTAACAGTTTTAAATAGTAAAATATTGTCAAATCTAGTAGTGCAAAGTTCCAACAGACTCAGAGCTGTAATTGCTGCCAAATGTGCTTCTACTTTTAGGTGCTTTTAATATATATATATATATATATATATATATATATATATATAATCACAATAAAAACTTGTTTTGCCTTAACAGTATGGAGTATGGCGTGTAGATAAGCTGAGAAAAATCCTATTTTAAATGCATGAAACTCTGAGGCACTGACTCAACAAAATGTGAAAAAGGTTTGAGGGGGTATAGACTGTCTATATATATATATATATATATATATATATATATATACACACACTACCGGTAAAATGTTTTAAATAAGGATGGCTCGATACCACTTTTTCTTTTCCAATCCGATACCTCTATCTTTACTATCTGCCGATACCGATACTGATCCGATATTTTTGTTTACTACTAAGCTGTTAATATGCCATATGTATGGATGCAATGTGAAACAAATTCTCTATTTCCTTAAAGGAAAAAATACAAAGCCCACAACAACATGACTTATGCAATAATGCTGCTTCCTTTTATTTAGTGAAACTCTTTTAAATGAAAATATATATGAATACTGAAATATCACTGAAAGTACAACTGTGCAAAATTCTAATCACCACATTTAGTTAACACAATATATACAATTCTAGTGTCATACTCTGGATTAAAAGATGACAATATAAATAACTCAAACCTCTCTCTATATATATATATATATATATATATACACTCACCTAAAGGATTATTAGGAACACCTGTTCAATTTCTCATTAATGCAATTATCTAACCAACCAATCACATGACAGTTGCTTCAATGCATTTAGGGGTGTGGTCCTGGTCAAGACAATCTCCTGAACTCCAAACTGAATGTCTGAATGGCAAAGAAAGGTGATTTAAGCAATTTTGAGCCTGGCATGGTTGTTGGTGCCAGACGGGCCGGTCTGAGTATTTCACAATCTGCTCAGTTACTGGGATTTTCACGCACAACCATTTCTTTGGTTTACAAAGAATGGTGTGAAAAGGGAAAAACATCCAGTATGCGGCAGTCCTGTGGGCGAAAATGCCTTGTTGATGCTAGAGGTCAGAGGAGAATGGGCCGACTGATTCAAGCTGATAGAAGAGCAACTTTGACTGAAATAACCACTCGTTACAACCGAGGTATGCAGCAAAGCATTTGTGAAGCCACAACACGTACAACCTTGAGGCGGATGGGCTACAACAGCAGAAGACCCCACCGGGTACCACTCATCTCCACTACAAATAGGAAAAAGAGGCTACAAATTGCACAAGCTCACCAAAATTGGACAGTTGAAGAAATGTTGTCTGGTCTGATGAGTCTCGATTTCTGTTGAGACATTCAGATGGTAGATTCAGAATTTGGTGTAAACAGAATGAGAACATGGATCCATCATGCCTTGTTACCACTGTGCAGGCTGGTGGTGGTGGTGTAATGGTGTGGGGGATGTTTTCTTGGCACACTTTAGGCCCCTTAGTGCCAATTGGGCATCGTTTAAATGCCACGGCCTACCTGAGCATTGTTTCTGACCATGTCCATCCCTTTATGACCACCATGTACCCATCCTCTGATGGCTACTTCCAGCAGGATAATGCACCATGTCACAAAGGTCGAATCATTTCAAATTGGTTTCTTGAACATGACAATGAGTTCACTGTACTAAACTGGCCCCCACAGTCACCAGATCTCAACCCAATAGAGCATCTTTGGGATGTGGTGGAACGGGAGCTTCGTGCCCTGGATGTGCATCCCACAAATCTCCATCAACTGCAAGATGCTATCCTATCAATATGGGCCAACATTTCTAAAGAATGCTTTCAGCACCTTGTTGAATCAATGCCACGTAGAATTAAGGCAGTTCTGGAGGCGAAAGGGGGTCAAACACAGTATTAGTATGGTGTTCCTAATAATCCTTTAGGTGAGTGTATATATATATATATATATTGTAACGACTCGGGGGTTCTGGCCGTGCATCACTAAAAGGCCCAGGCCCCTTAGCGAGGCTCCAGATCGCTACACTATATATATATATATATATATATATATATATATATATATATATATATGTTGGGGTAAAATAGCTTTCCAGTAAGATACTAGTTAAAATGTGCTCTTACCAGTGCTTCCATGTCTGGATAAAATATTGTTTCCCCAATTATAAAGAATACCTTGAATGAATTATTGCTTCCCGTGTCTCGGAACTGCCCCGGGACATATGCCAAGAAAATATCATCCAGGTTCGGGATGGCCCTGAACCTCCTTTGAAATATTACTTGTAGATGTATAAAAGGCTGTGTGAAACTTTCAATAAATAAAGATAAACGAACAGACATTGTGTCAGTGACTTTACTTCCCGGGCCTGTCTCCTGCTGAGAGTCTACACTGTTACTGGAAGCGCTCACTGGGGTGCCTGATTCACTGGGACCCGAAGGTTGCTTCATTGTACCTTAACAATATATTTATATATATATATATATATATATAGTAACTATTAATTAGTTACATAGATAGTCTAATACATTTTGTATTTCGCTGTTATGACCATACAACATTACCACAAGGATGCTAATGTTAAGGCAATTTCTGTGCAGCTCACATTGCTAAACTATTAGGCTATTGAATGAAAAATAAATTAAAACAAATATATATATATATATATATATATATATATATATATATATATATATATATATATATATATATATATATATATTAAAAAAGCATTTCCAGTAAAAAAAATATAATTTTCAATGTAACTCAACTTAACATTAACGTAAATAGCATCTCCAGTGTTAGTCCTAAGTCATACATTTAAGTTTTCACTTAAATATCTTCAATTTGTTTTAATTTATATTTCATTCAATAGCCTAATAGTTTAGCAATGTGAGCTGCACTGAAAATGCCTTAACATTGGGGTCCTTGTGGTAATGTTGTATGGTCATAACAGCGAAATACAAAATGTATTAGACTATAACTAATGTATACAATCTACTTAACTATACGACTGACTTTTCCACGTTTCCAAACATACTCAACACACAGACACTGGTCTGCGCTGGGAAACACACTGCGCTCGAGTTCAGTCAATACAGAATAAACGGCAATAGCCGGCTGTGTGTGGAGCTTAATAATATCAATGTGTGTGTTGCTCCTCTTCCCTTTTCTGTCATTGCTAGTTTCGCCCAAGGGTGTATGTCTTTTAGGTGGGTTAACACACCAGCTGTAGATTTGTGGTAGTTTAATTGCACTGCACATATTATACACTTAACAGTGTTTTCATCTCTGTGAGGAAGCCATTGGTCGCGTTCTTGTAGCGCAGGTTTCCGCAGATATGCGCAGATCTGCAGAATTACACCAATTGTGCTTATATGGAATTTGTCAATGCAGCTATTATAATCCTAGACCAGTCAATAATTAAGACTATGAGAAGTCATTAAAAGTAATTATTGTTCCACATCCTTAATATGCAGGAACCTTGTTCTAATGTGACTGTTATGCCCTCTATGTGACTGAGGTTTCCTGAGGGCCAAAAAAAAAAGTCGCAGGCTCTGTGGAGAACGCGCATGTGCAGTTTGCACTGCGCTGGAGCCACACAGCGGTGCCTTGAATAAAATAATCATGTTGAATAATAGCGACAGTTCTAGGTGGTGAAATTTGTATGACTACAAACCGATGGTTCTTTCGGAAAAATAGAGTGATGGTCCAATCGAACGTGCATAAAATGTTATTTTTTTTTTGTTTCATGACTTTTCTGATTTCCCCCATTGACTCTCAGGAAAGCAGCTCCAGAGTTAGGACCCTGGTGACGTCAGGGCATAGTTCTCAATCTCTGATTTCTGGTTCATAGAATGAGCTGGACATGAAAAACTCACTCCACATAATATGTTTCTATTTAAAGAATAACCTGAGAAAATATGCATTTTCGCTGGAGTTCCCCATTAAGGTGAAGTTTCAGGCTAGATTTGTCAGCAGATCGTATCGATTACAACATCTATTATTTCCGATATCCGATCCAGTGTTTTTGGCCTGTATCGGACCGATACCGATACGGATTATCGGATCAGCGCACCTCCATTTTTCCAGGTTTTATTGAAATGTATGCAGTTTAATGTCTCAATGTACTCTGAAATGAAAGCATAGAACAAATAAACAATTGGAGATAAATAAGAAATCATGGAATCATTTTGTTTAACAAAATTTAATCAAAATGTTTGACTCATCAAAGTGTCGTGGCATTCTATCTACGATATAAATCAAATAATGTTTGGAAAGTTCTACCCAACACTGTTGCAGAAGTTCCCACAAATGTCTTGCTTTGCTTTCACCCTTCTGTCCAGTTCATCCCAAACCAGCTCAATGGGGTTTAAGTCTGGAGACTGTGCTGGCCATTCCATGATTTGAAGCTTGTTCTTTTCTTCTAAGGTAGTTCTGACATAGCCTGGAGGTATGTTTTGGGTCATTATCTTGCTGTAGGATGAACCCCTGACCAACTAGGCGTATACCAGAGGGTATTGTATGGCGCTGCAAAATGCTGTGGTAGCTGTTTTGGTTCAGGGTTCTACTCACTCTGTGCAAGTCACCGACTCTGGACCCAGCAAAAAAGCCACAGACCATCATGCTTCCTCCTCCACGTTTGACAGTTGGTGACACATTCTGTGGAATCATCCTTTCGCCTACTCGACGGCGTACAAAAACCCTGCATGATGAACCAAAGATTTCAAATTTTGATACATCGGTCCATAAGACCTTCTTCCAGTCTTCAATAGTCTACTGGTGGTGCTTCATGGCCCAGGCAAGCCTCTTTCCTTTTTTTTTTCTTATTTTGCCATCTTAGCAATGGCTTTCTTACTGTCACTCGACCTGTCAAACCTGCAGCTCGAAGTCTTCTGTTTACAGTTGAAACTGAGATTTGCTTACTTTGACCATTGTTAAGCTTTGCTTGAAGCTGTTGTCCTGTGAACTGCCTATCACGCAAGCTGTTGACTTGTCTTCTGATTCTGTTGTGGTTATAATGGTCTGTCTGACTTCCTTTGTTAATTGCCTTTGTCTCGCCATTATGATAGCATTATACTACTTCCTGCAGTACAATACTGTCCAAATAATGCTTAAGAGGGTGTAGTAACACAGTCTGTTCCAACACTGCTTTTATACAGACAGAGGGTTTGTAAGTAATCAACAAGTTGGAACACCTGTAGGAATTGTTAGCATCAACTTTCAAGGCTTAATTTACTTCCATTGCTGCAGAACTGCTGTAAGTTAAACTGTTACTTGTTCCCTGAAAAAGGCCTTTTTTAATAACTTTGAAATGTACATTATTCTTCAGTTTTTTTTTTTTTTTTTTAACCTCTGGCAGTTTACCGCTTACCTTTCTATCATTTCAGGTTATTCAATGGCCTTGAACTGCTTACATAATAAATAAATAAATAAATAAATAAATAAATAATAATGTTCTAAAACTTTTGACAGGTAGTGTGTGTGTGTGTGTATATATATACACACACAATAGATAGATATTTATATATATTGTGAACAAGTTCACAGCACCAGGCAGGAGCACTTACCTGTGGTGGTAAGAAGCACCATGTGGGTGGAAGCTTCTGCAAGAAATAAACTGAGAGGTTAAAGGTAATAGGCTGTGATCACCAAATCCCACATAGCCCCGATACCATACTTGCCTAGTGGTGGTGGTATGTAGTGTTCCTGGCTGTGGGGATATGCAAAGGGTTAGTGTTGCACGTCCTGCAATTTATGTTCCTGAATTTAACAGAGGAAAGTCGTCGATATGTTATTGCCTTTTTATTTAGAATTCTTATAATTGATGCCTTGTCCTTGGGGAATTAAACATAAGTACTGAGAGCTCCACCAAAAATGGTGAAGGCAAACAGACAGCAATTCCCGATTTAGTGAATATTCATAATCACAATCAGTTTTGAAAAAATAAACATATTTTATATCATTCATAAAAGTTTCCATGGCAAACTCCACAATACTTACATCTCGAGTCAAAGTAAAAAGGTAAAGGAGGAAGTTCCTGTGTGCGCATCACCTTTTATACAAACAGGAAGTAGGAAGGGACCTGTTTGAGTGACACAGGGGCCATGGGCAGCTTTGATACAGTTAAGTTATGATCGGGTTCCAATGGAAGTGCATAGAAACCCCTCCCCCTTGGGCAGTGCTTCCGATAACTCATCTTTATGAAGGAAATGAAAAACTGTGAAAGCAGCAGTTGATAGAAGCATCAGTAATACTGGGCTAATGTTGGACTACTATTAGTGTTTATTAGTATCAACGCTAATTAGTAAATAAAAGTTCCCCTTTTTAAAATTGTACTGGAGAGTCCACTACCTGTTCATCTGTCTCACTCCAATCCTGATCAAGGCTGAAGTGTCCTATTAATAATATTGATTTATGAAGAGAGAGAGAGAGAGAGGGAGAGAGAGAGAGAGAGAGAGAGAGAGAGAGAGGAGGGCTGATTGAGTTCTAAAACTGATATAGAGATTTAGATGAATGGTTCTGAATGTTTCACTTTGATAATGTTGGTAATCCATAGATTGCATTTCAACATGGATACACATGCTAACAAGGTTTCCAAGAAACTGGCTTGCTGTCAGCTTGCCTTTTTAGTATTCTGGCAAAAAAACCTAAACATTTAAGTATGTATGGACAACATTAATTAAAAGTGTTAAAAACATATTTCTCCAAAGGCAAAACTTTGAGTAAAATTCACTGAGGAATAGAATAACGCCGGGGGTACGACGGCAAGTAATTTGTGGACAGTATGCCCCAAAGGGTCTTAACAGTCTTTAGGGTAAATGGAAGGCTTAGAAAATATATATATAAAAATCACATTCAGTACAAATAACTCCAATAATTTACACTAATTTGTATCCATATGCTAACTCAACCAGCAATGATTCAGGATTGTATTATATTTCTGTTTTAGGCAATTTAGTCAATGGAGCAACCTAATTAATTCATGCTTTTTAATTGCATGTACATTGATCAATTTTTCAATCACTCTGATTTACCTTAAAAACTGTCATCGTTACTTATCTGGGACATTTATATTCACCAAAGGTACTTAAACTGCAGTGGCACTTTTCACTGAGCCAAGGACATGGGCTGCTTGCTACAGCACAACAGCATACAAGCAATGAACATATTTTATTTCTATAATTATTTTAATGCAGCTCAATCAACTGGAAATAGAATTATATAAATGATACCCTTGGATAAAACTCTGTCTAGAGTTATAGACAGGGATTCTTTGTTTAATATGGTTACCTGAAAAACACTGGACACTTCATACATTCCTTCATAATTAGGGCCCTGTTAATTAAGCAAACTACATGAACACCATGTCATGGGAGGAATGAAGTGCATATTTTAAAGTGCATATGAAGTTCAAAAATTGAAATGATTGTGCATTGTGATTTTCCATAACATTCTTTTCCATTTTCTTATTTGTATCAGTTCTCAACCACATTGCAGTAAACAAGCCACTGGACATGAGAACACAAGAAAGCCCAGAACAAGAGAAAGCCATCAGCCCACCCTGCTTAGCAGTGCTATAATTGCGTGGACGGAGAGTCAGAATCAGCTACCTCATTGTAGTGCTTGAAGTCATTGCAGTGCATTCGTTTTGCTCTATAATCAATACTCTATTGCAGACTAAAGAGATTCACTTACTTTTACCTGTCATTATATGGCATTCTTTTGTTTAGATATTACTTGACGTACTCTAATTGGAACTCTTTCCAAGGCAGCAATGTCCCTTTTCTAATGTTATTACCAATGAACACAATATTATAAATGAGGTCTTGCTAGTGCAATGTATAATTGAAGCATTTCTTCACTTGATTTATAGTTTTGGTGACACTTTAAAATAGAGGCCACAGGTTCACAATGGTAATACAATACTATAAATGGAATAGTGTAATTCTAGCAGTATTGCTTTGATTTGTTGTGGGGGGAAAAAAAAATATTTTAAGCTGATCTGTGTAGAACTCATTCCAAATGACACTTAGAACAGGGGATGTACCAACTGACTGGAAGACAGCAAATGTCATACCAATCCAAAAGAAAGGGGACAAAACTGAGCCAGGAAATTACAGACCAATCAGTCTCACCTGCATCACTTGTAAAATGTTGGAAAAAATGATTAGACAGAAAATAGAGGAGCATCTTAATGAAAACCATATTCTTGGAGATAGTCAACATGGGTTTAGATGAAACAGATCGTGTCTTACTAATTTATTCAAATTTTTTTAACATGCAACTGCAGCTGTAGATCATGTGAAAGCATATGATATGATATACTTAGATTTTCAGAAAGCTTTTGATAAGTTTCTACACCAAAGATTCTCAAATTGGAAGCTGTAGGCATTCAGGTTAACGTAAGTAGATGGATTATGAACTGGCTGATATATAGGAAACAGAGGGTGTCGATTAGAGGAGTTGCTTCTAACTGGAGTGAGGTTGTTAGTGGAGTTCCACAGTCATCAGTACTAGGGCCTGTGCTTTTTCTATTATATATTAATGATCTGGACTCTGGGATAGTTAGCAAACTTGTCAAATTTGCAGATGATACTAAAATAGGTGGCTCAGCAGATACAATCTCGGCAGCACAGGCTATTCAAAGGGACTACATCTGGCAGATGAAATTCAATGTGGACAAGTGCAAGGTAATACATGCAGGTAACAAAAATGTCCACTATAATTACACTATGGGAAGAATAGAACTAGATGAAGTATTGCATGAGAAAGACCTAGGAGTCTATGTGGACTCCTCACTTTCTCCATCCAAACAGTGTGGGGAAGCAATAAAAAAGGCAAACAGATGTTAGGGTATATTGTCAAAAGTGTAGAATTTAAAACAAGGGAAGTAATGTTAAGACTGTACAATGCACTAGTTAGACCTCATCTGGAATACTGTGTACAGTTCTGGGCTCCACACTTCAAGAAGGATATTGCTGCTCTAGAGGCAGTTCAGAGGAGAGCAACCAGACTTATTCCAGGTCTGAAGTGAACTGAACCTTTTCACCCTGGATCAGAGGAGACTACGTGGGGACTTTATCCAAGTCTTCAAAATCATGAAAGGCATCGACCACATCAAACCAGAGGAGCTTTTCCAGATCAGCAGGGACACACGCACCCAGGGACACAAATGGAAATTGGGCTTCAAGGCATTCAAAACGGAAAACAGGAGATACTTCTTTACACAGATAGTAGTCACAATCTGGAACAAACTCTCCAACAATGTGGTAGATGCTGAACATTTGGGAACGTTTAAAAATAGGCTGGATAGGATCCTTGGATCACTCAGTTATTAATGGACACCAAACGAGCACGATGGGTCGAATGGCCTCCTTTCATTTGTAAATTTTCTTATGTTCTTATGTTCTAACTGAAAACAGATACACCAATCAGCCATAACATTATGACCACTGACAGGTGAAGTGAATAACACTGATAATCTCGTTATCATGGCACCTGTCAGTGGCTGGGATATATTAGGCAGCAAGTGAACATTCTGTCCTCAAAGTTGATGTGGTAGAAGCAGGAAAAATGGGCAAGCATAAGAATCTGGGCGACTTTGACAATTGTGATGGCTAGATGACTGGGTCAGAGCATCTCCAAAACTGCACCTTTTGTGGGGTGTTCCCGGTCTGTAGTGGTCAGTACCTATCAAAAGTGGTCCAAGGAAGGAAAAGCGGTGAACCAGCGACAGGGTCATGGGCAGCTAAGGCTCACTGATGCACGTGTGGTCCGATCCAACAGACGAGCTACTGTAGCTCAAATTGAATGTATTCCCTGATGGCATTGGCCTCTTTCAGCAGGATAATGCGCCCTGCCACAAAGCAAAAATGGTTCAGGAATGGATTGAGGAACACAGCGAGTTCAGGGTGTTGACTTGGCCTCCAAATTCCCCAGATCTCAATCCAATCGAGCATCTGTGGGATGTGCTGGACAAACAAGTCCGATGCATGGATCCCACCTCGCAACTTACAGGACTTAAAGGATCTGCTGCTAACGTCTTGGTGCCAGATACCACAACACACCTTCAGAGGTCTAGTGGAGTCCATGCCTCGATGGGTCAGGGCTGTTTTAGTGGCAAAAGGGGGACCTACACATTATTAGGCAGGTGGTCATAATGTTATGGCTGATCGGTGTATATTACAAATAGTTCAAGTTATCCATATAATCAAACAAACATCAAAACATCACACACATACATGTTGGATTGAAGATACTACCATACTATTCCATCTTTATTCAGGGGAGGCACACATAATATTCAGTTTGTAATCTTATTCCATTATGCTGGCTTCATAAACAATCTGCTGCTGTTACTGAAAATGTTACAAAGAAAAATGTAACGTTCCCTCATCAAAGTGTTTTTGATAAGTCTCTTACAAGGCATACGATTAATTAGAGCACATCTGGGATTTGAATATTACATATTGTTACTTGAAGGTCTCTTTATTCCTCAAAACAACAAGGGTATTGTGTTCATTGTCATACCTAGTTGTATACTTTATGAGACAGATAATCACAGAACCTCTTATTTGCAGTGAAACACGTCCTAGTACAAGGATTAGGAACTGGCACCAGCTTGGAGATTAATCTTCTTACATACCAGCAAGATATACACAGGGTGACATTTTTACTACACCATGTATTTTGTATTAACACGATTCTTATAAATACTAAATATCTATTTCCTTGCTTGCCAGTGAGTAAAATATATGCTTACTCTGTAAGTAAATTCTCAAGACTGCAATGTTTGAATGTGATGCTGTGGTTCATAGTTTTGAAGGATACAGGGCATCATCAACATACAGTATTATACTGGTAAGCAAATGCTTATAATAACAGTTATCTCATTAATACCAGTATTACAATAATAATATATATTTCATTGTGGACTAATATTTAAATCAGGTAACATACACAACTTCCAAAGCTGAATAGCTTTCCTATTAATAGGATAACCTATATAGATTAAATAACTCACTTATAAATGGAAAAATATTGTTTTCACCCCAAGTCCCTCTGTAACTCCTTTGTTGTTTCAATACTTTCAATGTACAATACAGTAGTGACAGTAAAAGCTGAGGAAGCAGTCTAAGGTCACCACTGCAGGAAATTAAGAAACCAGTGTTCATTCATCAGAACATTGGACATTTTTTCAAGTTATCCACAACATTTTTTTTTTTATCACATGCACATAACGTTTATATAACCAGTGGATCTCTACTTCTCTTTCTCTCTCTCTCATTTCATTTTGATGTCACATGAAGGCTCTGTAAACACTTGTTCAAGATTCAGTTATTTCAAATCTGTGAAGGTGCAATATTTTTGCATTTGCTTGCAATTTCAGAAAAAGTTTCAAATATAATGAATTTGCATCTTTTCAAGATATTTAGAGTGAGTTAAAAATGTCAGAATAAAACAAAATTTACTGAAAGGACTTGATTTGCCAAAAGACATCAATAAGGCATCAGACAATGACAGCTAAAAAAATGTATTAGATGATCTTTTCTTGGAAGCAACAACTGGAGCATGAAAAGGCTTTCTAAGCATTCAAGGAATCTGAAACTAAAATAGACATAATAGTCACAATTCCCATATCAAATTGTTAGAAGGTAATCCAGGTGTAGTTGCATATTAAACAATATGCAAAGCTTATTTTGACTGTTTAGTTAATCACAATGAAATATTAAAACATGAAAGATCATTGCATGGGAAAAGACAAGAAAACTATCAAATTTAACTCCTCGTGTCACTATGCTATTAAAATAAGCTTGTCATGCTATGGCTTGATATTGCTACATATTTGAGAAAAAAAAAAAAACTTAATTTATAACATATAAAGCAAATTGACTATTGCATGAAAAAGGCATATGAATGCAATCTGGACAACATTTCACCAAGCAGTAGCTTTCTAAGTAGTGTTTACATATGTGTGTGTGTGTGCGTGTGTGTGTGTACTCGTACAGTAGGAACTCTGAGATTAATTAGAAATTTTAATTTGGAGAAGGAAATGTTGGTTGTTTAACAGACCAGTAAACACATTTATACAATTTCATTACTGGCATATACTTTTTACACAGAGTTTGTAGAAGGTAATGGTAGTGGCTTGATTAAATGAACAAAATGGAGTTTACTTTACGTGTTTTTTCTTATTTGTTATTGGTACAAGACTTTTATAGAACTCATAACGGGCCATAGATTTCATTTTTTATTTATGATATAGCCAATAGGACAATATCACAAATGAGATGAAAAACAGAGTAACATTTGTATAACCAGTTAAATAAACTGCAGTAATTAAGCTGCTATGAGGTAACACTTGGGATTTCACCCACTGCAAATTTATAACTCTACTTGACGAGCAGTTTAGTTATTTGCAATAAGTGAGTGGGCTACTTTAAAGCAGTGCAAAGCACAATTTATTGTATCTTATTTTTGGTTTAAAGTAAAGTAGTGGTGAATGTCTTTTTATTTCTTTATTTATTTTAACAAAAAGTATCAGTGCAAGAATGTAGAATATAATTTAAAACAGTAAATACACCAATGTTACCAGTGTAATGCAGTGTCAACAGCAGGCTTTTGAATATTTTCCTTTTCAGTACAGAAATTATAATTTAAAAATGCTAAAAGATGTTTTTATTACATTGACCTCAATTTTGCCCTATTCATGTCTGAACTAGTCTTAATGCGTATAAATGAAGCAATTCCATGATTTTTAAACACTTAAAATATATACTTAAGTTGGGTGATGGCATTTTTCAGTTGTATTTCGATCTCATAATTGTAAACAATGCAAATGAGATTTCTGATGCTTAGTTGCTTTTGATTGTGAATATAATCCTATTCAGAATATCACTCAAGCTTTATTATTTGCATATAAAATTATATTATCTGTATAACATTACAAGCAAAATCCTCTACAGCAAAGTTTAATTGACCAGAAATCCTCTTCTTAATATTGCTTTGGGATGTAAATTACCCTGTTACATCACTTTGTTCCTAGAACCGTGGATAATTTGTTTTTGGAGTAATTTTTTTTTTTTTCTTTGACAGAAGTGTTTACACACTGCCTGCATGGCTTTGTATTACACACACAGCAGGATTGCCCTGCTATTTAAACTCAAGCTGTCTTGGTTTCCATTCCTTATCAAACACCGAGACATTTGGACAGAAGTCAGAACAATTATAACCCTTCCACAGATCTCCAATTAGCGTGCAGAAAACATGCATCAAATATAAACAGACAAAAATGTTGAAATGAATTAAAAGCTATTGAATTAGAATAATTGGATTGCAACTATTCAGTGACTGTTTCCAACTGCACATCAGTTCTAGCAAAGCAAAATGTCTTCAAAAAGAATGCTACACTGCAGAAGCAGAAGGACTGTTAATGGATGGTTTGAAAAAAACATAGTAGCACTTTCTGAGGTGTAGGGCAGCTGAAGGTTATAGTCTAATGTCCCCTAATAAGTTATTATTGCTTTGCTGATTACCTTATATACCAAATGTTAGTGTTTACTACAATATAAAACAAAAAGCTTCCAGTAAGATAACATATAAGCCTACATTGTATGTGTTAAAGAGTTTGCTTAGTACAGTATCTGTGCTTGAGGTCAAATAAATATGCGACTATTTGAATGAGAAATTAAGGTAATAAAAGTGGTTTAAAGAAAATGTTTATGTTGAAGCTATAAAAATGTATATACTGCTACAATGGCATTTGACTTGTGGAGTGGGGTGGATATAGATTTTACCTTGCAACAGTGACCAGAGAACTCCAAGAAGCTAGATATTAGTTGGGTTTTGGCTTGCAAGTCTGAGACATTATTACTGACACAAACAAATTGCTGGTTGTGTTCTGGGTTTCAGAGTGAAAAGAATCGTATGTGTAAGACATCTGTATATTGCTTTAATCTCGCCTGCACGGGCACAGTCGGCTGTCATCTGAAATAATAATCAGATTATCCAAAGTGGTGAGAATAAAATCATGTTCAATTGTAAACCAAATACTCAGTAATATTGCTTGTGTTCAGTGTTTGTATACTTATTAAAAACAAAGGTAGGTCCTGAGCTGGACAAAAATCACACATCCAGCAGTTATCTCAGAACTTCAAGACTCATGGTATGACTGGTTAAACATTTGCTCATAAGAAGCTTAATTAAATTAATTTTAAATCACATAAGAGAAAATAGACAGTATTTCCAAATATTCCTATATCTTGAATCTCATGAATGAATATAATCTCATATATTTAATTGTCAGGGTTAAAAACCTCCGTGAAGTTGGCACCCCATGTGTTCAGAATATTGAATAAAAATATATGCATTTGTTTGTGCTGCATTTGTGCTGGTTCCCGAGATATTAAAGATTATATTTTATAAGCTGTGACGTCACTCAGCACCCCATCAACGTCCAAATTGCACCAAAATAGTCTCTTTCGTTTGTGCTACGTTTGTACCGTATTTGTTTTCTTCAGTGCAGTTATGGTTATCTTTCAAGTCGGAAGCACTGCCCAAGGGGAGGAGGTTTCTGTGCACTTCCGTAGGAACCCGATCGAAACATCACTCTATCAAAGCTGCCTTTGGCCCCTGCACTTGTCACTCAGAATAGGTCCCTTCCCACTTCCTGTTCTATAAATTGTGATGTCAGCGCAGGTTCGTCCTCTTTTGCCTCTTCACTGGACTCAAGAACGTAAGCTATCTGTGTCTGCGTATTTTGGCTGGCTGGCTCACTTCATAGTGTTGTTCACCACCGTTTTCGCTACACATCGTCTCTGTCTTGTGTATGTTTAGTTATTATTGATAGCTAATCCCGATTCTGTCCCATCCGCGAACCGGAGGTCCGGCTGCGCTTTTGGTTTCAGTTTCGTTCACAAGAAGAGCCTTTTAAAAATAATAGTTGTGATTATATAGTGCTATATATATTCCGACTGTTTGCTGTGTTGGCGGCGGGCCCGTATATATTGGTATACAGCATAGTTTTAGATAATAAAGAGAGTTAAGAGACCTAGAGGAAGGTGGGGTTAAGAGAAGGTTTCTTGAGGACAGGAGTGGCATTGGCCTTAACCCAAGATCAGAGGGAACTGAAGAGAAATTTTATAAAAGGAACCAAAGCAGGGACAACAGATTCAAATGTATGAGTTGGGAGGGAATCCATTGTGCATGTTGTACATTTGTGGTTCAGATAAGAAGGATTAAATGGAGAAGTGATAATGAAATAATGAAATAAGTTAACTGTGGATTACTTAGTGATTTAGTGTAAATATTAGAAAATAAATAATGACTTACTGAACCAAATGTAAAGTATTTTTTGCTTTATTGATTTGTAGGTTTTAGGGATGGGTTTGGCTTTACACTCAATTTCTAGTTGAAGATATTAATATTTATTGTTAACTTAATGTTACCCTTTCCTTTATTTTACAGTTTAGTTTTCTGTTGCTGTCAATGCAGAATACATGGAAATTATTGTGTTCACTGTCAAACAAGTATGTACAGGCTGCTCTCTAGGTATCACAAAAATTACTAAAACAGGCATTATATGATCAGCCAGTCTACATTCAAGGGCAACACCAGGTAAACTTTTTGTGAGTGCTGGCATTACATATAGCTATGAACAAGGATCATGCATGGATATTAAGACATTTTCTGTCTTAAATAGAATTCATGGTGTCAGGAGATAAAATTGAAAGCCAAACAATAGAAGTCCCAAAGAATTTAATTACCCATGTGTGAAATGAAATCTGAAATGATTTAATCAAAAACCCTTGCTGTGAAATAACCTGGAGGTCAAGGAAAAAAAATAATAATCTGATGGCTCGTTTTACAGGAAAGAGCTGCACAGTACAAAATATCTCAGTTTGTATCTGCTGTGTGAGATGGCACAAGCATTTCTTTTTCAATAATACTAATAATACAGAATTTGTAATCATTCAGAAATTATTTACTAATTATATATTGATGTCAGAGGTTTTCAAAATCCTGGAGGGTAAAGGTAGGTCTGGAGACCTGATCAGTGCTGTTAGGCAATATAGGGCGTATATGTTACACTGTCCACCATCAACTGTAGGGTTTCCTTATGCAGCTTTATACTGGATATAGTAATCAGGGCTAGGGACTAAACTCCAGTTGCATTTTATGGCATCACCAAAATTCCCAGATCATATGCTTCATTCACAATGGCCTATATGCCTCAATAGTGACATATTCATTATTATGACCATTCTAAACAAGGAAAAATATTAAATTATATATATATATATGTGTGTGTATATATATATATATATATATATATATATATATATATATATATATATACAGTGAGGGGAAAAAAGTATTTGATCCCCTGCTGATTTTGTACGTTTGCCTAAGAAATGATCAGTCTATAATTTTAATGGTAGGTGTATTTTAACACTGAGAGACAGAATAACAGCAAAAAAATCCAGAAAAACACATTTCAAAAAAGTTATAAATTGATTTGCATGTTAATGAGGGAAATAAGTATTTGATCCCCTATCAATCAGCAAGATTTCTGGCTCCCAGGTGTCTTTTATACAGGTAACGAGCTGAGATTAGGAGCACTCTCTTAAAGGGAGTGCTCCTAATCTCAACTCGTTACCTGTATAAAAGACACCTGTCCACAGAAGCAATCAATCAATCAGATTCCAAACTCTCCACCATGGTCAAGACCAAAGAGCTGTCCAAGGATGTCAGGGACAAGATTGTAGTCCTACACAAGGCTGGAATGGGCTACAAGACCATCGCCAAGCAGCTTGGTGAGAAGGTGACAACAGTTAGTGCGGATATTTGCAAATGGAAGAAACACAAAATAACTGTCAGTCTCCCTCAGTCTGGGGCTCCATGCAAGATCTCACCTCGTGGAGTTTCAATGATCATGAGAATGGTGAGGAATCAGCCCAGAACTACACGGGAGGATCTTGTTTATGATCTCAAGGCAGCTGGGACCATAGTCATCAAGAAAACAATTGGTAACACACTATGCCGTGAAGGACTGAAATCCTGCAGCGCCCGCAAGGCCCCCCTGCTCAAGAAAGCACATGTACAGGCCCGTCTGAAGTTTGCCAATGAACATCTGAATGATTCAGAGGAGAACTGGGTGAAAGTGGTCTCAGATGAGACCAAAATCAAGCTCTTTGGCATCAACTCAACTCGCCATGTTTGGAGGAGGAGGAGGAATGACCCCAAGAACACCATCCCCACCGTCAAACATGGAGGTGGAAACATTATGCTTTGGGGGTGTTTTTCTGCTAAGGGGACAGGACAACTGCACCGCATCAAAGGGACGATGGACGGGGCCATGTACCGTCAAATCTTGGGTGAGAACCTCCTTCCCTCAGCCAGGGCATTGAAAATGGGTCGTGGATGGGTATTCCAGCATGACAATGACCCAAGACACACAGCCAAGGCAACAAAGGAGTGGCTCAAGAAGATGCACATTAAGGTCCTGGAATGGCCTAGCCAGTCTCCAGACCTTAATCCCATAGAAAATCTGTGGAGGGAGCAGAAGGTTTGAGTTGCCAAACATCAGCCTCGAAACCTTAATGACTTGGAGAGGATCTGCAAAGAGGAGTGGGACAAAATCCCTCCTGAGATGTGTGCAAACCTGGTGGCTAACTACAAGAAACATCTGATTGCCAACAAGGGTTTTGCCACGAAGTACTAAGTTGAAGGGGTCAAATACTTATTTCCCTCATTAACATGGAAATCAATTTATAACTTTTTTGAAATGCATTTTTCTGGATTTTTTTGTTGTTATTCTGTGTCTCACTGCAAAATACACCTACCATTAAAATTATAGACTGATCATTTCTTTGTCAGTGGGCAAACGTACAAAATCAGCAGGGGATCAAATACTTTTTTCCCCCACTGTATATATATACACTCACCTAAAGGATTATTAGGAACACCTGTTCAATTTCTCATTAATGCAATTATCTAACCAACCAATCACATGGAAGTTGCTTCAATGCATTTAGGGGTGTGGTCCTGGTCAAGACAATCTCCTGAACTCCAAACTGAATGTATGAATGGGAAAGAAAGGTGATTTAAGCAATTTTGAGCGTGGCATGGTTGTTGGTGCCGGACGGGCCGGTCTGAGTATTTTACAATCTGCTCAATTACTGGGATTTTCACGCACAACCATTTCTAGGGTTTACAAAGAATGGTGTGAAAAGGGAAAAACATCCAGTATGCGGCAGTCCTGTGGGCGAAAATGCCTTGTTGATCCTAGAGGTCAGAGGAGAATGGGCCGACTGATTCAAGCTGATAGAAGAGCAACTTTGACTGAAATAACCACTCGTTACAACCGAGGTATGCAGCAAAGCATTTGTGAAGCCACAACACGTACAACCTTGAGGAGGATGGGCTACAACAGCAGAAGACCCCACCGGGTACCACTCATCTCCACTACAAATAGGAAAAAGAGGCTACAATTTGCACAAGCTCACCAAAATTGGACAGTTGAAGACTGGAAAAATGTTGCCTGGTCTGATGAGTCTCGATTTCTGTTGACACATTCAGATGGTAGAGTCAGAATTTGGCATAAACAGAATGAGAACATGGATCCATCATGCCTTGTTACCACTGTGCAGGCTGGTGGTGGTGGTGTAATGGTGTGGGGGATGTTTTCTTGGCACACTTTAGGCCCCTTAGTGCCAATTGGGCATCGTTTAAATGCCACGGCCTACCTGAGCATTGTTTCTGACCATGTCCATCCCTTTATGACCACCATGTACCCATCCTCTGATGGCTACTTCCAGCAGGGATAATGCACCATGTCACAAAGGTCGAATAATTTCAAATTGGTTTCTTGAACATGACAATGAGTTCACTGTACTAAACTGGCCCCCACAGTCACCAGATCTCAACCCAATAGAGCATCTTTGGGATGTGGTGGAACGGGAGCTTCGTGCCCTGGATGTGCATCCCACAAATCTCCATCAACTGCAAGATGCTATCCTATCAATATGGGCCAACATTTCTAAAGAATGCTTTCAGCACCTTGTTGAATCAATGCCACGTATAATTAAGGCAGTTCTGAAGGCGAAAGGGGGTCAAACACAGTATTAGTATGGTGTTCTTAATAATCCTTTAGGTGAGTGTATATAGAGGTTAGAGGTTATTAGATCCAGAGCATGTACCAACAGTCATCAGATTATTAATTAATTTAAATAAAAACATGTACACTTGCAATCAATGCAATATCTCCACATACATTCACACCGAACATCAATACAACAATACTCAATTTATTTAAAACCTAGATCATTCATAATCTTCAACATTCATATAGAAATGTGAGCAGCAGAGACCAATAATGAGCAGCAAATGTCCGCATCATTCCAGTCACCCTCCTTTGAGAAGAACAAACTGACCAGGTTACAGTCCATCACCTCTTTCTCCTGGAAAAATGCAACATTACAAACATTGGATAGAATAGGTTGTATGCTGGCAAGCCTACCATAGAGAGCCATAAACTCCTCTTCTGGCAGCTTCCCACTTCTCCCCAAGGTCCATACCTCTAGACAGCTGTAAATAGTTTAGTAAAATGAAAGGATGCTGATCTCATAAAATACAGCCAAAATGTTACAATGGACAAATTGTTTTAATTTATCATTACAGTTATTGTTTCATTAGTAAGTACTTTCGACTGTCTTAGGACTTTAAACTAGAGTTTCCGTTTTATCTGGTATCAATATCCAAAGAAATAATAATTGCTGAATAAAGTCCTGTTATCTAGTGACCTCCATACATACAACCCACAGTGATCAAGTCCTCCGAAAACGAGATTGGGTTGATATGCACGTTACCACAATACTTTACTAATACGAATTCAGATTAGCGGTGAGGTTGATCTGCATGAATTAACCTTGAGGCTGTTTAGTTTTATACAGATATAGGTTTATTAAAAATGTAAATAGACAACATGTATTTGCAACGATAGGATAGAGACAAGCAGGGTGGATAATATTAAAAGGAAGAGTGAGAGGAGATCTATCCAATACTCGAGTTTTGACTCGAGGCACAAAACATGTAAAATAACAAACAAGTATTATGATTACGCTAGCCGTTCCTACAATTTAGATCTCATACACAACTAGGATTTATGTAATTGTGGTTTACCTAATTCTTGACTAGTACATGAAATATACTACCTGTGTGGTTTACTGAGATTCAGTTATGCAGACGCTCGATAGTGGGGAGGGCTGCAGACTGCTTCGACTTGAGGATGGTTGCAAAGCTTTCAGGTTTTTGGTGGAGAAGTTCTGGTTCTGGTTCCGTTCAGTCTTCCCGGATTTCGTCTCCTTGGTTTCTTCTCCCAGGCTGTTCCACTCCAAATTGTACCACTCCCAGTTGTGCCACTCCGAATTGCTAGTTTTAACTTTCTGTTTTTATACATTTTAGACAAAGAGATTCTAATCTCTTTCCTTCCAAACTTCTGATTGGTCAGGTTTGGGGAATTCGAATCGAAGCAGTCTTTGCCATTCCTCTCCCTTGATTCCTACAGAATGTGTACTGGGGGTGTGATGGCTTTGAGGAATGTGAAAATGGTTCAGATGTTACCTAGAGTTTCTAACTCTCTCTATATTGTCAAGTTTTAGTTCTATCAATTACATTTTCAAGTTCTTCAAAGCATGACCTTACAGGTGATACAAAACAAGCCAGGTGTTCTCTCTCGGTAATGTTAAATTTGAGTCTTCTTGGAATTCCAGGGTTGGGGGGGGGGGGGTCTGATGCCCATGTCAGTGTAGGATCAATTAGGATGTTTGATTAATTCTCTTACCAAATGTTAATGTTGCATTGTATATAAATGGTTTAATGGTTGGTTTAGCTAATGGTCTTTCTTTTAAGACCAAATGTGGCTTGAGCATGTTTTGGTTCTGAGGTAGAATTACTTAAGTGTCATTAACTTAGTTTTAAGTCACCTATTGTTTGTTATCAAACTGAGGAAGAAGCTGGTTAACACTTCTGTTAGCAGCATGTAGTTTGTATTTGGGTTTGTTGCCCTGGTCTATGGAATATATAAAGTACCTTGAATGTCTGTGTTTCACAAAAGAAATCTTCAATTGGAATGTGATGCTAGTCTCTGTGGAGACAGGACATGGCAGCCCATTTGTCAGTTGGGGGGGGGGCTTCCAGCATGGACGTGTTATCTGTTGTACTTTGGTGAGCACAGGCCTGTCATAAAACACAGAGATTCAAAGCTGTCTCCTTAAGTCCTTTAACATAAGCCTAAATTTCTCAGTTGGGAAGGTATATGCATTTCAGTATATATTTGCCAAAATAAGTTCATATGATTTACACAGCATATGTGCTTGCTGGCTGGAAACCCCTTCCAACTGTCTCCCATAGGGAACCAAGCCATCCTGCCCAGCAGCGAAGTATCTTCCAATCACAGCGGCATCTCTGGCTCAACCCTGTTACCTGGTCCGGTCCATCGCCCTGTCATATTACCGACCCAGTGGGCCACCCAGGGCACTCCCCCAAACCTGCCGACTCTCACCAATACTCTGCGTCTACAAACCAGGTGCTCTCTGCTTCCATCTTTTCCTAACCTTTTTAATACATACTAATCCATTCCTGGGGAGTGAGCACCAATGGAATAGGAAAATTATCATCAGCTGGGAGCAGAGTGCCACTAATCAATTCCACCATCATTTAACTCAAACAAAAATCCAAACACTTGTGCAATAATTAAAGGTAATATATGCAACCCAACCTAATTTAAAGGAACAAGTAATAAATACAAAATAACTAATAATTGAAAACTTACACTAATTAAATTAACATCCATACCCCTTTTTACCTCCTGTGACACTGACATCCCTAAATATGATGTACATATTAATGTTTTCTTTACTTTGCAGTTGAACAATATAGGCACATCTACAAATACAAATTTAAACATAGTCCCAAAGATGTAATTTCATTATAAATATTTGTTGTATCTGAATTTTATTACTGGAGTTCCTAAGTGGAGTTATTTCAGTGTTACTGTATTCTTGGCAGATTAAACTCCAAACAAATCATCTGCCATCTTTTTTCAATGAGTCAATCTTTATTTTAACTCGGAAATGTGACAAGTTTCAGATTCCAGACTACAGTACTGAACTAGTTCCATTTCCATGGGATCCTATTACATGATATTGATTTAAATGATTATAATAAATAATTTAATACTTGGATTATTTTCTCGCAATTTAAAAAATATGAATAATTTGATACTACTATATTTTTAAATATTTGAATCTAAACTAAATAGATGCAATATCATTAAAAATGTAACTATATAAAGAAACTGCTTTGATTTTCATTTACATTCATTATTACTAAATGACTATCAGACAGACCAGCCCAAAAGACTAGCACTTTCTCATATAAGATATTAGGCTTTGTATTTCATGAGAATGACAATGAATTAAATGGATGGAATTTAATTAACTTAAAGCTATATTTCAAAGAATAGTTGTTGGAATTACAATCCAGTTTAGCCTTATATGTAGTTAAAGACCAGCATTAGTATAAATAGCTTTTAGCCACCCCACTAATGATAGTTCTGTGAATCAGAATTCATGGAGGTTTGTGCATAGGTGCAGAATAGGAAAAAGGATGGGAAGGTGTATAGGAACATTGAGAAGCCTTTGGGGGTGTATTCAGTAGCAAAGAAGGGAAATAAGAGTTGTGAAAATCCATTTCAAAATATATTTAAAAGAAGTACCATGTTTACCATAATATTATCATAAAACCATATAAAATTAATTTTTTAGTTTATTTCATGCATTTTTAGGATTTATTGGAATACATATTTGTGCTGAGTGATTTATTATATTGTTATATTATCGTTCCAGACAATAAGATTATGATAGTGATACAAACCAGCAACGTAGTATGGACATTTTAGGATTGCTTGTACAAGTGCATTCTAGGGAAGTTGAAATGCTTGAACACATGCATTAACATTGCAGCATGTAGAATATAATCATAAAGTGCTTTTAATTTTTAAAACATCTGTTGCATTTATTATTTAAACCATATATACAGAAAACATACACCTAAATTCTACACAGCTGCCACAGAGCAAAAGACAATTTATAACAATTATATACAAAGCCTACAAGCTGGGTTTAATATTTCCTAATTGGCCAATGAAAACACTAATATATACTTAAATCACAGAGAATACAGACCTTATCTCGAAACAATTGACGTGAAACAGCCAAGGTTGTTATAACAGGGAGAGGCGCCTGCCTCAGGATTTTCCAGATTGACACTCCCCCAGCATAAGTGACTTCTTCACCCTAGATTTAGTAAGAGAGCCAACAATGTGAAATCTAATTATAGAATGCTCTGTCAGTGTGCTGATACACTAGTGTATTGATGCACTTCTCATGGAGAATGTCAATACAATGCTTTGCTGACATTATCAACTGTGCTGTTGATTTTCTCTGCCCTTTTCATAGGAGGGTAGAAGCAACAGTGATAGTAAAGGAAGCCAACTCAGTCACTTATCAAAATCCAAATAACTTTGGCTAGCTAGCCCTTGGTCTGAATCATAATGATTTTTCAGGCTATATATATGACACCCTGGACTCCATCCAATCAAGAGAACTAACATTGTAGGAGCCAAATGCGTTTTGATTTATGTTTACAAATAATTATTTATATATATATATATATATATATATATATATATATATATATACACTCACCTAAAGGATTATTAGGAACACCATACTAATACTGTGTTTGACCCTCTTTCGCCTTCAGAACTGCCTTAATTCTATGTGGCATTGATTCAACAAGGTGCTGAAAGCATTCTTTAGAAATGTTGGCCCATATTGATAGGATAGCATCTTGCAGTTGATGGAGATTTGTGGGATGCACATCCAGGGCACGAAGTTCCCGTTCCACCACATCCCAAAGATGCTCTATTGGGTCGAGATCTGGTGACTGTGGGGGCCAGTTTAGTACAGTGAACTCATTGTCATGTTCAAGAAACCAATTTGAAATGATTCGACCTTTGTGACATGGTGCATTATCCTGCTGGAAGTAGCCATCAGAGGATGGGTACATGGTGGGCATAAAGGGATGGACATGGTCAGAAACAATGCTCAGGTAGGCTGTGGCATTTAAACAATGCCCAATTGGCACTAAGGGGCCTAAAGTGTGCCAAGAAAACATCCCCCACACCATTACACCACCACCACCAGCCTGCACAGTGGTAACAAGGCATGATGGATCCATGTTCTCATTCTGTTTACGCCAAATTCTGACTCTACCATCTGAATGTCTCAACAGAAATCGAGACTCATCAGACCAAGCAACATTTTTCCAGTCTTCAACTGTCCAATTTTGGTGAGATTGTGCAAATTGTAGCCTCTTTTTCCTATTTGTAGTGGAGATGAGTGGTACCTGGTGGGGTCTTCTGCTGTTGTAGCCCATCCGCCTCAAGGTTGTACGTGTTGTGGCTTCACAAATGCTTTGCTGCATACCTCGGTTGTAACGAGTGGTTATTTCAGTCAAAGTTGCTCTTCTATCAGCTTGAATCAGTCGGCCCATTCTCCTCTGACCTCTAGCATCAACAAGGCATTTTCGCCCACAGGACTGCCGCATACTGGATGTTTTTCCCTTTTCACACCATTCTTTGTAAACCCTAGAAATGGTTGTGCGTGAAAATCCCAGTAACTGAGCAGATTGTGAAATACTCAGACCGGTCCGTCTGGCACCAGCAACCATGGCACGCTCAAAATTGTTTAAATCACCTTTCTTTCCCATTCAGACATTCAGTTTGGAGTTCAGGAGATTGTCTTGACCAGGACCACTCCCCTAAATGCATTGAAGCAACTGCCATGTGATTGGTTGGTTAGATAATTGCATTAATGAGAAATTGAACAGGTGTTCCTAATAATCCTTTAGGTGAGTGTATATATATATATATATATAGTGTTGTTTTGAACTATATTTTGATGGGCTTTTGCTTCCCATTTCTTGATTAATTATTATCTGGACACTCGCTGCTGGGGATGAGTGACAGTTTGACCACGCCCACTATTTTGGGAAGCCAAGCCCATATGAGGAAGTAATGGGGAGAACTGAAACATAGCAGTCCTAGCAGTAGTGGAAGTTATACAGTTTTTCAACCTCTTGTCTCCTGCTCTAAAACTCTATCTTTCTCTTTCTACTCTTATCTTTATTTATATATTTATTTACATTTTCTACGATTACATCACAATGAATTACGGATTGTACAAATGAATTGCAAGTGATGTTTACTAAAAGAAAGGCAGCATCTCCAGGAATGGAACACTGACTGAGCCACGAAAGGAAGAACAACGGGACAGGTGCGTTGAACAATTATCAACTATTGCTGGGGCCGTAGTGGTTTAACTTGGTTTAGAAGCCACTACAAACATGATGTAGGATTCAGTAGTGGATATAACACGATGGATTGGATTATATTCAAGTTATCTGAGAAGTATTAGAAATATGTATAGAATATGAGCTTCTGTGGTGCCTAAGCTATGAGAAAGTATTAGATTAATTCTATACAAATCCATATATATTAAATATATCTACAATGGCAAATCAGCAATTAGACTCCACCAATACACTGAAAAGATCTGCAAAGTTATAAGTCAAGGAAACACAATCTCTCCAAAATTCTACATCAGTGGTGGCCAAACCTGTTCCTGGAGAGCCGCAATCCTGCAGGTTTTCCAGGTCTCCCTAAATTATGAATCAATGGATACCTTGAACACAGGGACATTTTGTCTAATTAAGACCCACAATTGGTTCAATTAAGCAGTTAACGATCTGGATAGAACACAAACCCGTAAACCCTGAGGGTCTCAAAGGTTAGCCACCGCTGCTCTAAATGGTAACACTTGAAGTGTGCAAGGCTTTGGACTGGGAAGAATAAAGGATTAAAAGTAAACAAGGCTTTCTTGAAAAGATACGATTTGCTGATGACATTGTCATTGCCTTTTCCTTCAAATTTAAGAACTTTCCAGTGTAAGTAAGAAAATTTAAGATTGAGAATGCAGCCCTGGTTATCTGAAAAAGATAATACAATCCAAAGGTGGGTGAGCAAAAATATGCAGGATATCTGTGCAGGCAGAGGGAGGGTTATAGCGGCTTGTAGGCAACTTTGTTAGAACACATTTTCATGAGTTCCTCATGGTAACGTGCAATTTCACATCACCCTTTGGGTAATATTCTCGACTTGAAAGACTGGACTGAGTAAAAGTCATGTTCAATAGGTTTGTGCAGTGTTATAAAACTGGATTAGATGAAAAGATACATAAAGAAGATAACTGTAATGTCTACCCTGGGCAACAATATCAACGCAGATGGAGACCTCATGGAAGAAACAAAGAGTATAAATGAGTATGTTTGAAAGAACTGGCATGGTATTAAAAGTAATTTTACCCAGTTGCTTAAAGAGAAAGGATTTTGATCAATGTAAAGGTCTACTACCAGTGCCCACCTATGATCACTAAATGCAAAATATTACACAAAAACTGATGGGATGGTGAAATAATAAAATTGGTGTGACATGGAAAAATATGCTGTATATCACAACGAGTGGAAACATCTGGGGCAGGCTATCCAGCATTGGATCTAAAAAGACTGATTATGATGATGATATACACCGATCAGCCATAACATTATGATCACCTGCCTGATATTGTGTAGGTCCCCCTTTTGCCGCCAAAACAGCCTTGATCCGTCGAGGCATGGACTCCACTAGACCTCTGAAGGTGTGCTGTGGTATCTGGCACCAAGACACTAGCAGCAGATCCTTTAAGTCCTGTAAGTTGCGAGGTGGGGCCTCCATGGATTGGACTTGTTTGTCCAGCACATCCCACAGATGCTCGATTGGATTGAGATCTGGGGAATTTGGAGGCCAAATCAACACCTTGAACTCATGATTCATCAGACCAGGCCACCTTTCTCCATTGCTCCGTGGTCCAGTTCTGATGCTCACGGGCCCATTGTAGGTGCTTTCGGCAGTGGACAGGGGTCAGCATGGGCACCCTGACCTGTCTGCGGCTACGTAGCCCCATACGCAACAAACTGCAATGCACTGTGTGTTCTGACACCTTTCTATCAGAACCAGCATTAACTTTTTCAGCAATTTGAGCTACAGTAACTCGTCTGTTGGATTGGACCACACTGACCAGCCTTCGCTCCCCATGTGCATCAATGAGCCTTGGCCGCCCATGACCCTGTCGCTGGGTCACCGCTTTTCCTTCCTTGGACCACTTTTGATAGGTACTGACCACTACAGACTGGGAACACCCCAAAAGAGCAGCAGTTTTGGAGATGCTCTAGCCATCATAATTTGGCTATTGTCAAAGTCGCTCAGATCCTTACGCTTGCCCATTTTTCCGGGTTCTAACACATCAACTTTAGGGACAAAATGTTCACTTGCATTTTGTCCCACTCCTCTTTGCAGATCCTCTCCAAGTCATTAAGGTTTCGAGGCTGACGTTTGGCAACTCGAACCTTCAGCTCCCTCCACAGATTTTCTATGGGATTAAGGTCTGGAGACTGGCTAGGCCACTCCAGGACCTTAATGTGCTTCTTCTTGAGCCACTCCTTTGTTGCCTTGGCTGTGTGTTTTGGGTCATTGTCATGCTGGAATACCCATCCACGACCCATTTTAAATGCCCTGGCTGAGGGAAGGAGGTTCTCACCCAAGATTTGACGGTACATGGCCCCGTCCATCGTCCCTTTGATGCGGTGCAGTTGTCCTTTCCCCTTAGCAGAAAAACACCCGCAAAGCATAATGTTTCCACCTCCATGTTTGACGGTGGGGATGGTGTTCTTGGGGTCATTCCTCCTCCTCCAAACACGGCGAGTTGAGTTGATGCCAAAGAGCTTGATTTTGGTCTCTTCTGACCACAACACTTTCACCCAGTTCTCCTCTGAATCATTCAGATGTTCATTGGCAAACTTCACACGGGCCTGTACATGTGCTTTCTTGAGCAGGGGGACCTTGCGGGCGCTGCAGGATTTCAGTCCTTCACGGCATAGTGTGTTACCAATTGTTTTCTTGGTGACTATGGTCCCAGCTGCCTTGAGATCATTATCAAGATCCTCCCGTGTAGTTCTGGGCTGATTCCTCACCGTTCTCATGATCATTGAAACTCCACGAGGTGAGATCTTGCATGGAGCCCCAGACCGAGGGAGACTGACAGTTATTTTGTGTTTCTTCCATTTGCGAATAATCGCACCAACTGTTGTCACCTTCTCACCAAGGTGCTTGGCGATGGTCTTGTAGCCCATTCCAGCCTTGTGTAGGTCTACAATCTTGTCCCTGACATCCTTGGGCATCTCTTTGGTTTTGGCCATGGTGGAGAGTTTGGAATCTGATTGATTGATTGCTTCTGTGGACAGGTGTCTTTTATACAGGTAACGAGCTGAGATTAGGAGCACTCCCTTTAAGAGAGTGCTCCTAATCTCAGCTCGTTACCTGTATAAAAGACACCTGGGAGCCAGAAATCTTGCTGATTGATAGGGGATCAAATACTTATTTCCCTCATTAACATGCAAATCAATTTATAACTTTTTTGAAATGCGTTTTTCTGGATTTTTTTGTTGTTATTCTGTCTCTGACTGTTAAAATACACCTACCATTAAAATTATAGACTGATCATTTCTTTGTCAGTGGGCAAACGTACAAAATCAGCAGGGGATCAAATACTTTTTTCCCTCACTGTACATACACTCACCTAAAGGATTATTAGGAACACCATACTAATACTGTGTTTTACCCCCTTTCGCCTTCAGAACTGCCTTAATTCTACGTGGCATTGATTCAACAAGGTGCTGAAAGCATTCTTTAGAAATGTTGGCCCATATTGATAGGATAGCATCTTGCAGTTGATGGAGATTTGTGGGATGCACATCCAGGGCACGAAGCTCCCGTTCCACCACATCCCAAAGATGCTCTATTGGGTTGAGATCTGGTGACTGTGGGGGCCAGTTTAGTACAGTGAACTCATTGTCATGTTCAAGAAACCAATTTGAAATGATTCGACCTTTGTGACATGGTGCATTATCCTGCTGGAAGTAGCCATCAGAGGATGGGTACATGGTGGTCATAAAGGGATGGACATGGTCAGAAACAATGCTCAGGTAGGCCGTGGCATTTAAACGATGCCCAATTGGCACTAAGGGGCCTAAAGTGTGCCCAGAAAACATCCCCCACACCATTACACCACCACCACCAGCCTGCACAGTGGTAACAATGCATGATGGATCCATATTCTCATTCTGTTTACGCCAAATTCTGACTTTACCATCTGAATGTGTCAACAGAAATCGAGACTCATCAGACCAGGCAACATTTTTCCAGTCTTCAACTGTCCAATTTTGGTGAGCTTGTGCAAATTGTAGCCTCTTTTTCCTATTTGTAGTGGAGATGAGTGGTACCCGGTTGGGTCTTCTGCTGTTGTAGCCCATCCGCCTCAAGGTTGTACGTGTTGTGGCTTCACAAATGCTTTGCTGCATACCTCGGTTGTAACGAGTGGTTATTTCAGTCAAAGTTGCTCTTCTATCAGCTTGAATCAGTCGGCCCATTCTCCTCTGACCTCTAGCATCAACAAGGCATTTTCGCCCACAGGACTGCCGCATACTGGATGTTTTTCCCTTTTCACACCATTCTTTGTAAACCCTTGAAATGGTTGTGCGTGAAAATCCCAGTAACTGAGCAGATTGTGAAATACTCAGACCGGCCCGTCTGGCACCAACAACCATGCCACGCTCAAAATTGCTTAAATCACCTTTCTTTCCCATTCAGACATTCAGTTTGGAGTTCAGGAGATTGTCTTGACCAGGACCACACCCCTAAATGCATTGAAGCAACTGCCATGTGATTGGTTGGTTAGATAATTGCATTAATGAGAAATTGAACAGGTGTTCCTAATATCCTTTATGTGAGTGTATACAGACGTACTCAAATTTGTTTGTACCCTTACAGTTCATTGAAATAATGCTTAATTCCTCCTGAAAAGTGATTAAATGAAAAGCTATTGCATCATGTATACTTGCATGCCTCTGGTATGTCATAGAATAAAGCAATGAAGCTGTGAAAAGAGATGAATTATTGCTCATTTTACAAAGATATTCTAAAATGGCCTGGACACATGTGTTGGTACCCCTTAGAAAAGATAATAAATAATTGGATTATAGTGATATTCCAAACTAATTTGTTTCTTTAATTAGTATCACATGTCTCCAATCTTGTAATCAGTCATTCAGCCTATTTAAAAGGAGGAAAGTAGTCACTGTGCCGTTTGGTATCATTGTGTGCACCACACTGAACATGGCCCAGATAAAGCAAAGGAGAGAGTTGTCTGAGGAGACAAGAAATCAGAAAGAAAATAATAGACAAACATGGTAAAGATAAAGCTACAAGACCATATCCAAGCAGCTTGATGTTCCTGTGACAACAGTTGCAAATATTATTAAGAAGTTCAAGGTCCATGGAACTGTAGCCAACCTCCCTGGGCACGATCTCAAGAGGAAAATCAACCCCAGATTGAACAGGATAGTGAGAATGGCAGAAAAAGAACCAAGGATAACTGCCAAAGAGATACAAGCTGAATTCCAAGGTGAAGGTAAGTCAGTTTCTGATCGCACCATCCGTCGCTTTTTGAGCAAAAGTGGCCTCCATGGAAGAAGACCAAGACTCCACTTTTGAAAGAAAATCAAAAAAGCCAGACTGGAATTTGTTAAAATGCATATTGACAAGCCACAATGCTTCTGGGAGAATGTCCTTTGGACAGATGAGTCAAAACTGGAGCTTTTTGGCAAGTCACATCAGCTCTATGTTCGCATTAAAAAATGAAGCTTTCAAAGAAAAGAACACCACAGTGAAACATGGAGGAGGCTTGGTTGCTGCGCCTGGAACAGGGTGCCTTGAATCTGTGCAGGGCACAATGACATCTCAAGACTCTCAAGGCATTCTTGAGCAAATCGTACTGCCTAGTGTCAGAAAGCACTGTCTCAGTCGCAGGTCATGGATCCTCCAACAGGATAATGATCCAAAACACACAGCTAAAAGCACCCAAAAATGGATAAGAACAAAATAAGACTGTTATGAAATGGCCTTCTATGAGTCCTGATCTGAATCCTATCGAACATCTATGGAAAGAGCTGAAACTTGCAGTCTGGAGAAGGCACCCATCAAAACTGATACAGCTGGAGCAGTTTGCTCTGGAAGAGTGGGCCAAACTATCTGTTAACAGGTGCAGAAGTCTCATTGAGAGCTACAGAAAACATTTGATTGCAGTGATTGCCTCTAAAGGTTGTGCAACAAAATATTAGGTTGAGGGTCCCATCATTTTTGTCCAATGCCATTTTCATTTGTTTTATTATTTACAATATTATGTTGAAAAACAAAAGTCTGATTTCTATTAAATATTGAATAAACAATGGTGGATGCCAATTACTTTTGTCAGTTTCCAGTTATTTCAGAGGAAATTGTGCATTCTTCATTTTTTGTGGAGGGGTACCAACAAATTTGAGCACGTCTGTACATATAACATTTTGCATTGCCTATGTGAAAACTGAAATTATGTCTGAAAAAGCATGTGCTGATAACAGTTTGTAAAGATGTGAAATGTAGACAAATTAAATTATTTACATTTTATTAGTATGTATGACAGAAATCACAGTATGCTATAGATATTATCGAATTCAATTATCTGGAGAAAATATTATAATTGAAATACATTAATGTTATGCTTGGTGTGGTATTCCAGGTTCATTTATACACTTTTATGGCCATAACCCACATTATATGGAAATAATCAAGCACATAAATGATCACTTTTAATAAAAATGTGCTTCACAACAAAGCACATTGCTTAAGGCAGACAGTTTAATTGAGGTGCCCAGGTCTAATTATGTTGGTGTGGCACCAACCTTTTTCAAATTTTCAAAGTAACTTTTTTTCTCAAACATGTCAATCAATTCACATAGGATAAGGTATAACTGAATGATGCTAAGAATAAAACGTGAATGCAATTTCACTTTCAAACAAATCTCGGTCCCACTTCTTGAAAATGCCTTCTCTTCTTTTTTTTTTTAATTGAGGAAAGTAGCAAGCTGCCTTACTGAATATGAACATTTTTGATTACATTATAACAATGTATTATACTTTAGAATTAATACAACTATCACATAACAAGTTAAGATGTATACTAATACAGAACTGTAACAGCTTAATACTACTTAATTAGACATTAATTTACTCTTTCACATTAGCGTTATAGATATAATTATATAATTTTGTATGGTATCTGTACAATCAAATTTGGAACAAAGCTGTTTAGTCTAAAACTCTGCTGAAAATCATTGTTAGTTCCCTGAAACCACCTTTGTAATGCAGTATGCCTAAATACCACAAATGGCCTTTCTCGTAAATGCACAATAGAATAAAAACAATAGCCACTTGAAAAACAGCCACTTGAAGTAAAATATCAAATGTGCTTTTGTTAAATAATTGTTTAGTGGGGAATAGAACTTCAAAGCAAGCTATCACAGGAAAGCATTTATTTAGTAATACCCAAGATGTCTTTTGAAAGTGGTGCAATGACATAACAGAGACATAAGCACAGCTTTGGATAAGGCAGCAATGTCTTGGTGCCAGGTTCTCTCTTTGAGGCCTTGGAAGTGCAATTTCCAAGTGTGTCTTTCTTTTTACCTTTCCAGCTGTGTGTGACCTGAAGGGTTCACAGTAGGTCTGTGTGCTGAGACAGCCATTTAGCAAGAGACAGAAACCCCAACACAGGAAATATACATCTTAAAGCTAAGTGTGAAGATGAAATGGGGAAGTAAGCAAGTGTCACCAAAAATATATTATTTTAAATTGAAGACAAACAAGGAAATTAATAGAGATGCAGAATATGCAAAGCCAAGATCCAGTCCTTGTACTCCTAACCTCAAAATTATGCTAATAAAATGCCTACAAGCCTTGAAGGGTCCAAGTGAATTGGTTGGCAGCCCATTAAATGTGGTTACTTTTGTGAATATTTTGTAAATATTTGTTATATTACAAATTGAACACTCAGAGGAAAAGAAAATGCCACACTAGATGGCAGAATTGGAGTTTTGATACAAGACAATGATTTAAAAATATAATATTTACACAATAAAACGATAGGTTGCGTATGCAACCCCGGTTATCTGAAAAAGGAAGCACTGCCCAAGGAGGGAGTGGTTTCTGCTCACTGCCGTAGGAACCTGATCGAAACTTCACTCTATCAAAGCTGCCATTGGCCCCTGCTCTCGTCACTCAGAACAGGTCCCTTCCCACTTCCTGTTCTATAAAACATGACGTCAGCGCAGGTTTGTCCTCTTTTGCCAAGGGCATGACTCCTGCGCGACCTTGCAACCCTTGGGCGGTGCTTCCTTTTTCAGATAACCGGGGTTGCATATGCAACCTATCGTTATCTTTCAATTTGGAAGCACTGCCCAAGGGGGAGGGGTTACTGTACAACAAAACCGTCGCAAGGGAGGAGGCAGCAAGCTGATAAGGGAGCCTGCCCCGAGGTGCACCGCTAGTGGACCTCGGCAACACAACTCCAGACAGTAACCGCAGGGGCCCCGTAGGGCCGCACCTGAGCCGCCCAGGAGTGAGGACCGTAGTCACGCTGTACCGGGAACTGTCTGCAATCAGCATATACAAAGCGGGGCTACAGAGGTGTTAACTCTTATGCCCTCCGCTTACAAGAGCAAGGCCGGTTGCTCTACTAGTGCAGCTAGGAGCGAGGCCATAATCTACTTGCACAATGTCTGGCGTGGGCAATCAAGCACTTGTGTGACCTCTGCGCAATATCATGGCAGTGGACCCCTGATCCAATAGGAGCGGGGCCACAGACCCAATGGGAAAAATACAATATAATACATAGCTGGCTAGTCAACAGAGTAACCGAGCTGAACAATACACAATATATACATATTGCGTGACAGCAAGACCTTCATGCTGTCAGCGTGCAGCACAAGAGCATCCAACTCAACTAAGCAGTACAGAGTGGAAGAGCTCTGTTGTGCTGACAATTTAGATTTCGTACAAACGAACTGTATACACCACGGGGCACAGGAACGAACTCATGCGCCACCCATGGAACACCGGAGCAGTTGACGCCTGCTGGTTACACAGGCTAACGCAGGACAACATTAACTCTACTGTGTGAATAAATGAACTATGTACACAGCGGGGCACTGGAGAAATTCGAGTGCCCTCCACTGCAGGATAACAGCAGCGGTCCCCTTGCTCCATACATAGCCAGAGCGGGCCACAAACCTGCTGACCAAGGAACTATATACACAGCGAGGCAGCGAAACTGGAGCGCCATCAGCTGGGGCACAGCGGCAGTGAGCTCCATGCTGCACAGGTCAGACAGAGCCACAGTCCTGCTATTTAACATATTTTATATATGTTTTTTATATACAATTTTTTTTTTCTTTTATATATATATATATATATATATAGCGGGGTACAGGCCAGACGCATGCACCATCGCGACACAATGTATAATGAACGAATTATACACAGGGCGGCCTCATAAGGCAATGCCTGTAGGCCGCATGACAGACCCTGGGAACACATCGACAGGGCTCTCAAATCCAGGAGCAGCTCGTTAAACACGGTTCACTAGATCCCTCAGGATGCACTTAACAGGGGCAGACTGGGAGAGGAAAAAGGCAGGAGCCAGAGCCCGTAGGCTACTGGGGCTCGACTGCAGCCAACACCGGGTTCCCAATGTAAGGGACCAGTTCCGTCACATCCAACCTGTAGAACCGGGCCCAAGCTGCAGCCACACAAATGTCTGCCAAGAGGGCACCTTGAAAAAGGGCCCAAGATGTGGCAACGCCTCGAGTCAAGTGGGCCACCAGGTGTTCAGGCACTGGGGTTCCGGTAGACTCGTAGGCCGTGGTTATGGTGTGCACAATCCAATGCGAGAGGCGCTGCTTTGAAAGTGCCTGGCCCTGTGTCCGAGCTCCATAAGACACAAACAGTTGGTCTGAGTGCCGAATGTCCTTAGTGCGTTCCAAATAGCACCTGAGGGCCCGCACAGGGCAGAGCAGGTGAAGCCGACTCTCTTGCTCTGAAGCGAAGGGAGGAGAATGAAAAACCATCAACTCAATAGGCCTGTTAACATGAAATGGAGACAGCACTTTCAGGAGGAACGCAGGGTTAGGCCGTAGTGTGACCCTGGAGCCATCTGCAAAATGGACACACGATCCGGACAGGGTGTGTAACTTTGCAGAGGTGATTGCCAGCAAAAACGCAGTCTTAAGTGACACCAGCTTCAGCTCAGCTCAGAGTTCAGTGGCTCAAATGGGGCTTGGGAAAGTGCGTCCAGCATTACATCAAGACGCCATGCGGGCAGTGATGGGGTGCGAGGAGGCCGCAGCCGTCGAGCTCCCTTTAAAAAACTGCACAGCCAGGAAATGAGACCCAGGGAGCTCGCCATCAATCTGGACATGACATGTGGAGATGGCCGCCAGATACACTTTGAGCGTAGACAGGGACTTGCCCTGGTCTAACAGCTCTTGTAGAAATTGCCGGGTCCCCTCCTACCACGATCTGTCGTGGGCCGCTGGGGGCCAGGGCGCCGAGCCCGGGGGGCGTCTGCCTGCCAGTGAGATGCTGGCGGAGATCGGCAGGTGGGTGGGGCTGTGACCTGGGTTGTGACCTGGGCTGTGGCCTGGGCTGTGGCCTGGGAGCTGCGGTCGGGGGGCCTCCCCGCTGGCAAGCTGCCACAGACGGCCTGTGTTGCTGGGCCTGAGGTGCAACGGGGTACACCCAGGCCAGCTGCAGGGACTGCTCCCCCTCCTGGAGGGTGCGTGAGAGCATCTCAAAAGTGAAGCCTGGTGAAATAGGGGCGTCCATGAGGACATGCCCTTGCCCCCTGGCGCATCACTGTGACGAGCTGGTCCGCCACCACCGCTATCTCCGAGATAGGGGGCGGGGTGGGTGATGTGCCATGTTGCTCCGAGGGCTCCGCCAGCTGGGCTACATACAGGGCCAGCAGGCTCTCAGTGTTTTGGAGACGAGCCGCTTGGGCTCCAGCCTTATAAGCCCTCCGGAGCAGTGTCTCCGTGACGCGACACTGCCTGTTGGGACAGGTCAGGTCACGTGGCTCCGCGGACAGCGGAGGTAGGGAGACCAGCACGGCTATGGTGGAATTCACACGTGGGAACTCCACCAAGCCCACTTCTGCCACGCCCTGGGTCCTGGCATAAGCCTCCCCTGTCCTGGTTAGTGCTGGGGCTGTTGCCGGACAGTCCCAGGTAGCTCTCAGCTTCTCAAGGAGGTCAGGCAACAGGGGTAGGGCCCATGTGGGCCACTGCACGCGCTGACCCCTTTCAAACCTGGAGCGCGGCGGGGCAGGGTCAGATGGCCAGGGGAGCTGGAGAGACTCCACAGCCCTTTTGATGACCGCCCAGAACTCCCTGTCCTGTCCCATGGGAGCAGGAGAGGTGTCCACAATCAATGGAGGAGGAGGGGTGGGAGTGGCCAACTCCTCCTCCATGAGCTCCGCCTCCAGCTCAGAGTCCTCGTGAGGACCCAGAGACAGGCGGTCCTCCTCCCAGGTGGCCCGTCCACTGCCCTCATCCTGGGATGGGGCAGACAGACTCCCCTCAGTCTCCACTGGTACAGTGTGAACCGACGGTGCAGCGTCATGGTATGGGGGGGGCGACACTTGTTGCACCGCGGCCTTGAGAGCATGAGAGGGGGTGCGCGTGTCCGTAGCGGTGCACACCGTGGGCACATCAGACAGGGGCGGCGTGGCTGTCGCGGTGGGGGCAGCTGCCGTGGCAGGTGCGGGAGCGACAGCCGGTGCAGCAGCAGGAGTAGGTGGAGACGCCAGCGCAGGAGACGCAACTCTCTCCATCACTACCATCCTGGAGGAAGAGACGGAGGGGCTCGGGGAGAGGTGGAGATCTGGCGCCCGGTAGGATGGCGGACCGGACCACTGGATGTCGGTGCCCAGACAGACGGGGCATGGGACCTCCCCACTCCAGGCGGGCAAAGTGCTTCGGCCGCAAGCGGCACAGTGGCAGGGGCGAGAGGAGCTCATCGCCGAGCCGAGCGTACACACGCGTGCACAGGGAAACGCCTCTGCAACAAGTGGAGTGCCTAGCGGGCCCGCCTCTGTAAGTGCGTCTCCACCTGGCAACGTTTATGAACACGGCGGCGCTGCAACACCAACCAAACGCAACCTTGCTGTTACCGGACTGAACACTGTGTATACCAAGCATCAGGTGCTGGATACAAGCGCCGCATAGGCACGTAGGCTTAACCACACCATGTGTGCTGGGATTTCCAGGGAAACCGGGTGACCCGGAGTCCAGGGTCCGAGGGGTCCGATGGTAGTAGACCACCAGCCGTAGCGGGATCTAAAACCGAGGCTTGCACACACGTACCGGGAGGGTTAGCAGTGCTCGTTCTACAGCTGCGGGCTGTAGATCTCTTACGACAGACCGAGGCTCAGGCCGGGCAGCCGGGCCTCGGATTTTACTGCCGCTGCTAGCGCTCCTGCTGTGGAGGAAAAAGTCCTGTGGACAAAAAACCAACACAGCAACCAGTCGGAATATATATAGCACTATATAAACACGACTATTAAGTGGGAAGGGACATGTTCTGAGTGACGAAGGCAGGGGCAGCTTTGATAGAGTGAAGTTTCGATCAGGTTCCTTGGACAGTGCTTCCGACTTGAAAGATAACTAGCTCTTATTCTCTGCTCAATGTCCCTTCAGTTCCGATAAAATCAGTAGGCATGCAAGAACATTATTGAGAGTAATGAAATGCTATTTTGAACATCCCCAAGAACAAAAACATGCAATCAATATTGCACAATGTAGTACTATACAGAAACATGCAATCCTTATAATTTGACAACAGCTATCCAATTCATACTTAACCTGTACTTATTTTCTATGCACACCAGTCAATAATGAGCAATACAATACCCAAGCCCATGTATGTTAAATGTCAGAATATTCATCTGTCTTTATAGCAGATGGCCTTGAGATAGAAAATACATCTAGATTAATAAAACACACCGTCAATACCGTAACAATTTGGTTTATATTAAATATTAACATGATATTATTCTATCACTCACTGCCTTCTGTCTAACCATCTGGTCAGTTACAGCTCATAAAGCCAGCAACCAAGACTTCAGAAATTCAAGCTTATGAAATCCATGCCAATCTCTCCCCATGGACACATCATTGTATGATTCCGCAGCTCTCTTACAGAATCAAACTTTTAGAGATTTGGAATATAGTTGCCTCAATAGCTTTGCCAGTAAATGAACATTAAATTCTGCAATATTCTATATAAAATACCCTTACAATGCTTCTTTGATTTCATAGTACCCTTCGCCTCTCAGCTTCATAATCGTATGTTCTGCTTCAACTCTTTTGTACCACATTTGTTGTGCAAATACTCTCCCATCTGAAATTGCCTCCCACTATCTCTTAAAGCATACGCCTCTGCCTTCCTGAACTGTTTCAGGTATAATCCTCAATTAAACAATTAGATTAAAACATCTAATTAGTTCTCTCTGGAATAAAAATGTTCTTCTTTATATCTTTTCTTCATGCTCTTTGTCTCCTTTTAAATGTCTTCCTTTGATTTCCAATGGTCTCTCTCTCCAACTCCCTTTACACAATTCTCGCTTTTCATTCCTTATGATATATATTTTTTTCTTGTTCTCAGATTTTACTTTTCTGTTTTGTTTCCTTGCCTGTATGCAGGACAGCAACCCAATGTCAACTTTTTGATGAAACAAAGTAGGTTTAGGGGTACATATACGTTTTAATAGTAACTGCAGCCCTGAAATACTGTCAGGGGAAAAATAAAAAGCATAATGTAATTGGGGAAAGTGTTCACATGCTGCACAGAAAAGGAATTTCTGCTAAATGAACAGGTGCCATGGCAACAGGTGATTGGAGCTGAATTACTCGTGCAGCAGTTTCAAAACCACACAGAGAAGGAGATGCAAAAATTCAAGACTAGTTGTTCACCTGCCTTTCTTTATCAGCTGCCCTCAATGCTAATAAGGCATTTGAAAAAAAATCACCTTCATTTCACTGTCTGCATCCATTAATCATTGCTTCAGTTTCTTTTCTCCTGCGTAGCTTGTAGATTTAAGAAGTGTTTGATTTTTTTAAATGTTTTAAAATTTGCTTTCTGTGGACAACAGTACTGGGGAATGTATTTTTTATATATATTGTTTGCAATTCACTCTATATCTTCTATGTAAACCATTTCATAAACCTGTATGAATTTAATAGTTCCTATATCTTATAATGCAGAACAGCTCTTATATGTATACTAGGGAATAGGGTTGGCAGTGCTGCGGGTTTGCTGGCTCCAGCTCCGGAGTGGCTCCAGAGGTTCAGCTCCAGCTCCAGGCTGGCTCCAGAGTCGATGGAGGCCCCCTGCTCCAGCAGCCCAAGATCCAGCAAGGAGCGGCTCTGGTACAGCTCCACACTGCTGCTCCAGCTCCGGCTCTGAAGCCACAAAAAACAGTGCAAACTAGAATGCGAACGTTATAAATAATTATTCCTTTTTTACATCCTTTATGTAAATAACTGTTTAACAACAAAATATTAGTAACAAACATCTGTTTAACCATTCAAACATGAAAAAGTAGAAAATTGTAAAGATGTCTGAGGCAATTAGGGTTGCCAGCCGGACAGTATTTTAGCGGACTGTCCGGTATTTGTACACTACATGGCCAAGAGTATGTGGACACCCCTTCTAATTAGTGTATATGGCATGTGGGAGACTCTGAGACCAAGTAGAGGAAGATTCTATGGTCTGATGAGACCAAAATAGAGCTTTCTGGCCTCAATGCTAAGTGCTATATTTGGTGCAAGCCTAACACTGCACATCATCCTGAGAACACCATCCCTACCGTGAAGCATAGTGGTGGCAGCATTACATAAAATGGATGCAGCAAAGTACATAGAAATCCTGTAAAAAAACCTGCTGAAGTCTGCAAGAGACCTGGGACTTTGGGAGATTAATCTTCCAGCAGGGCAATAACCCAAAACTGCCACTGGAGTGGCTTAAAAATGAAAAGGTCAATGTCCTGGAGTGGCCCAGTCAAAGCCCGGACCTCAATCCAGTTGAGAATATGTGGAAAGAGTTGAACATTTGCTGTTCACCAAAGGACCCCATCCAACTTGATGGAGCTTGAGCAATTTTTCAAAGACAAATGGGCAAACATTGCTGTTTCCAGATGTGCAAAGCTGGTAGAGACTTATACACATAGACTCATGGCTGTAATTGCTGCCAAAGGTGCCTCTACCAAATATTGACTGAAGGGGTGATTACTTATGAATTAAATTATTTTCTGTTTTGTATTTGTAATTAATTTAGAAAAAAATGCAGATCATATTTTTCACTTTGATATTATGGACATTTTCGGTGTTGATCAGTGGCAAAAACTCCTGATTAAATCCATTCTGATGTAATGTTGTAACACAATGAAATGTGGAAAGACCAAGAGGGGTGAATACTTTTGAGAGCCACTGTAAAATCAAGCCACACAGCAATCTCATTAGACAATCATTGGCAGTAAAATGAACTTTACTGAGAGCTCAATGACTTTCAACATGCTACCGTCATAGGATGTCACCTTTCCAAAAAGTCAGTTTGCCAAATTTCTGCCCTGCAAGAACTGCCCTGGTGAGCTGTAAGTGCTGTTATTGTTAAGAGGAAACGTCTAGGAGCAACAACAGTTCAGCCACGAAGTGGTCGGCCACACAAGCTCACAGAACGGGGCTGTTGAGTGCTGAAGTATGTAGTGCATAAAAACAGTCTTCCGTTGGTTGCAACAATCACTTCCGACTGCCTCTGGAAGCAACGTCAGCAGAATAACAGTTTTTTTGGGAGCTTCATGAAATTGGTTTCCATGGCTGAGCAGCCGCACAAGCCTAAGATCTTCATGCGCAATGCAAGCATCGGCTGGAATGATGTTATGCTAGCCTCCATTTGACCCAGGAGTAGTGGAAATGTGATCTATGGAGTGATGAATCACACTTCACCATCTGACAGTCCGACAGAGGAATCTGGGTTTGGCAGATGCCAGGAGAATGCTACCTGCACGAATGCATAGACCAACTGTAAAGTTTTGAGGATGAATAATGTTCTCAGGGCTCGGCCCCTTAGTCCTACTGAAGGGAAATTGTAATGCTACAGCCTACAATGACATTCTTTGTGAATTTGCACCTCCAAATTTGTGCCAACAGTTTGGGGAACGCCCTTTCCTGTTTCAGCATGACAACCTGTGCACAAAGTGAGGTCCATACAGAAATAGTTTGTCAAACAACTTGACTGGCCTGCGCAGAGCCCTCACCTCAACCCCATCCCACCTTTGGGATGAATGGAAAAGCCGACTGTGAGCCAGGCCTGATTGCCCAACATCAGTGCCCAACGTCACTAATCCTCTTGTGGCTGAAATCCCCTTTACAATGTTCCAACATCTAGTGGGAGGCCCTCCCAGAAGAGTGGAGGCTGTTATTGCATCAAAGGGGGGACCAACTTCATATTAAAGCCCATGATTTTGGAATGAGATGTTTGACGAGCAGGTGTCCACATACTTTTGGCCATGTAGTGTATGTACTTTGACCTCCTGTCCAGTATTTTTTGAAGATGTCCGGTTATTTTAAGTACTGTAATCTATTGAATATGTCGTTAAAAATGTTATCAGTGTACAATTTGCCCTCAACCCCCCCCCAATCATCGTCTAATTGCCAGCACCCCCACTAGGTTGACATTTCGCATACCTCCACAAGGTGCAGGGGGCATTATTCCAGCATGTGACCTTAACTCCCTGGCAACCAACTTTTGGACAAACTAGTCAGGACATTTTAGATAACAGATGGCTATAAAATGAGGTTAATTTAGGCAGATTAAGAATTTGGTTGGAATAAAATAATTTGGAAATACTTTAAACTTTAGAGTTAAAATGGACTTTACTTCTTTTGCAAGTAGTTTATGAGAGATGCCCTGAGATAGAATCACTTCTAGAAAGTGAGAGGTGTGAGAAAGTGAAGGTGTCATATAATTACAATTAATATAAAATAATAGCTGGAGTGAAAACTGATCTTATTGTATAACCCCCAAAACACAACAATACCTGTAAAGTTACACATTTTGTTAATTTAAGAAAACTGGACTTAATATCTGGGTGAGTTTAATGAAGGGGGGAAAGAGTGGAGCAGCTCCATGACCTCAGCTCCAGCTACATCAATGCCAGCTCCAGCTCTAACAAAAAAAGGTTCCGGAGCCGTTGCACGGCCAACCCTACTAGGGAACTTCTGCAGGCTCAGAAGTCCCTGGGTCCATGTGTCCCTGCAGATCTGGAAAAGCTCCTCTGGTTTGATGTGGTCAATGCCCTTCATGATTTTGAAGACTTGAATCAAGTCCTCATGTAGTCTTCTCTGTTCCAGGGTGAAAACTTTCAGTTCTTTGAGGCGCCATTAGGGACATAATTCACCCCGTGGTACATACACTATACTGAGATACATACACTATATACTAAGATGCATAAACTATATACTGAGACGTATATACACTACATACTGAGATGCATACAGAGAGATTTCACATACGTTTACAGTGAGATTTGACTTCCACATACAGTGAGATTGGTCATCAGTCACATGCCAGCTCAGGTCCACCCATTAACTCACACAAAAGCCATTTTTAAGATATAGCGTGAGGTGTAAGGGCAGATTTGTATCGATTTCAAAATCCATTCTTGTCTGGCAATGTGCCTAACGGCACTTCATACAGTTCCCTCAGTCTCTCTGAGTAGGACATTCTCTTCAAACCTGGAATACATCTGGTTGCTTGCCTCTGAACTGCCTCTAGAACAGCAATTTCATTCTTGAAATGTAGTGCCCAGAACTGTATACAGTATTCCAGAAGAGATCTAACTAGTGCATTGTACAGTCTTAACATTAATTCCCTTGTTTTAAATTCTACACTTTTCACAATATACCCTAGCATTTTGTTTGCCTTTTTTATTGCTTCCCAACATTGTTTGGATGGGGAAAGTGATGAGTCCAGATAAACTCCTAGGAATTTCCCATGTGTAACTTCTTCCAGTTCTAGCCCTCCCATAGTGTAATTATAGTGGACATTTTTATTTCCAGCATGTAATACCTTGCACTTGTCCACAATGAATTTCATCTACCAGGTGTCAGCCCACAACTGAATATTATCTAAGTCCCTTTGAATAACCTGTGCTGCCGAGATTGTATCTGCTAAGCCACCAATTTTAGTATCATCTTCAAATTTGAAAAGTTTACTAACTAGCCCAGAGTCCAGATCATTAATGTAGATTAGAAAAAGCAAAGGCCCTAATATTGGTCCCCGTGGAACTCCATTAACAACCTCACTCCAGTTAGAAGCAACTCCTCTTATCAACACCCTCTGTTTCCTATACAACAACCAGTTCATAATCCATATACTTACATTACCCTGAACACCAACAGCTTCTAATTTTAGGATCAGTCTTTGGTGTGGAAACTTATCAAAAGCTTTCTGAAAATCTAAGTATATCATATCATATGCTTTCATGTGATCTACATCTACAGTTGCATGTTTGAAGAACTCTAATAGATTACTAAGACATGATCTGCCTCATCTAAATCCATGATGACTATCACCAAGAATATGGTTATCATTAAGATGCTCCTCAATTTTCTTTCTAATCATTTTTTCAGGTATCATTACAGGTAATGCAAGTGAGACTGATTGGTTTGCAATTTCCTGGCTCAGTTTTGTCCCCTTTCTTGTGGATAGTTATGACATTTGCAGTTCTGCAATCAGTTGGCACATCCCCTGTTCTAAGTGTCATTTGGAATATTTTAGTTAGTGGCCTATAAATAATTTTCATTTATTTAAGTACTGTTGGAAATATACCATCTGGCTCAGGTTATTTGTTTGTTTTTAATTATGCTAGTCCCTTTAATACCTCCTCCTCATTTATCCTAATCTCTCCTAGGGTTTGACTGGACTGATTTTTAACCTGTGGAATGCTCTGTACGCCACCACTATGGATTTGTAAGGAAACAATCACAGTGTGCTTTAAGTGCAGGCTTTCATCTTTGAGGGTAGTGTAAGAGAATTTGGAATGCTTGGTTTTTCAGTCAATCTAAATAAATAGTTGAACTGAAAACTCATAGGTCAATTGGTTTCTCTTTTAAGATTCTTTTTAGAGGGAAGATGCGGTCAAGACACAGATGTGCAATAATCATTTATTTTGACAAAAATAGGAAACTAATATCATTCAATTATATTACTGAAAATAAGTAATATTAAGCTTCTGCTGGATTACAGTAAGAAACAGATAATACCCATTTTCTTCTTTCTCCTCACAGTACAGCTTATAGGTCAGTCTGGTCAGGCAGGAAGCGGTGTGTCTCTCTCTGTCTCTCCTCTCCAGCTCTGTCTTGTGTCTCGTTGCAGGATGAAGAAGTTAAGAGAACTCAAATTCTCTTTGTTTTCCCTTTTATACGGTTTCCTTCCAACCAATAGCATTTTGCTATGTGCGCCGCTTCAGACAAGTTACACATTTCCTGCACTATGGAATGCAGAACACATGAAACTCTGCACATATGTTTAAGTCTATACCTTAAAGAAAATGAAGTTTGAGGGCTACACGGTTAAGCTGTAATGTTGGATTTAACATGTGTCCACGTGTGAATATGAAAATGGCTACTGCTCTGGAACTATAAAGCCCAGTGCCCTGAAACTGTGCATGTATTACATAGATACTGCAATCTATCAAATGTGCAAGAGGCAAGTGACTATATGCAAAAACATGGCAGCCACAAGCAAATGACTGTGCACATATGCAAAATACGCATATTTCTTTGACCCCCCAAAAATCCCAGAAGACATATTAAAAAACTTACCAATAAATGACAATGTTATGTTTGATTATGGTGAGGGTGGCCATGTCACATCCAGCAGTGAATATCTACATAACCAAATGGCCTAATGTCCTTAAATGTTCAGGGATTAACACTAGTACAAACATCAGTCAAAATTGATTAAACCAAGTTGATAGGAAACATGGCTGCTGTACACCAATGAAAACGACAGCTTTACATGTCAGCCACATCATGGCATTCCTTATGTAGACCTATATCTCCATCATGTGGACAAGTTTGGAAATTGCATTCTGCATCTTGAATGACACAAGAATGAAAACATCACATATATGCTGAAATTAAGTAAAAATGCAATGGGACCTTACAGAATTGATGCATGCAAGCAAGAAATTAATATTATAGTCCAGTGACACTGAAATATGCACTACAATTGACAAATGATTGAAAACCTCCAATGTATACTACATTGGATTGAAATTGAAAATTACACATTTAATAACACATGTATTTAAACTGCAAATGCCTGTTCAAATCTGAAACCTACTGATACAACATGGAAGCCTTAAAAGTTGCATGCAACTTCTAGTTATTAGTTATTATTGATAGCTAATCCGATTCATGGTTCCGTCCACGCTCCGGGGCTCTGGTGCGCTTTTGGTTTCAGTTTCGGCTACAAATAGTATACTTTAAAAATAAAAGTCGTGTTTATATAGTGCCTTATATATTTCAACTGCTTGCTGTGTTGGTTTATTGTCCACAGGGCTTTATCCTCCACAACAGGAGCGCTAGCAGCGGCAGTAAAATCCAAGGCCCGGCTGCCCGGCCTGAGCCTCGGTGTGTCGTAAGAGATCCTGGCCGTGTGAGGTGCTCCTTGTGCTGGCTTGCGCCCGCACTACAGCCCGCGGCTGCAGTTTTAGGAGATCTCGCTCTCTCAGTTAGCTGAGAACGAGCACTGCTAGCACCCCCTGTCCATCCGTGTAGGCCTCGGTTTTAGATCTCGCTACGGCTGGTTGTCTTCTACCCTTGGCCCCCTCAGACCCCGGACTCCGCGTCACACGGTGTCCTCGGAAACCCCAGCACACATGGTGTGGTTAAGCCTACAGGGATACGCGGTGCTTGTATCCAGCACCTGGTGCTCGGCATACACAGTGTTCAGTCTGGCAACGGCAAGGTTGCGTTTGGTTGGTGTGTAGTGCCCCCATGTACATAAACGTTGCCAGGTGGAGACACACTTACAGCAGTGAGCCCATTAGGTCACATAGGCATTTCAGTTGTTATGTGCCCCTGGTGCAAACACTGACCAGCGCCTCCGCTACACATTCCCCTGTATACACGTGTGTGCTCGGCGATGAGCTCCTCTCGCTCCCGCCATTGTGGCCAACGCACCTTCCCTGCCTGGAGTGGGGAGGTCCTATGCCCCGTCTGTCTGGACACCGACAGTGGGCGCAATTTGGCCGCAACTTCCAGGTCCGCTGCGGCGCCGCCACAATCACTCTCCCACTCCGGCGAGTGATGGGGGGGGCCTCAGGGGCGCTGGATCTCCGGCTCTCCTCAAGCCCCTCCACCTCCTCCTCCAGGGTTGTGGTGATGGAGACAGCCGTGCCTCCCGCGCTTGTGTCTCCACCTACACCATGGCTAGCAGCGGTGGCTGACCAGCTCGTCACAGTGATGTAGCAGGGGGCAAGGGCAACTTGGGGATTTCTGGCAGACATTGTGTCGGCGCGCCGCCAGCTCTGGCTGTCCCAGGCATGACAGGTTTCTGAGGTGAACAGGACTCGTCTCATGGACGCCCCTATCTCGCCGGACTTCACCTTTGGCCCCTCTGTGGAGGAAATGCTAACACGCACCCTCTAAGAGAGGGAGCATTCCCTGCAGCTGGACCGGGTTTATCCCATTGCACCCCAGGCCCAGCAGCACCGGTAGTCTGCGGCTGCTCACCGGCCACAGGCCATAGGCCACAACCCAGGCCACAGCCTGGGCTACAGCCCAGGCCACTGCCCCGCACACCTGACGATCTCCGCCAGCATCTCACTGGCAGGCAGGCGCCCCCCCAGACTAACTGCCCTGGCCCCCGGCAGCCCACGGCAGCTCGTGGTAGGAGGGGACCCAGCCCGACCCCACCCCCTCCACCACCCAAGCCCCATCCCTGAGGTGTTCCAGCAGCCTCTGGCCCATCGTTACACCCCCCAGCAACTCTCAAATTGGCAACTCCACACCCAAGACTCTTGGGTGCTTCAAATTATATCAGTTGGCTACTCCCTACAATTTCAGACATGTCCACCCCCCTTCCAGGGCTGTTGCAGTTTGCGGTGCTTTGCATTGAAATCACCGCTCTCCTGGAGAAGCTAGCAATCCGCGATGTGCCCCCGCCGGGGCAGCACGAGGGATTCTATTCCCCATACTTCCTTGTGACAAAGAAAGATGGCAGTTTCCACCCCATCTTGGATCTGAGGCACCTGAATTGCCACCTCAAGGTGTTGCGCTTCAAGTTGCTCAACCTGTGCACCATGTCCCAGGCCATCAAGCCCGGCGACTGGTTTACCATGGTGTATCTGAAAGATGCCTACTTTCACATCCCCATCCGAGCGTTCGAGTTTGCTGTTCTCCCCTTCGGCCTGTCGCTAGCCCCACACACTTTTTCCAAGTGCATAGACGTCGTGTTATTCCCCTTGCGTTGCCAAGGGGTCTGTGTTGTCAATTATTTAGATGAGTGTCTGGTTTGTTCTCACTCAAGGGAGCAGGTTCAGATACACACAGACCTGATTTTAGGCCACCTCTCCGAATTGGGTCTCTGGGTCAATTGAGAGAAGAGCTGCCTGATCCCAACTCAGCAGGCACAGTTCCAGTGGTGGTTTAGATCTCTCAGGATGCATCCTCGCCACGATCAGGCACGCCGAGTCACAGTTACTCCGCCATGCTGGAAGGCGTTTGGTGGCGGAGCCCTCACAATTTGATCTCTCCTACAACCGCAGCCGTGGGCTGTAGTCTACCACCGAGCAGTCATGACGACAGACGCCTCCAAGCAGGGTTGGGGAGCAGTCTGCGATGGACATGGAGTCCACGGCAGGTGGACGGAGGCCCTCTATATCAATGTCCTGGAAGTACAAGGAGTACTCCTTGGGCTGTCTCATTTCCTGCCAGTCCTATGGGACAGACGTGCTGGTTCGGACGGACAACACAGTGGTGGTTGCCTATATCAACAGGCAAGGAGATCTCTGGTCGCACAGACTGTACTGTCTAGCATGCTGTCTGCTTCTGTGGGCACAGCCACGGTTCCACTCCATCAGAGCAGTTCACCTCCCAGGCCTGTCCAACATGGCGGCAGACCTCCTCTCTTAGGGAGGCCCCCCGGTCTCGGAATGGCACCTCCACCCGCTTGTGATACAGCAAATGTGGAGCCGGTTCGGCAAAGCGGACGTGGATCTCTTTGCCTTGGCAGAGTCCTCACACTGCCCACTATGGTTTTCCGTCTGAGACCGCTCAGGAACCCTAGGGATCGACGTGCTAGCCCATATATGGTCTCCTTTACGTGTTCCCAACATTCCCCCTTCTCCCGGTGGTCCTGGAGAAGGTCAGGAGAGAACGAGTGACAGTTCTGCTGATAGCCCCGCGGTGGCCTCTCAGATTCTGGTTTGCAGACCTGATCGCCCTCCTCCATGGAGAGCGTTGGCAATTCCCAGTGAGAGCGGACTTGTCTCAGGTGCAGGGCACACATAGGCACACCAACCTGGGCCTCCTCCAACTCTGGGCCTGGCCCCTGAGTGGGAGCGATTGATTGCCTGGGGTCTGTCAGACGCAGTAGTAGCCACTATTCAGTCGGCAAGAGCTCCCTCTACGCTGGTGGACGTTTAGCACCTGGACGTTTAGCACCAGGCCGCCCTGTATATAATTTGTTCATTATGCACTGTGTTGCGGTGGTGCATGCATCTGGCCTGTACCATGCTCTGTATATATATAATATGTGTTAAACAGCAGGACTGTGGCTCCGTTCTGATTTGTAACCTCCGTGTTGCGCGACAGGCCGTCGTAGACGCAGTGTAGAATGTAGCTCACTGCCGCTGTTCCCAGCTGATGGCGTTTGAATTCGTTGCCTCACTGTGTACATAGTTCCTTGGTCAGCAGGTCTGTGGCCAGCTCTGGCTGTGTGCCATAGAGCAAGAGTCCACTGCTACTGCCCTTAGCGGTAAGCACATGAGCAGGCTCTCATGTTCTGCTGTGTATATTGTTCATTTGTCAACACAGTTAGAGCTAATGTTGCCCTGCCTTAGCCGGAGTTCATTCCTGCATCCCGTGGTGTATATAGTTAGTTTGTGATGACATTATAGAGCTGGTTCGGCCTCGCTCTTAGCTGTGCTAGTGGAGCAAGGAGCCACCACTCTGATGTCCCACATGTGGTGCGTGAGCAGGCTCCTGCGACCTGTGGTGTATATAGTTCATTTGTACGACAGCTAATTGTCAGCACAATAGAGCTCTTCCACTCTGTACTATTCAGTTGAGTTGGATGCTCCTGTGCTGCATGGAGGCGGCATGAATGTACCTGCTGCCACGTGATATACACTGATCAGCCATAACATTATGACCACTGACAGGTGAAGTGAATAACACTGATAATCTCGTTATCATGGCACCTGTCAGTGGGTGGGATATATTAGGCACTGTAGCTCAAATTGCTGAAAAAGTTAATGCTGGTTCTGATAGAAAGGTGTCAGAACACACAGTGCATCGCAGTTTGTTGCGTATTGGGCTGCGTAGCCGCAGACCAGTCAGGGTATCCATGCTGACCCCTGTCCACTGCCGAAAGTGCCTACAATGGGCACGTGAGCATCAGAACTGGACCATGGAGCAATGGAAGAAGGTGGCCTGGTCTGATGAATCACGAGTTCAAGGTATTGACTTGGCCTCCAAATTTCCCAGATCTCAATCCAATGGAGCATCTGTGGGATATGCTGGACAAGTCCGATCCATGGAGGCCCCACCTCGCAACATACAGGTGATCTGCAACCTCGATCTGCTGCTAACGTCTTGGTGCCAAATACCACAGCACGCCTTCAGAGGTCTGGTGGAGTCCATGCCACAACAGGTCAGGGTCTTTTTTGGCGGCAAAAGGGGGACCTACACAATATTAGGCAGGTGGTCATAATGTTATGGCTGATCGGTGTATATTGTTGTACAACATTGTAGAGCTGGTGTGGCCTCGCTCCTAGCTGGGCTAGTGGAGCAAGCGGCCAATGTTATGCGAAGAGTGCATGAATGGTTTTCCCCTGCACACCGCAATGCTTATGGTTTGATTGTCATGGTAGAGCTTGCTGTTGTCCTGCATTAGCTGCACTAATAGGTGACAACTGCTCCCGTGTTACGTGATGGTGCATGATCTGCTTCCTGCACCCCGCGACGTGTATAGTTGTTATGACAGCACAGTGGAGCTGGATGATTTGTACCGTTCAGTGAAAGTGATTTTTCCTGTGCTGTGCGGAGGCAGCATGAATGTTCCCACTGACATGCTGTTTATACTGTTATGTCTAGCTGTGGCTACTCTGTTGACTAGCCAGCTGTGTGATTCAGTGGTCTGTGGTAGGGTTGGTCGGGCACCGGCTCTGGAGCCCGGAGCCAGCTCTGGAACCCGGAGCCGGAGCGGAGCTGGACAGTTTTTGTTAGTTGTGCTCAGGAGCCGGAGCAGAGCTGGAGCTGGCATTGCAGGAGCCGGAGCTGAGGTTATGGAGCTGCTCCACTCTTTCCCCCCTTCATTAAACTCACCCAGATATTAAGTCCAGTTTTCTTATATTAACAAAATATGTTACTTCATAGGTATTGTTGTGTGTTGGGGTTATAAAATAAGATCAGTTCTCACTCCAGCTAATTGTACATAATACATTATTTTGTATTAATTGTAATTACATGACACCTTCACTTTCTCACACCTCTCACTTTCTAGAAGTGATTCTATAATCTCAGGGTATCTCTCATAAGCCACTTGCAAAAGAAGTAAAGTCCATTTGAACGCTATTATTATTATTATTATTATTATTATTATTATTATTATTATTATTATTATTATTATTTTATTTTTCTTGGCAGACGCCCTTATCCAGGGCAACTTACAACATAAGTGCAAACAAAGTACAAGGCATCAATCATTACAAAGTTTACAAACTCTAAAGTTTAAAGTATTTCCAAATTATTTTATTCCAACCAAATTCTTCATCTGCCTAAATTAACCTCATGTTATAGCCATCTGTTATCTGAAATGTCCTGACTAGTTTGTCCAACAGTTGGTTGCCAGGGAGTTAAGGTCACATGCTGGAATCATGCCCCCTGCACCTTGGGGAGGTTTGCGAAATGTCAACATAGTGGGGGTGCTGGCAAATATACGATGACTGTGGGGGGTAAAGGGCAAATTGTACACTGATAACATTTTTAACAACATATTCAATAGATTACAGTACTGAAAATAACCGGACATCTTCCAAAAATACTGGACAGGGGGTCAAAGTACATACACTACATGGTCAAAAGTATGTGGACACATCCCATTCCAAAATCATGGGCTTTAATATGGAGCTGGTCCCCACTTTGATGCAATAACAGCCTCCACTCTTCTGGGAAGGCTTTCCACTAGATGTTGGAACATTGTTGAGTGGATTTCAGCCACAAGAGGATTAGTGACGTTGGGCACTGATGTTGGGCAATCAGGCCTGGCTCACAGTCGGCTTTTCCATTCATCCCAAAGGTGGGATGGGGTTGAGGTGAGGGCTCTGCGCAGGCCAGTCAAGTTGTTTGACAAACTATTTCTGTATGGACCTCACTTTGTGCACAGGTTGTCATGCTGAAACAGGAAAGGGCATTCCCCAAACTGTTGGCACAAATGTGAAGGTGCAAATTCACATAGAATGTCATTGTAGGCTGCAGCATTAAAATTTCCCTTCAGTAGGACTAAGGGGCCGAGCCCTGAGAACATTATTCCTCCTCCAAACTTTACAGTTGGTCTATGCATTCGTGCAGGTAGCATTCTCCTGGCATCTGCCAAACCCAGATTCCTCCGTCGGACTGCCAGATGGTGAAGCATGATTCATCACTCCAGAGATTGCATTTCCACTGCTCCTGGGTCAAATGGTGGCTAGCTTAACAGCACTCCAGCCGATGCTTGCATTGCGCATGAAGATCTTAGGCTTGTGCGGCTGCTCAGCCATGGAAACCAATTTCGTGAAGCTCCCAAAAAAACTGTTATTCTGCTGACGTTGCTTCCAGAGGCAGTCGGAAGTGATTGTTGCAACCAATGGAAGACTATTTTTATGCGCTACATACTTCAGCACTCAACAGCCCCGTTCTGTGAGCTTGTGTGGCCAGCCACTTCGTGGCTGAACTGTTGTTGCTCCTAGACGTTTCCTCTTAACAATAACAGCACTTACAGCTCACCAGGGCAGTTCTTGCAGGGCAGAAATTTAGTAAACTGACGTTTTGGAAAGGTGGCATCCTATGATGGTACCATGTTGAAAGTCATTGAGCTCTCAGTAAAGTTCATTCTACTGCCAATGATTGTCTAAGGAGATTGCTGTGTGGCTTGATTTTAAAGTGGCTCTCAAAAGTATTCACCCCTCTTGGTCGTTCCACATGTCATTGTGTTACAACATTACATCAGAATGGATTTAATCAGGAGTTTTTGCCACTGATCAACACCGAAAATGTCCATAATATCAAAGTGAAAAATATGATCTGCATTTTTTTCTAAATTAATTACAAATACAAAACAGAAAATAATTTAATTCATAAGTAATCACCCCTTCAGTCAATATTTGGTAGAGGCACCTTTGGCAGCAATTACAGCTATGAGTCTATGTGTATAAGTCTCTACCAGCTTTGCACATCTGGAAACAGCAATGTTTGCCCATTTGCCTTGAAAAATTGCTCAAGCTCCATCAAGTTGGATGGGGTCCTTTGGTGAACAGCAATGTTCAACTCTTTCCACGTATTCTCAATTGGATTGAGGTCCGGGCTTTGACTGGGCCACTCCAGGACATTGACCTTTTCATTTTTAAGCCACTCCAGTGTGGCTTTGGCTGTATGTTTGGGGTTATTTCCCTGCTGGAAGATTAATCTCCCACATCCCAGGTCTCTTGCAGACTTCAGCAGGTTTTTTTTCACGGCCTCGCTCCTAGATGCACTAGTAGAGCAGCCGGCCTTACTATTGTAAGAGTTGACCTCTGTAGCCCCGCTTTGTATATGGTGAATGCAGACAGTCCCCGGTAGAGCATGATGGTCCTTGCTCCTTGGACAGCCCAGTTTGGCCTCAAGGGGCCTCTGTGGCTCCTGTCCGGAGTTGTGTTGCTGAGGCCCCCTAGCGGCCGCCTTGGGGCAGGCTCCCATAGTAGCTTGCCGCCTCTACCCTTGCAATGGTTTTGTTATACAGTAACCCCTCCCCCTTGGGCAGTGCTTCCGACTTGAAAGATAACGATAGGTTGCAACCCCAGTTATCTGAAAAAGGAAGCACTGCCCAAGGCTTGCAAGGTTGCATTGGGAGTCCTAGCTCCCGGCAAAAGAAGACGAACCTACGCTAATGTCACGTTTTATGGAATAGAATGTGGGAAGGGACCTGTTCTGAGTGATGAGCACAGGGGCCAATGGCAGCTTTGATAGAGTGACGTTTTGATCAGGTTCCTACGTCAGTGTGCAGAAACCCCTTCCCCTTGGGCAGTGCTTCCTTTTTCACATAACCGCGGTTGCATTCGCAACCTATTATTTTATGATAGTTCACAATAAGAAATGTCCATATTTTAACATTATAGCTATATACAGTGAGGGAAAAAAGTATTTGATCCCCTGCTGATTTTGTACATTTGCCCACTGACAAAGAAATTATCAGTCTATAATTTTAATGGTAGGTGTATTTTAACAGTGAGAGACAGAATAACAACAAAAAAATCCAGAAAAACACATTTCAAAAAAGTTATAAATTGATTTGCATGTTAATGAGGGAAATAAGTATTTGATCCCCTATCAATCAGCAAGATTTATGGCTCCCAGGTGTCTTTTATACAGGTAACGAGCTGAGATTAGGAGCACTCTCTTAAAGGGAGTGCTCCTAATCTCAGCTCGTTACCTGTATAAAAGACACCTGGGAGCCATAAGCAATCAATCAATCAGATTCCAAACTCTCCACCATGGCCAAGACCAAAGAGCTGTCCAAGGATGTCAGGGACAAGATTGTAGACCTACACAAGGCTGGAATGGGCTACAAGACCATCGCCAAGCAGCTTGGTGAGAAGGTGACAACAGTTGGTGTGATTATTCGCAAATGGAAGAAACACAAATTAACTGTCAGTCTCCCTCAGTCTGGGGCTCCATGCAAGATCTCAACTCATGGAGTTTCAATGATCATGAGAACGGTGAGGAATCAGCCCAGAACTACATGGGAGGATCTTGTTAATGATTTCAAGGCAGCTGGGACCATAGTCCCCAAGAAAACAATTGGTAACACACTACGCCGTGAAGGACTGAAATCCTGCAGCGCCCGCAAGGTCCCCCTGCTCAAGAAAGCACATGTAAAGGCCCGTCTGAAGTTTGCCAATGAACATCTGAATGATTCAGAGGAGAACTGGGTGAAAGTGTTGTGGTCAGATGAGACCAAAATCAAGCTCTTTGGCATCAACTCAACTCGCCGTGTTTGGACGAGGAGGAATGACCCCAAGAACACCATCCCCACCGTCAAACATGGAGGTGGAAACATTATGCTTTGGGGGTGTTTTTCTGCTAAGGGGACAGGACAACTGTACCGCATCAAAGGGACGATGGACGGGGCCATGTACCATCAAATCTTGGGTGAGAACCTCCTTCCCTCAGCCAGGGCATTGAAAATGGGTCGTGGATTGGTATTCCAGCATGACAATGACCCAAAACACACAGCCAAGGCAACAAAGGAGTGGCTCAAAAAGAAGCACATTAAGGTCCTGGAGTGGCCTAGCCAGTCTCCAGACCTTAATCCCATAGAAAATCTGTGGAGGGAGCTGAAGGTTTGAGTTGTCAAACGTCAGCCTCGAAACCTTAATGACTTGGAGAGGATCTGCAAAGAGGAGTGGGACAAAATCCCTCCTGAGATGTGTGCAAACCTGGTGGCCAACTACAAGAAACGTCTGACCTCTCTGATTGCCAACAAGGGTATTGCCACCAAGTACTAAGTCGAAGGGGTCAAATACTTATTTCCCTCATTAACATGCAAATCAAGTTATAACTTTCTTGAAATGTGTTTTTCTGGATTTTTTTGTTGTTATTCTGTCTCTCACTGTTAAAATACACCTACCATTAAAATTATAGACTGATCATTTCTTTGTCATTGGGCAAACGTACAAAATCAGCAGGGGATCAAATACTTTTTTCCTTCACTGTATATATTTTTTATGTGAGAGTAAATAGATTAGCATATGTTATTTATACAAGTATACTTATATGAACCATACATACATTTTTATATGTTTACTATATACGAAAGTGGCCATAATCAGTAACTAAAATGTACATTTCATGGAGTAGTACTCAAATTTAAAATACAATGCCATATATATATATATATATATATATATAAATAAAACATATGGGTATTTAGTAGTTTTGCTATTAAGATTATGTTATTAAGCTGAGAGTTTGCTTCAGAAATATATTGCATTTTGGATTGCAATTTGTTTGAGGGTATTCAGAATGGTGCAGACAAAGCTAATGTGCAGTGCTAGATGAGCAGGAGAAATACATCTATCTATTTTAGGCAATACATCTTGGGAAATTGAAGAAACTCCCCCATTCTATTTGAATGTGGCATTTGTGTTTTTATGCTATTATCAATCTTACATCTTACGGATTGAATACAATATTATATTCTAGAAGAATCTTGAGAAACAAAATACGTAATTAAACAGACTAAAGTGTTTGTTACTGCCTTGCTTCTAAGTAGAGTGGGATTCCTTGTGTATTTATTCCCTGAAGCAAAAGAGCCCATTGAAAGCCAATGAGAACCTGAAGAAAATGTGGTATCCAATTACAGTGAATGCAACAACTCTTAATTACTCTTAATTGATCAAAGAATATTCATGAGACAGTATAAACAACCATTCTATTGCCTTCTTGTATATGCTGTAATTCTCTGTGTCCAGAAATTAATTTCAGGTGATTAAAAATCTATAAATACACAAATAATGTTTAATTCAGTCCCTGTGTTGTCTGAACATGTCAAGTTTGGTGAGGAGTTTCTGGGTATTACTCCTGTAAACAGACATCTGAAGTTGTCATCTAACCAGAGAACAGAACACCAAAAAACCAACAATAACAAGGTTCTGTTTAGACACAAGTGGATTCTGAATTTCCAATTGCGTGATCAAGTCTTTTGTCCTTCTGTTATCTCCCCTGGATACCCTTGTAAACAAGGTGATTCATCTCAGAGGACTTACTTCAAGATAAAAAGAATGTACTTGATTCAAATCAAAACCCGGTAATTGGTCATTCTGTGGAAAGACAACAGAACCATTGCACCACTTGTGTATTTAAGTAATCATTCAAACTAAGATGCTTTAAGTACTTGGAGAAATTAGGCATGTTAATAAGTTGTGGAACCTATATGCTGCTATCTTAATACCCAATTTAAAAATGAGCTTTGTAAATTATGCACATTCATTAAAAGGGTGATTCACATGTTTCTTTGTAGTCAAATTAATTTGAGACTGTGAACAATGTTTACTGCACACTCAAATTAATTTAATGAATGCACATCAAATAATTAGGCATTAGGCTTTTAATGAAAGCAGATATTATTCCATTCACTTGTATTGTGCTTGCTTCAAAAATGTGTAATTTACTTTATCTATATATACAGTAAGTTTGCTTCTTAGAGATGTAATATTACCATCTAGTTATATAATGCTTTTTTGTTATTTTTTATTCCACTCTTCCTGTAACAGTACTTTCAACATTTTTCTTTCCAACAATATTTCCTTGAATTGCTTCCCAATCTCTATTTTTTTTTCTTTTACAGATAATTAATTACATTTTATATATATTTCTTAGACACTAGACAGTTCAGATCAGGTGTGACCTTGCCCAGGGCAAAATAAAACCTCTTCCATGGACTATTAGCTTCTCTGGCACAAGTTCAGTGTCATGTCCTTGAATATGATGTCAGCTGACAAGGGAAATATAATGCTTTGTGTATAGAGAGTGGCCTGAAACCAATAACACGTATATATGTGTGTGTGTACACTCACCTAAAGGATTATTAGGAACACCTGTTCAATTTCTCATTAATGCAATTATCTAACCAACCAATCACATGGCAGTTGCTTCAATGCATTTAGGGGTGTGGTCCTGGTCAAGACAATCTCCTGAACTCCAAACTGAATGTCTGAATGGGAAAGAAAGGTGATTTAAGCAATTTTGAGCGTGGCATGGTTGTTGGTGCCAGACGGGCCGGTCTGAGTATTTCACAATCTGCTCAGTTACTGGGATTTTCACGCACAACCATTTCTAGGGTTTACAAAGAATGGTGTGAAAAGGGAAAAACATCCAGTATGCGGAAGTCCTGTGGGTGAAAATGCCTTGTTGATGCTAGAGGTCAGAGGAGAATGGGCCGTCTGATTCAAGCTGATAGAAGAGCAACTTTGACTGAAATAACCACTCGTTACAACCGAGGTATGCAGCAAAGCATTTGTGAAGCCACAACACGTACAACCTTGAGGCGGATGGGCTACAACAGCAGAAGACCCCACCGGGTACCACTCATCTCCACTACAAATAGGAAAAAGAGGCTACAATTTGCACAAGCTCACCAAAATTGGACAGTTGAAGACTGGAAAAATGTTGCCTGGTCTGATGAGTCTCGATTTCTGTTGAGACATTCAGATGGTAGAGTCAGAATTTGGCGTAAACAGAATGAGAATATGGATCCATCATGCCTTGTTACCACTGTGCAGGCTGGTGGTGGTGGTGTAATGGTGTGGGGGATGTTTTCTGGGCACACTTTAGGCCCCTTAGTGCCAATTGGGCATCGTTTAAATGCCACGGCCTACCTGAGCATTGTTTCTGACCATGTCCATCCCTTTATGACCACCATGTACCCATCCTCTGATGGCTACTTCCAGCAGGATAATGCACCATGTCACAAAGGTCGAATCATTTCAAATTGGTTTCTTGAACATGACAATGAGTTCACTGTACTAAACTGGCCCCCACAGTCACCAGATCTCAACCCAATAGAGCATCTTTGGGATGTGGTGGAACGGGAGCTTCGTGCCCTGGATGTGCATCCCACAAATCTCCATCAACTGCAAGATGCTATCCTATCAATATGGGCCAACATTTCTAAAGAATGCTTTCAGCACCTTGTTGAATCAATGCCACGTAGAATTAAGGCAGTTCTGAAGGCGAAAGGGGGTCAAACACAGTATTAGTATGGTGTTCCTAATAATCCTTTAAGTGAGTGTATATATATATATATATATATATATATATATATATATATATATATATTATAGTTTTCTTTGGTAGTTATTGTTCAGTCTGATTTGCTCTAACTATTCAATAGGTCAGGATTCAATCTCATTTTAAACTGCACTTTGGAATTCCATTTAATGAACCTCAATCGGTTTTACGGTTATACTCAGGATACCATAATATTTATTGACTGATTTGGTATGATATACATAAACATATTCCCTTAAAGACATAAGAGCTGACTTATACCCACAAAAAGCATAATCTTATTCAGTTAAGCAGATCGCATTTATATTGAAATCCTTTCATTCATTAATTATATGGGTAATGGCATTACATACAGTAATTGAGCTTACCTTCCAGTATGTAATATAAGCATTATATAAGGTTTCCAGGATTTAATATATTCCAGGGAACATCACTTAATTAAAACCTTTTTTCGGGATGCTATGTACAGTACTGAGACAACTAGAAGTCAAATTCAAAACGCTTTACGAAAAAGAATATAGAAATTGTAACTTTTATTTAATGGTATTCATCTCATTGAGTATACAAAAACTATTATTGTTTGGAATTGCAGATGCATTTATGCAGGAAAATGGGAACCTGCTGTGTTTGCAGTAGGTGTATCTTGTATGTCCTGTGTCCTTTAGTGTAAACAAAATGCATTTAAAAAACATAGGTGATGCTTTTGAATATTTCAGGTAGTATGTAAAATAACTTAAAAAGTAGGTTACTTGATTGAGGAGGTACTGCTGATTTTAAGCTTTTTTCAGCCTTCAGATTGCTTAGCGAACACTTCATTTTACTTCATTAAGCACCGATGGAATTTGCTTTTAGTGAACCCAGTGCACCTGCATTTATTCGTAGATCAGCTTTATCTTTATTGAGATCATTGAAATCTGTGCATGATTCAGGAAGCGGGGGGATGACTTATCCTCAGATATTTCAATTAAGTCCAGCATATATTAACTCAGTCATGAGGCTATTTTTTTGTTGGTGTTCCTCTTATAAACCATTTGCCACCTTTACAGCCACCTTTGGCATCGCCAGTCACATGCTCCTTTAAGTGCATTTGAACGTTGATCCCACACATTTTATTTTACATATAATTGACTCAAAATGTATAGCTATTAAATCACTCAACTGTCTACTTAATTAAAATACACAAAACATCCTTTTTGTATACTAAAAGGTAATAGGAAAATGTGCCACAGGTTTGGACAGAGGTTTGCACATCCTTTAATATTAATTGGAATATATTTCTGTCAAAGAATCACTAATCTTGAAGTTAAAAATAAATTGATTGATTTTCTGTATGTAAAATATCTTTATATGTAAAACTGATCCTGATTATTCATTGCATTTTCTGGCACCTAATCTGTGCAGTAAATGCATCTAAAGTGGAGTAATGAATTTAAGTCGAAGCAGTTCAATACGTAATATCTTTCAGCAGCTTAAAGGGGTCATGAACTGAGAAATCTAAATTCCCTTGATCTTTTGACATATAAGAGGTAATTGTACTATAAAAACATCCTGTAAATTTCAGAACTCAAAACTTTATCATTAGTCTAAAAACAGCTTATATTGAAGCCAATCTGCAAAAATGACAGGATTTGGAATTTGCCACTTTATTACATAATAGTGTGGCTAAACCCCACCTCCGCAGAAGAAGATCAACGCCTGCTTCTACATTACTGCCTGCTTAGCCCCGCCCACCGATTAACGCATATAGTAGGTAAACAACGAGAGAGGCAAATGCAGGTCTATGCAGAAACCAAACGATAAAGATGGCTCCGAAGACAACAATTGACACGTTTTTTACTTTAATGAAAATGATGGACGATGAATATAAGAACGACAGCTAGACAAATGATGGTACATTCATTTATACTTCGTTTACATGAAGCAGCGCGAATTATCCTTTGTCAGATATAACTGTATTAACGCCTAGTATCTAAACTAGTATCAAACATGTTTGGCTTTTCACCGGCTGCCATTTCTCAACATTGGAAATTTTCAAAACAATTCCACACGTGTACTGACGGGGAGTTGAAAATGTTTAAATATGCAAAACTGTTAGCCAATCATACCAGTGGGCGTTTACTTCCGAGTCTACAATCCACCATGCCTATTCAAACGGTGTGTTCCGATGAGGGGGGTCAAAACAGGACAGAAAATAACCTATTAATTCTAAATTATGATGTTTTTTGATGTAAAAATCTTGATAACATTATAAGTGGACCTTGGAGAACAGTACAAAAAAAAATGCAGTTCATGACCCCTTTAAGGCCTCACATTTACTCGAATGGTGTTATTTGTAGAGTTCTGTTTCATATGTTTATGCAAGCACAGCATATAGATTCAGTTCACAGAGAGCTGTTCAGTTGTATGCATATTGGTTGCTGCAGAAAATTAGTTGTTATGGTCTCCTTGGATAATACATGATTAGACATTGTACACTATACACTCACCTAAAGGATTATTAGGAACACCATACTAATGCTGTGTTTGACCCCCTTTCGCCTTCAGAACTGCCTTAATTCTACGTGGCATTGATTCAACAAGGTGCTGAAAGCATTCTTTAGAAATGTTGGCCCATATTGATAGGATAGCATCTTGCAGTTGATGGAGATTTGTGGGATGCACATCCAGGGCACGAAGCTCCCGTTCCACCACATCCCAAAGATGCTCTATTGGGTCGAGATCTGGTGACTGTGGGGGCCAGTTTAGTACAGTGAACTCATTGTCATGTTCAAGAAACCAATTTGAAATGATTCGACCTTTGTGACATGGTGCATTATCCTGCTGGAAGTAGCCATCAGAGGATGGGTACATGGTGGTCATAAAGGGATGGACATGGTCAGAAACAATGCTCAGGTAGGCCGTGGCATTTAAACAATGCCCAATTGGCACTAAGGGGCCTAAAGTGTGCCAAGAAAACATCCCCCACACCATTACACCACCACCACCAGCCTGCACAGTGGTAACAAGGCATGATGGATCCATGTTCTCATTCTGTTTACGCCAAATTCTGACTCTACCATCTGAATGTCTCAACAGAAATCCAGACTCATCAGACCAGGCAACATTTTTCCAGTCTTCAACTGTCCAATTTTGGTGAGCTTGTGCAAATTGTAGCCTCTTTTTCCTATTTGTAGTGGAGATGAGTGGTACCCGGTGGGGTCCTCTGCTGTTGTAGCCCATCCGCCTCAAGGTTGTACGTGTTGTGGCTTCACAAATGCTTTGTTCAGGAGATGGTCTTGACCAGGACCACACCCCTAAATGCATTGAAGCAACTGCCATGTGATTGGTTGGTTAGATAATTGCATTAATGAGAAATTGAACAGGTGTTCCTAATAATCCTTTAGGTGAGTGTATAATGGAACTCATATACTAGTCTTATATAATTTTTAGGGGCTCAATCTATATATCTGGTTAATTATTCTTTTCAATTTTATCAACACAGTTTATTCACACATTTATGACTGTTTTGAACTCTGTTCTTAAGGGTTAAGATCAAGTTTCCATACCAAAACATAAAAATATAGTTTTTGTGACATGCTGAAGAGTGCATGAAGCAATTTATATTGACCATGGAGGTCCTTTTCTGTTCACAAGAATGTTTTTCTATCAGTTTCTGTAGAAGGGGAAAATCCTGCAAAAATATTTACTATAATATCAGTGAGTAAACCAGTCATCCAATTTAATAGGGATAGGAAATACTTTATAATACCCCATAAATATTAATTACTAAGATAGATCATAGATAAGCTTCAAAAGGGAAATCAAGCAAGAAGCAAAGTTTAATTTCAATTAAGGCATAGGGAATTTAGGGGGAGAAGAATGTGTTATCCTATGTCCGCCAAAACATCATGATTGCTTCTCTTCTAAAAGTGTACAAGGGACCAGATCATAGTTGAGACATTGCTACTGCACTTGGATATTAGATTTGGGATTTCCTGGACAGAGGGAAGAGTTCCACCTACAAGTTTATAGTTTGCCAGCCTATAAGGTATTTTATCAAAATATTAAATATGGGCTATATTTTTTTGATCGATCTTTTGAATAACTGGCTCCATATTCTGTATTTCTGTATTGGAGCTAATCAGTTAGATTTTTAATTTTTTAATTTTTGATCGATCTTTTGAATAACTGGCTCCATATTCTGTATTTCTGTATTGGAGCTAATCAGTTAGATTTTTAATTTTTGAATTAATTTAACCTACAATTAATTAACAGACAAGACAGTTCATTTAAGGTGAATGTATGTCCAACTTGAATTGGAGAATGATCTAATAGTAAATGTTGGTTAAAAAAAGTTTTGGAAGATATTAATTGGGGGTGCCAAAATATTTTAGTTACCCAAGTGTAACTTTATGGTAGTGGTGGGGGCAGCTGTTTTGCAGCAGTACAATTATTAGTAATATTTGAATAAGCTACAGTAAAGTGGGAAATGAGGCAACGCATGACTATAAATAACTTTAACTGCAGCATTTAGAAGTTTCTTGGCTCCTATATGTCAATGCCTTCTGCTAAATGAGGCATAAAATTCAGTTAATGCAGTGCAAATTTGTATGGGTGTTTTTTATACTTTTATACCCAGAAAGTACCTGCTCACCTCAATTAACCTTGCTCCTTACCATGCATCATCTTGATCCAAAGATCATAAGTGCAAAATGCCAACTGATGAAGGTGAAACGAGGCATCCCTCATGTTTTTAATTACTGACACGCAAGGCAATCATGTGTGTTCTTGTTGTTTCCATGGTTTCAATGTTTCATGTGCCATTTCAGGGAATTTGAGCAGGAAAACATATTTCTGTTAAAATGAGCACAGTACTTCTCAGTTACTCTTCCAGTGCTATCTACAGTATTATGTAAAGTTTCTTCAGATTCTATGGAGTCAAGGATACAACCCAAAGGGGGAGGTGCCTATGTCATTACCTTGGGACTTGTTAACATATTAGTTAGACTAATGAAAATAAAGTCCAATCAAACGAAAAACAAGACCACCTCCTAGTCTTAACATGGAACAGCCAGAAGAACAGTCTCTTACAGAGCATCGTGGAGAGAAAGCACAGCATCCACAGTGGAGGTTTCAGTCCAGTCCTGTTTCTTCTGTCCTCTTCCAGCTGCGCTGAAGACACGCTGCTGCTGCTGCCGCTGCCAGGGACACTAACACCATGCGAGCCGGTCTGCGCAGGCGTGGTAGCTCTCGTGTTGTCCGTGGGAAACCTGTGTGTGTGTGTGTGTGTGTGTGTGTGTGTGTGTGTGTGTGTGTGTGTGTGTGTGAGCAGACTGTGTCATGCGTGTCAGTGTGATAGGTTATAAAACATCTTTCTATGTTTGTTTTACCATCATCAACTTCTCATAGTTTCTTTGAATTAATTAATGTCTAAAATATAAAAAGGAGGAGGGGCCTAAAACAGGCCCGATTCCCAGCCCGCGTGTGAACTATGACGTGAAAATTGGCCCGAAGCCCGGCCCGAGGGGCGTAAATAAGTCGGGGCCTGTCGGACTCGGGCTGAAATGCAGGGCTCTAGTGTGATGTACAGTAACTCAGTCTCTTTTTTGCTGTTCACCATTCAAAAGTGTAAGCAAAAAAGGTCCATGCTCAAGGTCTATTTAGGGACCACATTGATCCACATTGTCCACATTGATTGTGAGTCACCTGGGGATCATTTCCTTGCCACCCAGTTTCTGAAGGAAGTGCACAGACTACTTGGCACCTTGATATAGTGCTGTAGAGTCATGTTGGTTCCTGCCCCCTTTCTCATTATTTTGTTATTATTTTGGATACTATCACTTTCCAGTTGGGCTTGGTCTTTGCCCTGCTCCTGTTTTTTCAGTTTGAGGTGAGGGGCAGGTCTCTGTGTTTCCTGTCCCCTCTCATTTTCCTTTTATTGATCTCCCAGGAGAGCATGCCCTTTGGACCTCCTCCAGGTTTGAGTTGATTCCAGTAGGACACTGATGTCCTTTTCCTACAATGTCTGATGATTGATGTGCAGGTGATGTTGCCCTGCCCCTGTTCAGTGTTGTTTCCATTTTCCAGTTTACCCCTTGGCAGGCTATGACTTCAGCACAGGCTTCCATACCAGTCCACTGCTGGTCTCCCTCACAAAGACTTGGTACATGGATATTATCTAAAGGCAGTGAAGTTGCATATGAGAATGTTTTGGTTCCAGCAGAAACAGTACATAGCAAGCAAAGGAGGGCTGCTTGAGTGACAGCATACAGTAGCCTTTAGGCAGCTTTTTTAGACAAATATCTAATCATGTCCCATGGTAATGACATGGCCCATCACCCTTTGGGTAGTACCCTCTTTTTCAAATAACCAGCAGTTACTTTCACAACCTATTATTAACTATATAGTATGCAAGTCCATAGTGAAACAAGATGCAGTTGCAATCGTTTTTCTGAACTCAACCCTTTTCTTGTCTGACAGGGAACCTGCTAAACCTACTATCGCAGCTTCCTCAGACAATAAAATAGACAGCAGATAACACTGATAGTTACTATGACAATATATGCAGTGTGATACCGAATGAGATTCCTTTGTGAGTGCAGTGCGTTTTGACTATGAGACATACTGTACAAAAGCAGAAAGCCCAGTTTCAGAACATTGGTTGTAGGGAGATTAGCCACTAATTTCAGGGAGACTTCAGGGAATGTCAATAATACCTGTTTCAATGTTACCAACCTCTATTAAAAATAAGGTATAGCTACAACTGCAACCTTACACAAGATTCATTGTTGACCAATTTTAAGTCATGCTTAGTTGATTTTTAAGTTAAACTCATTTGAAATTAATCACATTGTATGTATGTTTAATAATGTGAATATATAGTATACTTACTGCTATGCATCTCCAGCACACTGTATGATGCAATATGTTAAATATTGTCTTTTTCTTACTTTAAAAACAAAACAAAAAATATGCAGTTGACAATGTCAGCTTTTGCATTTCCTTTTAGTAAACTTCATAAATGTGTATATCAATCAGCTGATAATCCAGATTCTAAATGTTTTAGTTATATTTCTGTAAAATGTCATGGGGTGTACAGACAGACAGACAGATGGAAAGATGGGTTGAAAGCAATACAGAGCTAGAAAAAAATAGTAAGTTAAAGCTCTGCATGACAGGTGACATATACAATTTCTTGAAAATGCATAGTTTAGCCTTGCAATTCTTTAGTTGTTTGGACTTCAGTACAAATAATTATTAACAACAAAAACCTTTACAGTCAATCACATTTGCTTTAAAAGCATGCTTAATGATTATTTTAATTTTGTGCACACAGTATTCTACTGTGCACATTGTAAATGTCACACAAAAACATAAAAGTTATGTTACAGATACACAATGAAAGCCACCTACAGATTTCAAAAGCATACCTTATTAAAAAAAAGTGATAAATTGTGTGTGTGTTTTTTTAAAGCCCTTTACCTCTCTGTAAATGGGACAACAGAAAACCGTAACAAATAGACTGTATGGGTTTTCAGCATATTATCAAACACAAAAATGAACAGCACACATATCCTTTTCTACTTTATGATAAGGAAAGATACACACAGTTCTGAGATAATGACTTGGTGCTCATATGAATTAGACAGTTTGAAACAGAAATCCATTCATTGAAAAATTACATAATACATTGTAGTATGCTTCACAAAGGAAAGCAAAATCAGTTAAGATTCAAAACTTGGCCAAGGCTTAAACATATATCCACTGCATTTTGCATGTATAAAAATATAATCGCAATATACAGTTTATGCCACACAGTATTGTAAGTATTCTTTTTACTGTATTTTTAAGGTTACCATCTTGTCCCCAATCCCCTAATCTAAAACATAAACTGATATTAAAAAAAGAAAATACAGAATAGGCAAATGTATTTTAGACTGTTAGACTATATAAGCAATTAGATGTTTTTTAGAAATATGCAGAGTTCTTAACAGTCACCTACAATACATAATATTGAAGTGTAATGAGGCTCTTACCTATAAAAAGGACATCATCCTACATAGATAACAAGATACATTTCAATAAATTGAAACAATTTAAAAAACATTCTCTCACATGGTTACCTTTTTAAATATAAAATGTCAATAGTCAACAATCATATTACAAACTAGAAGAATATGATTTTAACAAATAACTAGGGTGTGCACGCATGCATACACACACCTTATAAAATTAATATTATTTCCCCTAATGTGTACAAGTTGAAATATCTTGGGGAGGCCTTCATCCAGCAGTGAACTGATAAAGGATGATAAAGGATGCTAATACATGTATATGTATACAGAGCCTATAGAAAGTTTACACCCCATTTAAAATATTTCACCTTTGTTTGCCTTATAGCCTGTAATTAAAGGGCACTGATTGGCATTGGCATTGGTTGGATAAGTGTCCACCCATCTTGTAATAGCAATCCTAAATGATCTCAAGTTTAAGCAACCATGTTCAAATTCACACACCAAGTTAAGTAGCCTCTCCACCTATGTTAAATTGTAGTGATTCACATAGTTGTAGGATGAATTCAGCAGTTCCTGTAGGTTCACTCTGCTGTGTAGTGCATTTCAAAGCAAAGACTCAACCATGGGCACCAAGGAGATTTCAAAAGATCTCCAGGACAAAGTTATTGACAGGCACAGATCAGGGGATGGGTATAAAATTATCAAAGGGCTTGCATATCCATTGTCAGACAATTATTAAGAATTGGAAGATGTATGGCACCACCAAGATCCTGCCTAGATCAGGCCGTCCCTCCAAACTGCATGCCTGAGCAAGAAGGAGACTGATCAGAGAGGCTCCAAGAGGCCAATGGCAAGTGAAATGGAACATTTGACCTAATGCAAAGTGTTATATTCTGCAAAAACCCAACACATAACGCATTATGCAGAGAACACCAATCCCTACTGTGACACACGATTGTGGGAGCATCATGTTATGGGGATGTTTCTCATGTGCAAGTACAGGGACACTTGTCAGGATAGAAAGGAAAATGAATGGAGCAAAGTATAGAAAAGTCCTTGAGGAAAACTTGCTGCCCTCTGCAAAGATTCTGAAACTGGAATGGAAGTTCACCTTTCAGCATGTCAGTGTCCTGTAGCACATAGCCAAAATTACACAGGAGTGGCTAAGGAACAGAAAGGAAATGTCAATCAGAGCCTTAAATCCAACTGGAAACTTGTGCCATGGCATAATGCTGACCATCAATGCTTCACAAGGAACTTGACAGAGCTTGAAGAGTTTTTTAAAGAAGAATGGTCAATTGCCAAACCTAGGTGTACAAAGTTAGACCTATCCCAGCTGTAATTGCTGCCACAGGGGCATTACCCAATAATTAACTGGGTGGAGACTTATCCAGTTATGACATTTTCATTTTTGTATTTTTAATATATATATTTTCACATGAACAACATTTCTCCCCTTAACAGTGTGGGATATGGTGTGTAGATAAGTGGAAAATTAGAAAGTATTGAATGAGCTTGAATGATATTAAATGAAAGAGAAACTTCCCCACATAAGGTGTTCATTAAAACCAAGAGCAATTTCATTTTCTGAATTCGGAATCCTTTTTCATCCAACAGTAAACTAACCAGGGATATTTCCTTTAAAAAAACAAAAACAAAAAAACAATTGGCTGAACATTTAAATGTTATCTTTAACGAAAATAAAATATGCTGAGTTCTAGTATATTCAAACTTTTTGTATATCACTAGCCACAGTATTAGAAACCATGTTGACCTGACATTTACAAAGCCTGTGTATGTTAAGCTAGTGATTGAGTGATAGCTTCATGTTTACTTCAAAAGGTTGAAATACAGCTACCATGCCACATGGATAGAACGCTGCATGATGGGGGGAAAAGCACAGATGTCTCACACTTCCAGAAACACTAAATAGGAGTGGCCACTGAGCAGACAATGCCATCACATCACAATAAACCTAATCGCTGTGTAGTCTGAGCGCAAAACCTCACTGGAAATTTGCTTGTTGAATTTCTATGTTGATTCAGATTTAGATTAATTTAACATCATTAAATCCATTGCCATAAGATAATTTGCAATATAATATTGTTCTTTTTAAAGTAGGGACTATTTTTAAGCAGTCACTTTTTGTATAGTCTGTGTTTGGATATGGAAAGTTAAATAATAAACACAAAGTCCGATATTCCTTTAGTTGGCCCTCTGTAAATGATATCTTTAGACAAAATGGTTGCATTTCTTTTTTCTTGTTTAATGAAACGTGAATTGAGTTTGCCCTTTGGGGCAATGTAAAATAAAAGAGAAAGAAACTCGCAGGGCACAGATGGTGTTTATTAATTAGGTGTTTATGCACAATACAATGTAATGCACAGCAAGATATACCATAAGCAATTATACAAAGCATTTTTACAGCAACAGAATACTCATTGCACACTCCAAGGCATTTGGTTGAACTAAGCTTATCCTTGAGTCATTGTCTTGACAAATTGTTTTACCCTCTGTATTCCAGGAAAAAAACATCAGCTGGATCTGTTTTTAAAACCATGGATAAATACTGCATGTTCCCTGCCTCTGCTGTTCTGTAGAGTCAGGAACCCCACGGAGCCCAGGAAATAGACCTGTCAGACCCTGATGTAGCCATTTAGCTCATTTTAAGAATCACAAGCATAAGGGACCCAGGAATGAGAAAGCCATAAGACACATTTTCAAGGGATCTTAGCATTTCTCTCTAGCAATGAAGTCTAATATGTATGTATATTTATTTATTTTTCTCCACTTTCACTTGTCTGAATTGAGAATTAGCATTTTATATCCATTAAAATACTATTAGAGGTGAGCAGCAACTCCATATGAATGTGTTCCCTTTAAAGCTTTTAATATAAAGCCAGAGGATAATTTAGTTTTTAGTTTTATCAAGAGGTAACCTTACCCTTGCTATTTGAAAAAGATGAGGGAGGATATACTGTTTCTGAAACAAGATGATAGGGAATCTGTATAAATTAGAAATGTCTCCTGTGATTAATGTCAGTTTAATGATTTAATCTTCTGCTTGTTCTATCGATGGGTTTAAATGAGACCACATAGAACACTCCAGACTGAAAATAAGCAAATTATTCTAAATAAAGTAATATGTGTTGGATAAATTCTCACCAGATTGGAATAGTAATCAGCAAAACAGAATATACCTTGGACAGGCCCTGTCCTAGACCAGTGAGGGTGACTGATGGACATGATGACAGATTGCTCGTCAGTACGTCTCTCAGAGCAAGTTTGCCACCTTATCCACACTTTCCCAACAGATGTCCCAGATTAAGGGTATTTGTGTGTCAATACTGACAGTCTATAATAATCTCCATGCAGCCAGTCTGCTTGGTCATTGGCTGTATACCAGGAATGCTTTGACAGGGGCAGGTGGCATACATCTGTTCTGATGAGTTCATTCTCAACTTGCATATTTGAAGTGAATAAATCAGTAGCCTTATAAACCTTGACAAAATCCATCAACATCAGGCATGGACAAACTGGTAGAGCAGTCCACATTCAGTGATCAGGTATAATATGTTTATTTCATAAACATGAATATATATACACTACCGGTCAAAAGTTTTAGAACAACCAAATTTTTCCAGTTTTTAGTGAAATTTAAGCAGTTCAAGTCCAGTGAATAACCTCAAATGGTACAAAGGTAAGTGGTAAACTGCCAGAGGTTAAAAACAAACATTTATGTTACCAAAAACTGTTACAACACCCTCTTAAGCATTATCTGACAGTGTTACATGCAGATCCTGTGCATAGAAGTTACACTGTATTCCTACAATGTGCACATCGTTTGAAAGCTTATTCTTGGCTACCAGCATGTTTCATTGTCAAACACCTCCGATTTACAGTTTCCGTGTTGCCCGCCGTCATTCAGAGCAAACATGTAATCTGCTCCAGGGGTGGGGAGGGTGGGCTCATTCAGACAGTCACAGATCACACAGTTGTGATCACATTTGTTTGCAAATAGGCTTGTTTTATTCAGAACAGTATATATTATATGATGTTCTATCAAACACAGAGAAGTTCAGATCCAGTTATGTGAAACCATTGTGTATTAGTACACTGTAAACAAGAGTTTTCCATCTTGACATTTTGAGCTCTCTATGGGTGTGTGTTGCTTCTACCAAAACGTGGATGGTCTTGTTTTGATCAGTAGACTGTCTGGTTCCAGAATATGTCACATATGACAATGACAATGTTTTCTGAGATTTTGTATTCCTACTCAGACCAAGTATCCCCCCACCCCCACATTTCAGAATGTCACATGCCATATTGTGGCACCATTTTTCATATCAGAGAATGCTTCATATCGTTAGAAAGCTGAGAGTCTCAGCTTTCATGGGATATCAAACACTTGGCAAACAACACAGCAGTAAAGAGTACACATGGGATTAAAGAGAAGCACACAGATTTGGTGCCCTTTTAAGGGGTTTGTCAGCTTAAGAGGTTAAACAAAATGATCCCACTTAATCAAAATTAAACTGTAAATTTCAATAAAAACTGGAAAAACTGAGCTGTTCTAAAACTTTTGACTGGTAGTGTATATATACAGACGGGAGACAAATTAAAGGAAAAACCTTAGTAAATGAGTGGAGGAACATAACGAATGCAGATGCCTCCAAATAGGTGTACTGCGTGATACAATTAAGCAATTAACATCCTATCATGCTCTGTGGCATGTATAAGAATGCTGAGCAGGCCCAGATGACCTCGAGTTTGGTTCAAGATGGCAAGATGAAAGGATCTTGTGACTTTGAAAGAAGGATCATTATTGGGGCACAAATGGCAGGAGCTTCAGTCACAGACTGCTCAACTGGCTAGTGGTCTCGACAAGTGGGGGAATGCACATGTGGTGTACTAAGAGAACGGTACAGGCCTAACTGCTTGACCCCTACATTGAGGGGGTCCGGAGGCTCTGTTATGCTGTGGGGGGCATTTTCCTGGCATGGTTTGGGTCCACTTGTCCCCTTAGAAAGAAGGGTCACTGCAAATCATTACAAAGTTATTCAGAGTGATCACCTCTATCCTGTGGTGAAACATTTCTATCCTGATGGGAGTGGTCTCCCCCAGGATGACAATACCCCATCCACAGGGCACAAGGTCACTGAATAGTTTGATGAGTATGAAAATTATGTGAATCATATGCTATGGCCTTCGCAGTCACCCAATTGAACACTTATGGGAGATTTTGGACCGACATGTTAGACAGTGCTCTCCACCACCATCAAAACACCAAATGAGGGAATATCTTTCGGAAGAATGGTGTTCCATCCCTCCAGTAGAGTTCCAGAGACTCGTAGAATCTGTGCCAAGGTGCATTGAAGCTGTACTGGCAACTCGTGGTGGCCCAACAGCTTACTGAGACACTTTATGTTGGTTTTTACTTTAATTTGTCACCCGTCTGTATATTATACATTAAAATATTATCCTGGTTTGAAAGTGTAGTTATGCTTCTTTTAAAAGTCACAACATATTAAAATTACACTAGCATTCAGCTGCAAACAACATGCCAATGCCACAGTGATAACGAGTCATTTTTACACAATTATTGAAGGAGATATTTCTTGTAGCTATTCATTTGTAGTTCAAAAAGGAGGTGATGAACCAGCTGTTTAAGATATTAATGCATAATTAATTTAAGGTTAAATGCTTTGGAATAATTATTCCCCCATCTACTTCTGGCCAGAGGGGTATTTATTAATGCACCTTTTAAATTTCCTGTATTCAGAAGTCACCACTAATTGTCTTACAGTACAAGGGCAATAATTTCAGCTTGTCATGAGAAAAATAATGTAACAAATAGGTTTTCCCCCTGCAATGAAGGCAGACCTTGCAATGTTAAGATAATGAACATTTTGTTATCCTATTATACCTCAGCTTCAAAACTATTCTTGTGCAAAGAAAGAGCAAGACATTTTTCATAAACACAGCTCAGTTCATCTCAATACAGGCAAAGGATGTCCTCTAATGTATGTAGGTCAGAAAATGCTTGTATAACTTAACCATAATATGCATGTACATATAATAAGAAAACAGTACAACATAAATAATAAAGAAAATTTGGCATGGCCTATGACCTATATTTTATTTGCAAGGCTTGACTTCCATGAAAATTATTTTCATAATGGGCATATGGTATACACATATAAAGACATTTTTACAGAAAGATACAATTTAATAATAAATGACCAACAATACATCTCAAATAAGGTTGCTTTTCTATTAACAGATGTGTGATTTCATGTTAAAGTTTCATTGTTCGAGGGTGCTTTACTGCATGCACATCTTACCTTCATAAATACTATCAGTTACACTAACTACTTATAGAAACAGTTATGGCTGTTGGTCCTATAATAATAAAATATAAAATATAGTATATATTGCAAAAATGTATTTCATATTATGTTAAATCAATGTATTTCATAAACTTATTTGTATTGTCTAAACAGTTTGAAATACTTTATTATCCTTAAAAAATATATATAATCAATGTGTATGGCTTTCATCTGCCAAGTATTCCTAGTGGACTACATATCACAAACAAAAAGCCAATATAGGATAATTAACATTTAAATTAAAATAAACATTCCAAGTCTGTCTGTATTTTGACCTCAAACTGTATATATACATTGTTTTTTTCTAAATTAATCTGTGTGGAACTCAGTCAAGTTTATCACTACTACTAGGAGACATCAATACACTCATAAGGTTTTCTGACAATGGAGGCAAGAGTGAAAGTGACACCTCTGAGACAACGGAGTCTGATTTTTCCCAGTAGTGACTTCGCTTTTTGTAGTTCAAAAATTACGTCTGCATTTGGAGTCCTTCAAATCTCAGGCCTGGAAATGAACAGTGACATATCATATTATTGTAACACATCTGGATACAGACATGAAAGTATTAATATTTTAACTTTAAACATATGGTTGATAGTTGTGTCTCACATGACCACTGTTCCCCTCAATTATACAGAAGGCATCTGGGTGCCTAATATGGAGAAGCAGAGAGTAGAACCTGGGAGTCAAAGTGAAAGACAGAAAAATGGAATTTATTTGGCATTGAACTTATTACGATTTCGATTTGGAGAACGTACTTCATTGTTTACTGTGTGTGCTGTTTGTGTTTATTAGTTGTGTGTTTAGTTAGGGATCTTCAGTGGCTCTCAAAAGTATTCATCCCCCTTGGACTTTATGGACATTTTCTGTGTTGATCAGTGGCAAAAACTCCTGATTAAATCCATTCTGGTTTCATGTTGTAACATAAAGAAATGTGGAAAATCCCAAGGAGGGTGAATAATTTTGAGAGCCACTGTATGACATGTGTTTAAGTAGACCCAACGAGAAGCTAGGTTTTGGTCTTGGTTTTTGTACGTCTGTTTGGTTTTGATCACTGAGCACTGTTAAACCTTAGTTATTATTTAACTGAACCCCGGTGGTAAAACAGAAGGCACCCAGCTTCCTGAGAGACAGAGATGAGGAATTGTTTGGGGATCCAGCTGGGTCAAAGTTTTGCCCCATGTGGGAGCAACAGCGGTAAGGACATACCTGGGGTGTCTCTTGCAAGGGAGAGTAGAGGAGGAGTAATAGATAAGAGAGTGAGACCAAATGCAGTTCTGTGCCTAAAATGCATTAACTTCCTTATGGCAATGTTTTCCGGTCATAACAGCAAAATACAAAATGTATTATCTAGCTGGTTAATTATTACAATCCACTTAATCAAACAATTTACTTTTCCTTACATTTTCAAACCACACTCAACCTATAGACTTCCGGTCTATGTTAAATCAAATCAGAAACATAGCTATGCATTCCAGTTCCAGTGAACACAAAATAAATAGCCTATTGGCAATAGCTATGTAGCTAGCCTAATAATATGAATTTGTTTGTTGCAATTCATTATACTACCATTGCAGATGGGTGTTTTAGGTGGGTAGCATACCAGTTGTAGATTTGTGGTAATTGCACTGCACATATTTTACACTTATCAGTGATTTCATTTACTTTGTCAAAGTATTTCCATGGAGAATGTTTCTGTGAGGAAAACAAGACAAGAAATAATAAATCCCACCCTCCAGTCAATTTTCATGACCACTAAATAGAGAACCAATCAACAATACAGGCTTTAAAATCAATATATGCTTTTTTTTCTTTTGAATGTTGGATACACTTGTCAATAGGTGCCATCTGTAGTTGAATGTTTGATCATTCGCTCTCACCATATTGTGGCACCATAGTGGGTTGGACCTGATGGGGATCTCAGGTGGGGGCTTAGGAACCACAAAGGCTCTATTACAGTGCAAAGTGAGGGTTTATTGTACCATGCTCAAAACTAAAAAGCATTCCCAAATGATAAACAAAACCCTTGTTCCTCTCGAGCCTAAACTAAACACAGTTAAATAGGTCTCTATCCTACAACTATACTAATAATAAACACAAACAAGACAATACAGCAAACAATCCAGTCATTGTAAAGTTCATGCACATGTGTATTACGTAGTAAATCCTTCATCTCTCAATACTTACTAACAAACAATATACTCCGCTCCTACTCCTTGTACTGTCCCGTAATTTGTCCTGTAATGAAGAGCAAAATGTTGTGTTCCGTATTGAATCAATACTGGATGTGATTTGTTACGTATTTTAGCAATTTCAGGTTTTACCGTAAGAAGCTTGCTATATATAACATTTGTGTAAAATCCTTTGGTTATGCTACATGTTATAATAGTCATGCCGATAAAGCTTCCTTGTGACAGCAAGCGATCACCCCTTGTGTTTGTGTGTGTGTGTTTGTGTGTTCATAACTTGCATTGGTTGTTGCTAAGTTACGACTAACAGCAACACAAGGTTTTAAAAATTGCGTCCTCCTCACATAGTCCGCCTGGTAAACGAAAGAGGCTGGAAAAATACACATGGGAATGAGAAACTGAATTTTCCTGACTTTGCAGCGTTAATGAAAATGCATTTAAGGCAGACTGCACATTCTGCTTTAGGTAGGGAAGGGTGACAGTTGTGTCATAGTTCTCTTTCAAGTCAGAAACACTGCCCAAGGGGGAGGGGTTTCTGTGCACTTCCGTAGGAACCCGATCGAAATGTCACTCTATCAAAGCTGCCATTGGCCCCTGCGCATGTCACTCAGAACAGGTCTCTTCCCACTTCCTGTGACGTCAGCGCAGGTTTGTCCTCTTTTGTAATTTTGCTGGAATCGAGAACGTAAGCTCTCTGTGTCTGTGTTTGTAATAAACATTCAAACTGCATATTTCGGCTGGCTGGCTCACTTCATAGTGTTGTTCACCACACTATTTTCGCTACACATCATCTCTGTCTTGAGTGTGTTTAGTTATTATTGATAGCTAATCCCGATTCTGTTCTGTCCGTGCACCGGAGGTCCAGCTGCGCTTTTGGTTTCAGTTTCGTTCAGTTTCGTTCATGTTTTTATAGTTCTATATATATTACGACTGCTTGCTGTGTTGGTTTTTTGTCCACAGGACTTTTACCTCCACAGCAGGAGCAATAGCAGCGGCAGTGAAATCCGAGGCCTGATTGCCTGGCCTGAGCCTCGGTGTGTTGTAAGAGATCTCACCACGTGAGGTGCTCCTCCGCTGGCTTGCACCTGCACTACAGCCTGTGGCTGCAGCTGTAGGAGATCTCGTTCTCTCAGTTTGCTGACAATGAGCTCTGCTTACCCTCCTTGTCCTTGTGTGCAGGCCTCACGTATCCGGCTACGGCTGGTGGTCTACTACCCTTGGGCCCCTCAGACCCCGGACTCTGTGTCACCCGGTGTCCCCAGGAAAAACCCCAGCAAGTAAAGCCTACGGGCCTACGCAGTGCTTGTAACCAGCACCTACTGCTCACATACACAGTGTTCTGTCTGGCAACAGCAAGGTTGCGTTTGGTTGGTGTTACAGTGCCCTCGTGTACATAAATGTTGCCGGGTGGAGATGCACTTACACCGGCGAGCCCGTTAGGCACTCCACTTGTTGCGGCGGCATTTCAGTTGTTGTGTGCCACTGGTGCAAACACTGACTGGCGCCCCCGCTCCATCTTTCCTTGTTCACGCATTTGTGCGCTCAGCGATGAGCTCCTCTTGGCCCCGCCACTGTGCTGCTTGTGGCCGACACACCTTGCCCGCCTGGAGCGGGGAGGTCCTATGCCCAGTCTGTCCATGCACTGACAGCAGGCACAATTTGGCCGCAACTTCCGGATCTGCTGCGGCGTGCCTGGAGGTCTGCCATTTCACCGGATGCCGCCATGACCGGCAATCTCCCACTCCAGCGAGTGACAGTAAGGGTTCGGTGGTGCTGTATCTCCGCCTCTCCCCGAGCCCCTCTGTCTCCTCCTCCAGACACGCAGCTTCGGAGACAGCCGAGCTCCCTGCGCTCGCTTCTCCGCCTGCGTCTGCTGCTCCCCCCATGGCAGCCATGCCCCTCCTGCCTGACGTGTCCGCAGTGCGCGCCACTACGGCCGCGTGCATGACAGGGAAGAGCGGCGGAGCGACACCCATGGGCTCCCTCCCCCTCTTCTGAGTTGTTGTTAGCCCCCTCCCCGCCGCGCCATCGGCAACGGAGGACCGGCTTCACAGACAGAGGCAGAGATGAGGCCATCCTTGCCTTGAATAGCAGAATGGACCACATTTGCGCCCTCCTATCTGCACAGGCAGCGCAAACAGCAGCCCAGACCCTGACCCCCCCACATCTCGAGTCTCTCTACTCAGCCCGCACACGGGTTTGAAGTCAAAGACAGAGCTCATGGAGGGGGAACCGGCCTCATCACCCCCACTCCATTGAGCAACAACACTTTCCCCTGATCCTGTAAGTCAGGACCGGGAGTTTTGGGCGGTGATCCAGAGGGCCGTGGACTGCTTGCAGATTCCCTGGCCTTCTGACCCCGCCCCCCCATGCTCTAGGTTTGAGAGGGAGCACCGGCCGCAGCAGCCCATGCGGGCCCTCCCGCTGCTGCTGGACCTCCTGGATGACCTGAGAGCTACCTGGGATTGTCCGCCAATGGCCCCTACCCAGGCTCGGGCGGGGGAGGCCTATGCCAGAACCCAGGGTGCGGCTGAAGCGGGCCTGGTGGACTTCCCTTGAGTGAATTCCATCATCGCCGCACTGGTCTCCTTAACCCTGTTGTCCGCGGACTCACGTGAGTTGGCCTGTTCTGACAGGCAATGTCGCGTGACGGAAACCCTGCTCCGCAGGGCCTACAAGGCTGGAGCCCAAGCGGCTTGCCTGCATAACACCGAAAGCCTGCTGGCCCTTTAACTGGCCCAGCTGGCTGAGGCCCCGGACCCAGCCACTACATCACAGGCCCCGCCCACTAAAGAGAGATAGCGGTGGCGGCAGACCTGCTGGTCAATGTGATGCATCATGGGGCAAAGGCAACTGGACGTTCCTTGGCAGCTATTGTGGCATCATGCCGACAGCTCTGGCTGTCACAAGCACGAACAGGACCCGCCTCATAGACGTGCACATATCGCCGGGCTTTACTTTTGGCTCCTTCATGGAGGAGATGCTGATGCGCACTCCCCAGGAGAGGGAACAGTCCCTGTGGCGAGCCAGGGTCTACCAGGTTACACTCTCGGCCCAGCCTCTCAGGCAGCCTTCAGGAGATCGATGTCTCTCGACCTTGGCTCCCAGGAAGCAGCCCGCCCCCCTGCTGATCTACGAACCGGCAGACAGGCGCCCCCCACGGCAGCCCAGCGCCAGGCCTTACGTCCTGACCTCCAGCAGTCTGGCATGACATGCATCAGAAGAATGGCTGGCAGACTTCCGCCACCTTTCCCTCCTGTGCCTTGACCCTGTGACATTCTAGCGGTCTCTGGCTCACCCGTACACCTCCCAGCAACTCCAAACTATAACAGTTGGCTACTCCCCGTAGTTTCAGGTCCGTTCACCCCCCTTCTGTGGCTTGGTGTGGCTGCAAGTGAGGGACCTGTTGCAGTTTGTGACACGTCAAGATCGCCTCTTTCCTGGAGAAGCGAGCAATTTGCGAAGTGCACCCACTGGGGCAGCACGAGGGATTCGGTTTCCGCCCCATCTTGGATTGGAACTGCCACCTCAGGGTGTTGCGCTTCAGCACGCTCAACCTGTGCATCATGTCCCAGGCCATCAGGCGCAGCGACTGGTTCATTATGGTGGATCTGAAAGTTGCTTACTTTCACATCCCTATTGCACAGGTACACAGGAAGTTCCTCTGCTTCGTCTACGACGGCCGAACGTTCGAGTTTGCTGTTCCCCCCTTCGGCCTGTCGCTAGCCCCACGCACTTTTTCCAAGTGCATGGACGTCAAGTTCGGCCCCTTGCACTGCCAGGGGGTCCATGTCTTCAATTAGGCGCTGGCGCCAGAAAGAGGGAAGATACACGCATATCTCTCCCTCTTCTGACTGAGAGCTCGTGTCAGGGTGTCCCCTTGCCAGCGGCTGCTGGACCTCCTAGCGGTAGCATTACAGACCCTCCCCCTCAGCTTCTCTGATTGAGGAAGCTGCAGTGGTGGTTTGAGTCTTTACAGATGCATCCTCGCCGCAATTACGCACGCCAAGTCACAGTCACTCCGGCACACTGGGAGGCATTCCGTTGGTGGCAGAGCCCTCACAATTTGACCCTTGGTCTGCCCCTGGAGCCAGTCTACCACCAAGCAGTCATGACACAGACGCCTCCAAGCAAGGTTGGGGAGCAGTCTGCAATGGACGTGGAGTCCGCTTCAAGTGGACGGAGCCCACACAGGCCCTCCATATCAATGTCCTGGAGTTAAAAGCAGTACTCCTTGGACTGTTTCATTTCCTGCCCGTGCTGCGGGACAGACATGTGCTGGTTTGGACGGATAACACAGGGGTGGTTGCCTATATCAACAGGCAAGGAGGTCTCCGGTCGTGCACTGTCTAGTACGCCATCTGCTTCTGTGGGTACAGCCATGATTCCGCTCCATCAGAGTAATTCACCTCCCAGGCCTGTCCAACATGGCGGCAGACCTCCTCTCTCAGGGAGGTCCCCCGGTCTCAGAATGGCACCTCCACCTGTTTGTGATACAACAACTATGAAGCCAGTTCGGCAGGGCGGACGTGGATCTCTTTGCCTCAGCAGAGTCCACACACTGCCCACTATGGTTCTCTGTCCGAGACCACTCAGGAACCCCAGGGATCGACGCACTAGCCCATATATGGCCGTGCTGTCTCTTTTACGTGTTCCCACCATTCCACCTTCTTCCGGTGGTCCTAGAGAAGGTCAGGACATTTGTACAACATTGTAGGGCTGGTGTGGCCTCGCTCCTAGTTGGGCTAGTGGAGCAAGCGGCCAATGCTCCCATGTTATGTGAAGAGTGCATGAATGGTTTCCTGCACACCGCAATGTTTTGGTTTGATTGTCATGGTAGAGCATGCTGTTGTCCTGCATTAGCTGCGCTAATAGGTGACAACTGCTCCCGTGTTACATGGTGTTGCATGATCTGCTTCCTGCACCCGCGATGTTTATAGTTGTTATGACAGCACAATGGAGCTGTCCGCCCTGTACCATTCAGCGAATGTGATTTTCCTGTGCTGCATGGAGGCAGCATGAATGTTCCCGCTGCCACGCTGTTTATACTGTTATGTCCAGCTGTGGCTACTCAGTTGGCTAGCCAGCTGTGTGTTATTCAGTGGTCTGTGGCCCCACTCCTGCAGGATCAGGGGTTCACTGCCACATTAATGCACGGAAGGCGCACAAGTTGCTTGATTGCCACATATTGTGCAAGTAGATATACAGCCTCACTCCTAGATGCACTAGTAGAGCAGCCGGCCTTGCTATTGTAAGCGGAGGGCGTAAGAGTTTACCTCTGTAGCCCCGCTTTGTATATGCTGATTGCAGACAGTACCTGCTAGAGTGTGACTGCAGTCCTTGCTCCTGGACAGCCCATTTGGCCCCAAGGGGCCTCTGTGGCTCCTGTATGGAGTTGTGTTGCAGCTCCCCCCTAGCGGTCACCTTGGGCAGGCTCCCTTATCAGCTTTGCGACAGTTTTGTTATACGGTAACCCCTCCCCCTTGGGCAGTGTTTCCGACATGAAAGATAACGATAGGTTGCGAATGCAACCCCAGTTATCTGAAAAAGGAAGCACTGCCCAAGGGTTGCAAGGTTGCACGGGAGTCCTAGCTCCCGGCAAAAGAGGATGAACCTGCGCTGATAACACGTTTTATAGAACAGGTGGTGGGAAGGGACCTGTTCTGAGTGACGTGCGCAGTGGCCAATGGCAGCTTTGATAGAGTGATGTTTTGATCGGGTTCCTATGGAAGTGTGCAGAAACCCCTCCCCCTTGGGCAGTTCAGATAACCAGGGTTGCACTCGGAGCAATATTATATATACACTCACCTAAAGGATTATTAGGAACACCATACTAATACTGTGTTTGACCCCCTTTCGCCTTCAGAACTGCCTTAATTCTACGTGGCATTGATTCAACAAGGTGCTGAAAGCATTCTTTAGAAATGTTGGCCCATATTGATAGGATAGCATCTTGCAGTTGATGGAGATTTGTGGGATGCACATCCAGGGCACGAAGCTCCCGTTCCACCACATCCCAAAGATGCTCTATTGGGTTGAGATCTGGTGACTGTGGGGGCCAGTTTAGTACAGTGAACTCATTGTCATGTTCAAGAAACCAATTTGAAATGATTCGACCTTTGTGACATGGTGCATTATCCTGCTGGAAGTAGCCATCAGAGGATGGGTACATGGTGGTCATAAAGGGATGGACATGGTCAGAAACAATGCTCAGGTAGGCCGTGGCATTTAAACGATGCCCAATTGGCACTAAGGGGCCTAAAGTGTGCCAAGAAAACATCCCCCACACCATTACACCACCACCACCAGCCTGCACAGTGGTAACAAGGCATGATGGATCCATATTCTCATTCTGTTTACGCCAAATTCTGACTCTACCATCTGAATGTCTCAACAGAAATCGAGACTCATCAACCAGGCAACATTTTTCCAGTCTTCAACTGTCCAATTTTGGTGAGCTTGTGCAAATTGTAGCCTCTTTTTCCTATTTGTAGTGGAGATGAGTGGTACCCGGTGGGGTCTTCTGCTGTTGTAGCCCATCCGCCTCAAGGTTGTACGTGTTGTGGCTTCACAAATGCTTTGCTGCATACCTCGGTTGTAACGAGTGGTTATTTCAGTCAAAGTTGCTCTTCTATCAGCTTGAATCAGTCGGCCCATTCTCCTCTGACCTCTAGCATCAACAAGGCATTTTCGCCCACAGGACTTCCGCATACTGGATGTTTTTCCCTTTTCACACCATTCTTTGTAAACCCTAGAAATGGTTGTGCGTGAAAATCCCAGTAACTGAGCAGATTGTGAAATACTCAGACCGGCCTGTCTGGCACCAACAACCATGCCACGCTCAAAATTGCTTAAATCACCTTTCTTTCCCATTCAGACATTCAGTTTGGAGTTCAGGAGATTGTCTTGACCAGGACCACACCCCTAAATGCATTGAAGCAACTGCCATGTGATTGGTTGGTTAATGAGAAATTGAACAGGTGTTCCTAATAATCCTTTAGGTGAGTGTATATATATATATATATATATATATATATATATTCTTTCAGATGCTATATTTCCCTTAAAATCTTTTCTCAGACATAGACTCTGCTCATGATGTAATAATAAATACTATGAGATTCAATGGGGTGCAGTAAATAAAACATTTCCAAATATCCAAAAGTTATTGTTTCAAAGTATTTAAACATTTGTAATCGTCTGTAATCATTCTGAACAGATGCATAATAACATCTTCCCACAAAAAAATGGTTTGGTCTTAGTTGAAGAATAAGCATTCTGATCCATTTCTCAGACATTATAAAAAGAGAGCAGTTAAAAGTTGATATGTTATTCATTTATACATGTACTTTTTGAATTTGATGTCAATAATGTCAAGTAAGTTGTAAGGGAACCTAGTGATGGAGCTCAAATTCTATATAAATAAATAGGCTAAAGTAAGCTGCCACTATCTTCACTGTAGGGCCATTCCTTGTCTCCTCAGCCATTTTACCCTGCCATGGTCAAGGGCAAATCAATTGACCAGATTAAAGGAGATTAGGGACAAATAACAGCCTTCTCATGAGAGAACTGCTGCGTTACTAAAGGCACTGTAGGATTAAGTGAATAGGTTGCTATAAACCTTCTGCTGGACACTAGAATGAGCCATTTTATTGATGACTCACATACTGCATAACTGAATTACTTTCTAGGTGAAGCACTTAAACTTAGAATGTCTAGAAAAACAATTAATGCAGTTCATCTCATTACCCCAGAACAGAACCAATAAGTGCTGTCAATGTGGTTTTACTAATAGTGACCTTGGAAGACAACCAAGAATAAACACTTTGTGCTGTAAGCGAACACAACCATCCCTTCATCCCGTACTCCACAAAGAGTTGCTCTGGATCTGATCTCTAAGATGTGCGTTTTGAAGAGCCTCAAGTTCACCCTTTTTGGAAAAGAGGGACAACAAGATGCAGTTTCTAATTCTTAAAAAGTCAAGGAAAAAAGAGAAGAATGTATATACCTAAATGCATGTTTTGTAATTTCATTATTTAATACAAAGCATGTAGGGTGGGTGAAGTGGGTGAAGCTCAAACCTTCTCAGCCTTTTATTCCTCTTTTGATAAACTAACCAATCAGGGGTAAATTAGGGAGATTATGCAGTATTTTTACTGTGTCCATTTTTACCCAATGAGTTTTACAATCCATGATGAGAACATTATTGTTAAGACCGGCTTTTAAACTCACAGCAGGTGAACTCTGGAACCTTGCTGCCCATGATAAATTAAAAGAAGAAAAGAAAAAAGAGAAGATGAATGCAGGTTTAGACCATTTCAATAATGGTTATAGATTTATATAGAAGGTAGAAATGTTGGTGCACATTTGGATGTATCGCCACATCCAATTCCATTTAACACAAAATGGATACATACATCTAACTTTCTATGTGAGCTCCGAAATAAATAACTGTGTCAAACTGATAAATAACATTTTTAAAAGCACATTATTTTTTAAACTTTATTTCCCATTCACTGTGGTTGTTACCATTGATACTTTACTATTATTATTTTATCTGGGGGGATCTCAATTCATATTTCAATTTATATTGTGGCGATTTTAAATGTCAGAGAAGAATTATAGAAGACCTGAGCTAAATATCCTATTAAAGCTTTAGGGATTTCAACTGATAGCTACTGCATTTTCTAAATAAAATATATAAGCTGTGGAGAGAGTGTGGCATGGGTAATAGTAGATGATTCCAATAAAGAACAAGTGGATTTGTCAACCACTGACAGGCTACTATTGCATAAGAGACTGTCGATTCAAATCAAAAACTACTATGACATTTGTATTAAATTATTGGCAGTGCTACCTGCCCTTTTTGTTATTAAATAACTAATTTATTGAACAGCTGATGACCCTGGAATTATGTGACTGATCTATTCATTTATAGATATGAAGAGTCAAAGAAATCCAGAGAGAGAGATGTATTACCAACCAAAAGGTTTTATTACAAGCAGCTGCTCAGAAGAGGTGTTCGAGAGGCAATCTCAAGAACTGTATTAGAGAAATTACAAAGTACAGGCATTTTTTTGCAGACCAGACAGGAGAGAAAGATAACAAGACCCACGTCTGTCCCATGATAAGTGGAAACTCAGTTTCTGTTCATATATGGCTAAACCGAGGGAAGATTAAGGCATAGGTAATGTGGGGCTTGTAAGATGTATCAAGCCCATATTGATAGTGAAAACTGGTTCTCATCAGACCCTGTTCTTCTAGGTACCAGGGTTGAACTATGGCACAGTACCATAGCAAGGTAAGACTGTGAGACAGTGACCTTGTTTACACAGACACACAGGGAAAAACATGCAGTTCTTCAGATACGACTAGACTACAATAAATAGGTCTGGAGAGAAAGAGGGAGATAGAGGTAAATATACCAAAACACTGGTCTCAAATCAAAGAATTTGCCACATGAGTGCTAATTTTAAGCAATGGTGCAATCTGCAGTGCCTGAAATGGTACTAAGCTTTCAGTTATCTTTGCCACTGTTATTATCACTAAAATACAACTCAGGTGCAGCTATTAGTACTTAACATCCTGTTGTGGATTACAGAAATAATCCCTCTAAGTATATCAATATATATATATATATATATATATATATATACACACACACACTCACCTAAAGGATTATTAGGAACACCATACTAATACTGTGTTTGACCCCCTTTCGCCTTCAGAACTGCCTTAATTCTACGTGGCATTGATTCAACAAGGTGCTGAAAGCATTCTTTAGAAATGTTGGCCCATATTGATAGGATAGCATCTTGCAGTTGATGGAGATTTGTGGGATGCACATCCAGGGCACGAAGCTCCCGTTCCACCACATCCCAAAGATGCTCTATTGGGTTGAGATCTGGTGACTGTGGGGGCCAGTTTAGTACAGTGAACTCATTGTCATGTTCAAGAAACCAATTTGAAATGATTCGACCTTTGTGACATGGTGCATTATCCTGCTGGAAGTAGCCATCAGAGGATGGGTACATGGTGGTCATAAAGGGATGGACATGGTCAGAAACAATGCTCAGGTAGGCCGTGGCATTTAAACGATGCCCAATTGGCACTAAGGGGCCTAAAGTGTGCCAAGAAAACATCCCCCACACCATTACACCACCACCACCAGCCTGCACAGTGGTAACAAGGCATGATGGATCCATGTTCTCATTCTGTTTACGCCAAATTCTGACTCTACCATCTGAATGTCTCAACAGAAATCCAGACTCATCAGACCAGGCAACATTTTTCCAGTCTTCAACTGTCCAATTTTGGTGAGCTTGTGCAAATTGTAGCCTCTTTTTCCTATTTGTAGTGGAGATGAGTGGTACCCGGTGGGGTCTTCTGCTGTTGTAGCCCATCCACCTCAAGGTTGTACGTGTTGTGGCTTCACAAATGCTTTGCTGCATACCTCGGTTGTAACGAGTGGTTATTTCAGTCAAAATTGCTCTTCTATCAGCTTGAATCAGTCGGCCCATTCTCCTCTGACCTCTAGCATCAACAAGGCATTTTCGCCCACAGGACTGCCGCATACTGGATGTTTTTCCCTTTTCACACCATTCTTTGTAAACCCTAGAAATGGTTGTGCGTGAAAATCCCAGTAACTGAGTAGATTGTGAAATACTCAGACCGGCCCGTCTGGCACCAACAACCATGCCACGCTCAAAATTGCTTAAATCACCTTTCTTTCCCATTCAGACATTCAGTTTGGAGTTCAGGAGATTGTCTTGACCAGGACCACACCCCTAAATGCATTGAAGCAACTGCCATGTGATTGGTTGGTTAGATAATTGCATTAATGAGAAATTGAACAGGTGTTCCTAATAATCCTTTAGGTGAGTGTAAATATATATATATATATATATATATATATATATATATATATATATATAAATTACCTTGCATGGTAAAAGCAAATTCATTCATTAAAAAAGCTCTTTAAACACTAAAATACAAAATGAAATGTTAAGCTGATTCATGTCACTGCAGTTCATTAGTTTCACAACTTTCCTTGTTGTGGACATCAACTTGATATTCCTTAGCATATGGCAAAATTACCCATCTCTGATGCGACAAAGGAATTAACTGGAGTAAAATGATTTTCTTCCTGTTGTTAATTTTAGTTAAATGTCAACATTAAGAAAAATCACACAAAGTGTTTTGACCATTTCTCATTTTTGTACATTATTCTCAGTACATCTGAGATACATGCCCATCAAGTAATATTATTATTATTATTATTATTATTATTATTAATAATAATAATAATAATAATAATAATAATAATAATAATAATAATAATAATAATAATAAATGGAACTTGTATAGTGCTTTTCAAAGACCCAAAGTCACTTTACAATTTTTGACATTTAAACAAAAAATTTGCAGATAACTAATATTACACTTGAAACATGTCAAGTACCTCAATCTAGATAGAATACAATGCATTTTACTTCAAATTAAATGTATTTCATAAAGTTTTAAAGGGCAATCCACAAACAGACTTCATGCAAGTTTCAGTTACATGAAGCATGTATTTTTTAAATAATTTACTTTGTCATAAAATGTATGGCAAATGTGTCCTGACAAAGTTAAATCTAAGAAAGTCAAGTGAATAAGCTTGATGTGGAAATTGATTCTAAAATGGACAACTGATGTTAAGCTGTCCATCTTCAAGGTTTGCTGCACAAACTGATTGACGAAGAAGAAGACGAGGGACTATCAGCTGACAGAAGAAAGTAATGGATTTATGTCAAGTTGTTGTCAGCACATGTATTATGGCTGAAAGTCACTCAGTCACTTGGATATATTCTCAATCTCTGAAAATGAACAAGGTTAACAATAAAGAACTGACCTGTAGCACTTCACAATGGTTCCAAAACTGCAAATCAACCCCCCCCCCCCACCAACTTACCTTTAATTGGTGTATTTATATATCAAAATTGGAAACACACAATGTAAGTAAACTGTAATAAAGGTACTGTATTATAAAATTATAAAATACAGTACCCTTACTAGTGTACACTGTAAACTGTTGCACTGTAATTACACAGTAAGAAGAGTGAATTGACCATGTATTTTATGTATAGTTAAAGATTTAATACTAGTATTGATAATGTAATTATAGCACAATCTTAGTTACATGTAGTGTGGGTTATTTACTTTACATGTTCATGTAAAATGGTGCAAACCTTTGTGATGGTACTGATGACCTTAAACTCATCCCTTGTTACAGTGTAACATGTGATGGTCAGCACTTCCCTCTTACATGTAATTACATAAAAATGCATTACCAGTCTAATAACAACAAATAACAAATGCAGTATCAAGGACAGATTATCTTTGGAGTGGATGAAATAACTGCCTAACAAGACCAAAAAGTCCCTATCAGTGGCAGACGTATAATGTTGTAAAGTAATTATTTCAAACCTTTGGTACTCACACTACGGTGGCCCTAAAGTGCAAACCTGAAAAACAAAATGAAAAACTGAAAACAAAATGAAAACCTGAAAAACAAATTACAAAACATGAAAAAAAAAATGGAGGACATAAAAAATAAGAGGACCTGAAAAACAAATCCAAAAACAAATTTAAAGATCTGAAAACTAACTGAGGACCTGAAAAACAAATCTGAAGAACTAAAAAACAAATTCCAAGACATGAAAAAACAAATCCAAGGACATGAAAAAATAAATATGTGGACCTGAAAAACAAATCCGAGGACATGAAAAATTCAGAAGTGGAAAGGGAGGGTACATAGTCAAATAGATTGGACTTCAGTGATTGGACGAACGAATCTGTCAATTACAAACACACCATGCACCGAGGAGTGGCTGTGAAGTGCGTTGCTGCTTTTCAAATCTGTTTGAGCTGTTAAACATTGGTGGCACTGGCGGATACGACAGCCCCGCAGGCCCCGCAAGGAGGGGGGGCCCCACACCCCAAGGGCTCCCACACTCCACCTCATAGCAAAAAATATATAAAGATTTTGGTGCTCGAAAACTAGCACTGACGATATCTAATGCGCATTACGGTCCACAGCGAAATGCTTTACTTCATCGGTGGGGGGGGAATTGAGGGCGCACTGTATTTATGAGGTTTCCGTCCGACAGCGACGATATCTTGCGTGCATTATGTCATTATGCCGCTTGAAACACCAATTTCAAAATTGTTAATCAGTAAGTTATGTTTCGCTAGGTGACGGTAGACATGAATAAAAGAAAATATGCAAGCGATGCTCAAAAGCGGAGCAATAGAGTGTTGTCTGAACAAGCAAAACACCCAAAAAGATTACAACGTTATTTAGACAGACCAGAGAGGAAGAAGCAATCAAAAACGTTAACATTTGAAAAGGACCCAATAGGCTACAGGACATGAAGAATGATTCTAGTTTTATTTTGTGTTAGTCTATTTACTTTCACTTAATGCATTTAATTTGTGTGCAGGCTAAACAACCCAAGTCAAATTGCCTATTATCTATATATTTTTTCCTTTCCTTTGAAAGCACTACATCAAGGAACCATGCGGGCAGTGAAGGGCTGTGAGGAGCTCCCTTCAGAAACTGCACAGCCAGGAAATGAGACGCTGGAGGCTCAATTCGGACATGACATACGGAGATGGCGGCCAGATACCCTGCACCTGTGAGAGTGTAACCAGGTAGACCTTCGCTTGCTGCAGGGACTGTTCCCTCTCCTGAGAAGTGCGCATTAGCATCTCCTCCAAGAGGTGCCAAAAGTAAAGCCTGGCAATATGGGCGCGTCTAGGAGGCGGGTCCTGTTCGTGACAGTCACTCGTCTCGCCTGTGACAGCCAGAGCTGGCGGCGTGTCGCCACAATAGCTGCCAAGGAGCGTCCAGTTGCCCTTGCGCCATGACGCATCACATTGACTAGCAGGTCAGCCGCCCCCACTGTCTCTCTGATAGGGTGCAGGGCCTGTGATGCAGTGACTGGGTCCGGGGCCTCAGCCAGCTGGGCCAGGTAAAGGGCCAGCAGGCTTTCGGTGTTACGCAGGCGAGCCGCTTGGGCTCCAGCCTCACAGGCCCTCCGGAGCAGGGTCTCCGTCACATGACATTGCCTGTCAGGACAGGCCAAGTCAAGTGAGTCCGCGGACACCGGGGTTAAGGAGACCAGTGTAGCGAAGGTGGAGTCCACCAGGCCCGCTTCAGCTGCACACTGTGTTCTGGCATAGGCCTCCCCCTCCCCCACCTGGGCCTGGGCGGGGCCCGCTGTCGGATGGTACCAGGTGGCTCTCAGGTCATCCAGGAGGTCCGGCAGCAGTGGGAGGGCCTGCGGCTGGTGCTCCCTCTCAAACCTGGAGCGTGGGGGGGCAGGGTCAGAGGGCCATGGATCTGCAAGCAGTCCATGCCCCTCTGGATCACCACCCAAAACTCCCGGTCCGGACTTACAGGAACAGGGGAAGTGTTGTTGCTCAATGTGGGGGGGGACGAGGCCGGTTCCCCTTCCATGAGCTCCGCCTCTGACTAATAGGGTAATAGGCGGTCCTCCTCCCAGATTACCTGTCTACTGTCATTGTGCCTGGTGTTCGAGATGCTGGATCAGAACCTGTACGACGTCATCAGCTTCGGGCCCCTGCCCCTCAAGCACATTAGGCCCATCCTGCAGCAGGTCGCCACTGCCCTGATGAAGCTGGAGAGTTTGGGGATGATCCACACCGACCTCAAGCCCGACAACATTATGCTGGTGGACTCAGCCAGGCAGCCCCTCCGAGTCAAGCTGATTGACTTCGGCCTGGCCATCCATGTCTCGGAGGCAGTGTGCTCTGACTGTGTGGAGGCCACATATTTCAGGGCTCCAGAGATCATCCTTGGCCTGCACTACAATCAAGCCATCGATATGTGGTCGCTGGGCTGCATCATTGCGGAGCTGTTTCTGGGTTGGCCTCTGTACCCCACGGCATCGGTGTACGATCAAATCCGCTACATTGTTGAGATGCAGGGTTTGCCTGCTAAGAACCTGCTAAGTGCCGGGACCAAGACAGGAGAGTTCTTTAAGAGGGACTCGGCCGACTCTCTGTGAAGACTGAAGACACCAGAGGAACATGAGAGAGAAATGGGCATCCACTCAAAGGAGCAGCGGCTGTACATGTCCAGTGGTTTTGATGACATGGCGCTGCTCCATATGCCAATTGATCTGGAAGGGAATCACTTGTTGGCAGAATTGACAGACCGGCTACAGTTCATCGACCTGCTGAAGAGGATGCTGAAGATGGACCCAAATGACAGGATCACCCCCATCCAAGTCCAGAACCATCCATTTGTCACCTTGACACATCCATGCGAGTTCCTCCCCAGCACATATGTTATGTCTTGTGCCCAGAACATGGAGGTCTGCTATAGTTGAGTCAATACCAACACAGCCCCCAGCACGACCTCCAACAGCCAGCTCAATGCTGCCCCCAACACGACGTCCAACAGCTAGCTCAACGCTGCACCCAACCAGGCACAGCAACTCGTGGCTGCAGAGGGGGACGAAGGGCTCCATGGGCAGCCAGATATCATCACCCCAATTATCCTACAGGCACCGGCAGCAGACACCCAACTCTACAACCCCCCCAGGCCGGGCAATATGGGCAGAGCTCAGCTCACCACGCCGGCCAGGAGAAACATCTCCCCCACCCTGGGCACTATGGGCAGGGCTCGGCTCACCACGCGTGCCACGAGAAACAATATATGGTAAATAAATAAATCAATCATTAAAAAAAGAAAAAACACAAAAACTTTGGGGCAGTTATACCTATGAGGAGAATAAAGAAGCATGTGACTTATTTTTATTATAAAATTAATTCCGACAATCACTAGTCACAACTTTGTGCTATGAAACATCATCAGAAACATAGGCTACATACATTTTTTTCCATTTACCACTGTAACTAATGCTTCATGCACACACACACACGCATACGCACACACAACATAGCCGACACACACACACACACACACACACACACACACACACACACATATACACTCACCTAAAGGATTATTAAGAACACCTGTTCAATTTCTCATTAATGCAATTATCTAACCAACCAATCACATGGCAGTTGCTTCAATGCATTTAGGGGTGTGGTCCTGGTCAAGACCATCTCCTGAACTCCAAACTGAATGTCTGAATGGGAAAGAAAGGTGATTTAAGCAATTTTGAGCGTGGCATGGTTGTTGGTGCCGGACGGGCCGGTCTGAGTATTTCACAATCTGCTCAGTTACTGGGATTTTCACGCACAACCATTTCTAGGGTTTACAAAGAATGGTGTGAAAAGGGAAAAACATCCAGTATGCGGCAGTCCTGTGGGCGAAAATGCCTTGTTGATGCTAGAGGTCAGAGGAGAATGGGCCGACTGATTCAAGCTGATAGAAGAGCAACTTTGACTGAAATAACCACTCGTTACAACCGAGGTATGCAGCAAAGCATTTGTGAAGCCACAACATGTACAACCTTGAGGCGGATGGGCTACAACAGCAGAAGACCCCACCGGGTACCACTCATCTCCACTACAAATAGGAAAAAGAGGCTACAATTTGCACAAGCTCACCAAAATTGGACAGTTGAAGACTGGAAAAATGTTGCCTGGTTCCTAATAATCCTTTAGGTGAGTGTATATATATATATATATATATATATATATATATATATATATATATATATATATATATGTATATATATATTTCTTAATTTATAAATTTATTTGAGACAACCTCCAATAATTCAGTTATATCCAACTAATCAGGACAGTGTGTGTGTGAGTGTTTCATATCTATGTGTGAGTGTTTCATTTGTGTGTGTGAGCATTTCATATGAATGTGTGTGCAATCCACCTTTGGCTTTAAGCATCATGACTTAACCTCCTTTCATACTACATGTCAATTAAAATGTATACTTAAATGCATACCTTCTCAAGATGACATAAAAAGACTATTAAATGCACCTGGTCAGCAGTCTGTTACTGTTACATTTCCTGGGACAGAAGTATTAATCGGTAAGACACCCTTTTATTACAGTTACACTACTTTAAATGTGCAGTAATATATCAAGTTAATATGAATGAATGGGGCATTTAAGGCCCATATACATTAGTATGGCAATACTGTATATGCAATTCCTTTCTAATAAGGGTATTATGAAAATGGGGGGAAATTGGCTCACCACTGGGGTGGAATTTCGGAGTAGCATCTGTCAACCCTACCTGGAGAACATTTCAAATTAGACCCGGTGCTGATTTGTGCACCAGGTTTGTTCCTGTCTTTCCATGTTTGGTCAGAATTCATTTTTTTCCTGTAATTTGTTTTTCTTATTTTCTTTTTTAAATAATTCCCACTTTCTTATTATTTACTACATCATATACATAATAATGAGTAGTAGTCTTATAGTGTGTCAGCCTATTCATATACTCCCCCATCCCCACACACATTATTTAATTTATTTTGATAGGCTACTGGATACTGGATAATAATACTAATACTAATACTGAGAGTGCATTGTTAGAGGCTTCTTCTGTTGCGTTGTTTAATCGTTTAAACTGTGAATACCATTCGGCGGTTTTACTTTTTAAATATCTCACTTGCTCGACCGGAACATTGACATCACTGCTTGTGCTGACCGGAGGACAATAGTTCAATTATTATTTTTTAAATATGCACATTTGTTATTTTTAATTGATCTTATATGTTGCTTTTAAATGTGTTGATCACCATCTTGCCAAAATCATAAAGTACATGGTTAAAGAAGCAAAAATAACTTGTTGACTATTTCCAAAAGAAGCCTCCAAATCATGATATTCAAACTCTAAGTTCTTGGAAGGTCACTAAGAACTTCAGCTTTTTCAATGAACTATCAGCTTATTAATGACAGTACTGGCATTTGTTGTGATGTAAAAGCCGGTACCAGTCAGTTCTGAATGTGTAAGAAAGAGGGATCATGGCCCAAGCCTCCCAGCAGTGAGAGCTGGACTGGATTACTGCTCCCATTGCAGAACAGATGATTGCCTCAAAAGAAACATATCAACAGTTATCTGTGTTTGATTGCACCAAGGAAAAACTTCAGTTATGTCAATGGGAAGATGTTTTGCCAAATCTTAATCTATTTTTTCACTTACATGTGTTCAAGGTATGTCTATTATTACTATTGGCAAAAGGCTATCATATTAAATAATAGTAGTCTTTTGAATTAATTACATTTGATTTGAATACTTTGATTCACAGTGTAGTTATATATATATCCCTTTCTGTTCTGTTATGTTAATGTGGCTTTACATTTATTTACATGGGTTGTCTATTGTCATTACATGGTAAAACATATCACTTTATAATACGGTACTCTTCCTAATGTATTACACTGAGTTACATTTAGTTTTATTGTAATACCTATGATTTATAATGCTTTCACATATACCACTTTATGTGTGTTTGAGTTTACTTGTGTAGCGGGTGAGACTGGGTAGTCCCAGGGATAAGTGGTTGCACCAGTTTTTGGACGATTATAATTTCATGCATAACTTCAGCCACTCCCCCCATTTTGAACCTTGCATACACTTAAAGGGTGAATGGCGCAGAATGGATTGAACAGGGTTTTGAATATGGCAAATAATGCACATGTTTGCGTGATAGCCATGTGCACTGCACTAACCCTACGAATATCTAGTATCTTTGTCCCTCATACATGAAGGGAAATGTATAATGTTTGTTAGATGTGTGCCCATAAGCAGTAGTCTGAACCATTTTCCTTGGCCAGTCATGGCATTTTTGAGCTGCTTTATTAAATAACATTATATGTATATATGTATTATATTGTACATTATATTTTTCATACGGGAAACAATAGATTTGGTCTCTAGCTTTCCTCAAATTACATGGAATGTTTTGTCCCAAGCATGGAGATTTGCTGTATGTGGAAACAGGTATGCTTATTCCATGTTTTTACTGGTAATATGGTTTTATGTAATTACATCTTCTCTCTTGTAAAATGTATTATTTTGAATTGCTGTTTTAGCTAAGTTGAATTTGTAATGATTGATGCCTTGTACTTCTCTGTATTTTTGCACTTATGTTGTAAGTCGCCCTGGATAAGGGCGTCTGCCAAGAAATAAAAATAAATAATAATAATAATAATACATGTAAGAGGGAAGTGCTGACTATCACATTACACTGTAACAAGGGATGAGTTTAAGGTCATCAGTAACATCACAAATGTTTGCACTATTTTACATGAACATGTAAAGTAAAAAACCCACACTAGATGTAACTAAGCCATACAACTTGTTGTTAAGTGTGTATGTGACGGGGGGGGTCCCCACTAAAACCCCACCACGTCAGTATACCTCCTTTCTGACCACGCCACCCTGTTTTATTGATGTGAAGGCGGGGGTTCACCAACAACCACTTCCCCCGTACAGGTTCGACGCTTGAGGCACCCAACACAGAGACGACAGCATCTATCCTTCCACGATTTATTTAGACATACATAGAAAGTTAACCAAACCACAAACCTATCTAAAAACCCGGGCTTTCAAACTGTATCAAACAGTACATATGGTGAGGAAGGCCTGACACGAAGGTCCCCTCTAACCTTCCTTCATGCTGCAGGCTGCTCTCCCGGCTGCAGGCTTCTCTCTCGGCTGCCCTCGGCTGCAGGCTTCTCTCTCGACTGCCCTCGACTGCAGGCTTCTCTCTCGACTGCCCTCGACTGCAGGCTTCTCCTCGGCTGCCCTCGGCTTCAGGCTTCTCTCTCAGCTGCCCTCGGCTGCAGGCTTCTCTCTCGGCTGCCCTCGGCTGCAGGCTTCTCTGGGCTACACGAGAGAGGACTAGGTGGCTGCTCAGGCGAGGGGAACACAAGGCACGGGAACTGGCACCTGCAGTGTAGGGTACCCAGCGCCACTTCGCCGTACCCGGACCTCCCCGATGAGTGGTCATGGGCGCAACCCCGGTGCACCCCGCTCTTCCACTCACCAGGCTGGGTGGGCACTGGGCTTCTCGGCCCTCTCACTTAACTGCCTTGCCCCCTTTTCTCATTTCCATCCCGCTGCCCAGGCACTCACCCGCACTGAACCAGCCACCGTGTACGCCATGCGCCCCCCTGCATGGCCTGTCCTCCAAATCCTTCTCACCCTGTCTCTGATCTGGTTCGGCCTCCTTTTGTCTTCCTCGGCCCCCACTCTATAGGGCTCTCCTCTCCAACAAGGAACAGGTGGACCTATAATTGAGCTAGAGCTAATGGGTGACGCCCCAATCTAGCACAGGTGTAAACAGTTCCAGGATCTAGCTCAAAAACACAAACCTGTGTGTAAAAGCAATTTGTAAATCAAAACAATCATAAAAAATAAGTGATAAGTGAATATGATTAAACAAAAGATAATTAGATTAATTACTAATAAAAGCCTTATCCCGTCTGTGTGTAATATTGTGCTGTAGTAACATTTTCAATACTAGTATTTCATCTTTAACTATACATAAAATACATGGTCACTTCACTCTAAATGGTAGTAAGGGTACTGTATTATAAAGTGTTTCCTAAAAAAAAATGTTTTCTTTATGTATTTTAAAACATTAAAAGAACATAAGTTCTTTTAATGTTTTAAAATACATAAAGAAAACAACTATATATATATATATATATACACTCACCTAAAGGATTATTAGGAACACCTGTTAAATTTCTCATTAATGCAATTATCTAACCAACCAATCACATGGCAGTTGCTTCAATGCATTTAGGGGTGTGGTCCTGGTCAAGACAATCTCCTGAACTCCAAACTGAATGTCTGAATGGGAAAGAAATGTGATTTAAGCAATTTTGAGCGTGGCATGGTTGTTGGTGCCAGACGGGCCGGTCTGAGTATTTCACAATCTGCTCAGTTACTGGGATTTTCACGCACAACCATTTCTAGGGTTTACAAAGAATGGTGTGAAAAGGGAAAAACATCCAGTATGCGGCAGTCCTGTGGGCGAAAATGCCTTGTTGATGCTAGAGGTCAGAGGAGAACGGGCCGACTGATTCAAGCTGATAGAAGAGCAACTTTGACTGAAATAACCACTCGTTACAACCGAGGTATGCAGCAAAGCATTTGTGAAGCCACAACACGTACAACCTTGAGGCAGATAGGCTACAACAGCAGAAGACCCCACCGGGTACCACTCATCTCCACTACAAATCGGAAAAAGAGGCTACAATTTGCACAAGCTCACCAAAATTGGACAGTTGAAGACTGGAAAAATGTTGCCTGGTCTGATGAGTCTCGATTTCTGTTGAGACATTCAGATGGTAGAGTCAGAATTTGGCGTAAATCATGCCTTGTTACCACTGTGCAGGCTGGTGGTGGTGGTGTAATGGTGTGGGGGATGTTTTCTTGGCACACTTTAGGCCCCTTAGTGCAAATTGGGCATCGTTTAAATGCCACAGCCTACCTGAGCATTGTTTCTGACCATGTCCATCCCTTTATGACCACCATGTACCCATCCTCTGATGGCTACTTCCAGCAGGATAATGCACCATGTCACAAAGGTCGAATCATTTCAAATTGGTTTCTTGAACATGACAATGAGTTCACTGTACTAAACTGGCCCCCACAGTCACCAGATCTCAACCCAATAGAGCATCTTTGGGATGTGGTGGAACGGGAGCTTCGTGCCCTGGATGCGCATCCCACAAATCTCTATCAACTGCAAGATGCTATCCTATCAATATGGGCCAACATTTCTAAAGAATGCTTTCAGCACCTTGTTGAATCAATGCCACGTAGAATTAAGGCAGTTCTGAAGGCGAAAGGGGGTCAAACACAGTATTAGTATGGTGTTCCTAATAATCCTTTAGGTGAGTGTATATATATATATATATATATAGCTAGAGAGAGAGAGAGAGAGAGAGAGAGATTATACCTTCTTAATTGTGCTAAAACTATTTAATTTTTATATTTCTTATAAAACTGTATGTAAAGGATTGCTGTTAAATTGCTGAAACTATTCTATATGTTAAAATGAGGGTTTTAAGATAAAAATTACACTCACTTTCCCTTGTTCCTGTCTTTCTTTCTTTTTTATTATATACTGCATAGAAGAAAACAAAAAGTGTCTCAAATAAATCTGTGTCCTGAAGCCAAACACTATACATTTTAGTGATGCAGAATAACAACACCTTTCAAATGTAAAAACTCAAAAGGATTACAATCAAATTAAGTGGATACAGATCATTAGGATGAGGTGAAATTTCTGTTTTGAACCTGGGAAATCTCTGGATTATGTTGCCTTTAAAGGTATGTAATAAAGCCTGATAAAGTGATTGTCATGAAAAGAGAAAAGGAATTGATCTTTGATAAACTCATAGGATGTGCTTAACTGGAATGTAGAGATTTGGTATTTGTAATCTGTAATTGGCAAAAAAAAAACAAAAAAAAAACATGTGCCTGTGAATAACATACTGGTTTATTATCTATGTATTAAACTTGTCATAACATATATTTATGTAACAGGAGAACGAATCAAGTCAATTCATGCAATGTATTAAGAGTGTTTGTTCATCTGGTAAAGGAATTAATCAGGAAATTAATGTTGAAATAATAATTATAAATAAGCAGTATGTAATTTTGGAATGTCTGTCATGTAATTATTTAATTCATTATGACTGTAGTCCACAAATCTTGAAGGTACTGGGTTTTATATGGGTTTTGGAGGCCTCAGCCTATCAAAGCCTTAAATACAAACAATGAGGTATCTGTCAACAAAGAGATATGCTACATTGCCTTGGGCTTTTGTGAGTGGCAGAGTTACAGAGGATATGGATGCCAACACATAAACAGCACAAAACTAATGGCAAGCATGAGTGGTTTTGTGAATGAATCAACCCAGAACAGTGCACAACAGAGCACAACCACAACACACCTTAGCTCAGCAAAATGCAATGCGACCAGCTGTAGTGTCACACTACCTTGTCTCTTAGCCCTGTTTTAATTACTGTCATACAAGAAGGTAGATAGCTCTTTTAAAAATACAATTTTCACTATAACCTCACTGCATTCTGCAAACTTCAAACAAAGAAATGCATCCTTTCTCATGCATTCATCATGAAAGGTTTCAACATAATTACAAGATTTGTTCTTGGAATTTCCTGTTTCATGATATGGAAACTAAATATAAGTATATATGTGTGTGTGTATGTGTGTATATAGTTAGGTCCATAAATATTTGGACAGTGAAAAAATTGTCATCATTTTGGCTCTTTATGCCACCACAATGGATTTAAAAGGAAACAATCAAGATGTATTCATCTTGATTAATAATGTGAGTGTAGTTACATCCAAATTGGGTGAACAGTGTAGGAATTACACCCATTTGTATATGTGATGCCCCCAATTTTAGGGGCTCAAAAGTAATTGGACAAACTAACATAATCATGAATTAAATTGTGAGCTTCAATACTTGGTTGCAAATCCTTCTGGAACCCGTAGACATCACCAGATGCTGGGTTTCTTCCCTGGTGATGCTCTGCCAGGCCTGTAGTGCAGCTGTCTTTAGTTCCTGCTTATTCTTGGGGCGTTTTGCCTTTGAGATGAAAGTCTACACTTTTTGGATTTGTGATGGAGCCAAAATGATGACAATTGTGTCACTGTCCAAATATTTATGGACCTAACTGTATGTTGTCACCTCCACAATTATTAGCAACCTTGATAAGGATGAGTGAAAATTAGTGCAATTAGATAATAAGAGTTGTTTTGTTTTTCAAGTGAAATAATTCTCGTGAACAGTAGAGCTCGATTCCTTAGAACAAATCAGACACAAACAAAAGTTCAAAAGATACAGATAACTCTTTATTATACAACAAAGGTACATTGACTATGCAAAATTATTAAAATAATGGATACAATTGGTAGTTAGATATAATGGGGGGGGGGTGGCGCGAGCCACTGCCCCTTCTGTCCGCAGAGCCCTGAGTGTTCTCTCTCTCCACTAAGTGTGTGCAATGGCACAGAGCGACAATTCCGGCAAGATGTTTACTAAGTTTTCAAAACTAAGGTTGTGTCATGTATTTTGCACCTCCTAGAGGCAAGTATCCAATCAAACACATCATATACGTTCTGCCCCCCGGAGAAGTTCTTTCCTAACAGAGTTGGTTTCCAAAACCTCGCTTCACTGATTGGGTAAATTACTTCTGCTTGAAGGCAGGACTAATCAGAGTGACAGTTCAGTGAACCTTTCACAGGTTAGACTTATTTTAAAGAAAAAGCCAGGAGGAAGTAATAGTGCAGTTTGGAAAAGTTGAGGAAACAGCGATCGACTGTAAGATCTTTATCGTAAAACTGTGAAATATAAGTAAAATATACCGTTCTTTATATTAAGATTTTGCATAGAATAAATAATAGCTTTAATGACAGTATTTACATTTCCATTGTGTTTTTGTTGTTCCAATGTACATGTTTTAGCATTAATTTTGAACAGTGATCAACAACTATACTACAGGCTAACACATGCATTAGCTATACAACATATGTTGAGGTATCTTTATTGGTAGAAGAACAGTCAAAAGTATTTAACGTTTCTTTAATCCAGCAAAAAAGCATTATGCTTAACAAACAATTCAGGTAGAGAGTTGGAAATAATAATATATCAGAGTAAAACAAGAAAAAGATGATCACAGAAGAAACTGAAAAGTTAAAAGTAATAATAAATTCACAATTACATACAGTAACAATAATAAAAGGATTTCACAATTGTATAAACCAATCAATTACAATGCAAATTATGTGAACGCTATTCAATGCATTCATAATGAACCCCATGTGCCGCTTATGGGGGCGCAAACTACACCATTGCAGCAGCGTCTGATTTGTCTTGATTTTGACCCATCAATGCACCGGTAATGACAGACATCATTGGGCACACTGTTGCAAGTGGCGAGCACAGCTTTACCAGACACCTTCTGCTGGTGGACTTTTCAAACTTGGTGTCAGGGAAGTCTCATGACCCAGTTAATTGCCATATAGGTGTCATTCTGCAATTCCTGTAGGAGACGGGTCAACTTAATTAGAGGTAGGAATATACTGTTGCTTTCTTACTGTTTGGTGGATGTTTTGGGGGGAGTTAGGTCTGTGCAAATTAAAATTATGTCTATATTCTGTCTATGCAGATATAGAAATAATCCAGTATCTGTTTTACAAAGTCAAAGACATGATTGCTTTGTTTAACCTCTATGGTCAATGTTGCGGTATCCGAATGGTATGTTGCGAATTGTGCTGTCTTGCAGGGCACAAAAATGGCCCCCTCGGCCCCACGCCCCGCAAGTGCTGTTGTTCTGCTCCACAATCCACTGCAATGAAGAACAATGGTGTGGTGAAACCAAGTTCCTTTTGTCTTTTGGATACCAAGTTGAAAGAGGGTTGCCCAAACACGAAAGTCGAACAATCCTGTTCTGCTGAAGTGACGACTCTTCACGGTGTCTGGGGTCTAGACAGTTCTCTGGCAAGGTGACTGTTCTGCTGATAAGGTGAGGACAAAGCACAGAGTGTATAGCTACTGGAGTGAATTATTGCAATTCAGTTGGACAGTCGTTCACACAAGGTGCTATCCTGGTGATCAGATGAGAATGCTAGCTTGAGAAATGTGTTGGCACAAAGTTTGAGGAAGACTTCTTAATATGGTCACGGCAGCTGAGGCTAAGCTGCTGACTAGTTTCAGAGTTTGTTGTGAGATTCAAGCAGCACAAAAACACAGACTTGTTACATCTTTGGTGAATTATTTTTACATTTTAAGGAAAGATAAAATGAGTGCTGATAGACTTACGTCCAGCTGTGGGCCGTGGTCTGGGCCCTCGTGGTACATTCCTCATTTGTGGGTCGCACATGAGATAGATACATCACCTCTGTGAAATATTTTATGACCTGCCAGAACTGACCAGACTCTGAAGGGTCAGAGATCTGGAAAGGGAGAAGAGTTACAGAATCACCACTTTATATCAATTCTTATGAATTAAACCATCACAATATGCTGGTCGCTACACAGGTAATAAGCTATGATTTATGCAAACAGAATATGGGAAAATTATATTATTTTATATTAACACAATTGCTCAGAGAGCAATTATAATGTTTATTATAATGTTATTATTATAATGTTTATTAAAATTTTTATTATTGGAACCCCTAAAGATTCTTTCGGGAGTAGGCTAAACTTTGAAAACTAGTCACCCTTTTTTAACTGAGAAGCCTATTTGCTTTGACTACAAAAGGCTTTTTCTCTTCTTACATCATGTGGTCATCTACTATACTCCATGAAAACAGGGTAAATAATCGTACTTATTAATCTTCTCAATATAACTTACTGTAAAGCCTTGAGAACAGAGCTTTTATTTGAAAATGTCAGCACTGCAATATTTAACCTCATCTTGTAAGGGGGATATAAACAGTACTAGATAAGTCATTTTTACTGCCTGACACTGAGATTTTAATTAATGGTCACAGCTACTTGAAGAAGATCCATAAACATACATATGGGGTGTGCATGTGATCAATAAGATTCATAAGTACGTAGTCAGCTTATATTACCAAACGACTGCAGTTATGCCAGTAGGCCTTACATTTTGTCAAATGTTCGGTACTTAAAAGTACATCAGCCATCCCTTCAACCTTAATAACCTTCATATCCTTTCTCAAGGAGGATTCTTCAAACTTCTATGACTGGTGATAAACCATATAAATTGAATTTAAAAATTGAGGACTTATGAAATACATGTCCTGAGAGAACACAAGCTTGAATACTCAAAGGGCATGTTAAATTACTGCCATTACAATAAACTAGAGGCATCTAATATAGACACATATAAAAATGTGAATGTAAATGAATTAAGAATTGATTGGTGCATTGGAATAGAAACTTAAAATATTGGATGTACCTGTTACATGTCAAAACATAACGTGGCCACTTTTAACTTTTACCATTGCCTTGCCATGGCAGTATGGTTTTGTTTGTATGTTCCTTGAAAAGGACATTTTTATCAGTTTGTTGTAGGAGGTGACAAGCTTTATTTTATTATTGTTATTTTTTTCATTGTTATTATTACTGTTGCGAAAAAGAGAACAGGGGGGGGGGGAAGGGGTGAGGCCCCGCACCTCCATCCGAGGGTCACATGAGCAGGAGATAGGTGAGCATAGGTATGGCGCTCTTGACTACCCATCAGATGGCCTGGTAATAGATGGAGTGAATTCAAAAATTCTAAAATGATGGTGAATCCATAAAAGGTGCACTTTTATTCATATAGCCAGTCCTGATTTGTATATGTGATTAACACCATTTGGCATGAATTCATGAGGAACATACTGGAGACCTTGCAACCCTTGGGAAGTGCTTCCTTTCTCAGATAACCATGGTTGCAGTCGCAACCTATTGTTATCTTTCGAGTCGGAAGCACTGCCCAAGAGGGAGGAGTTGAGATGGTAAGAGAGCCTGCCCCGAGGCGTATCTACTAGGAGCCGTACCCACTCTACATAGAAGCCACAGGGGCCCCATGGGGCCATATCCGGGCTGCCCGGATGCAAAGACCACAGTCACACTGTACTGGGAAAAAAATAAGAATGGTGTGTCCACGAGGCAACAAGAATCCTTGTGTCTTCCACGAAGCCTAGTAACAGCGGCCTACTGTTCTACCAGCAGAGCTAGGAGCAGGGCCCCCAATACCAAGACACCATATAAGCACAGGTGTACAGTCCTGCACCCTGTGCTCAACACACAGCAGGCTAACCAGACTGGATAACCACTACAGGATAATTCAATTAATAAAAATATATATATGTAGCGTAAGGTACACTTATAAATTTCAATTAAATAAGTGAATTTATAGTATCACCTTATCACGAATCCTGGAATCTTGTAGAACTCAATTTCTGTAATAATTGGACACAGACACCAATTTCAAAGATATAAATTGTCAAATTTATTCAAAAACAAAGACTAAATGTAGCACTACACTAATTATACAAAAGGGAAAAACTAATTAAAATTCAACTCTAGATCAACAAATCAAAGACAAATCACTTTCGTGACCAAATCAAAGACCATGGGATCGCATATGATATCACACAAATCGTTAAACAAAAAAGGTTATAAACACATTGACTACAATACCGGTTAGTAAGACGAAGGTGAGTCTCTCATTAGTATTGTTAGTCAGACATTAAATAACTACGCAGGTTAGTATTTATGTCAGGTAACTTCTCGTTATATATATATCAGTCTCATTTACGGTTAGGTGCCGAGAAAGATCCTATCATTACTTGTTACCACAATTTCCCTTAACTGATTATTATTCAATGATTAAGGATAGGCAGGGCCACCAATAATCTAACGTCTATTAACATGGGTCAATTTCAGACTAAACAGTTAAACAGGAATGAGAAGATATTTCTCGGCGTTGACAGATTTTATTTCTAAAATTATCAACAAAACAGTTTAATGCAACACACATTTATATTTAAGAAAACTAAATGATATTACACATTCTAGAGTTATGAATCACAGATTAACATTTCTAATTGATTTCTCAAATGTCATGAATCATGAACTCCAAACTGTTAACTTATCTGAACTTCGTCGCAGAGAGGCCTCTCTGGCTTCGGGCTCAGATAACAGCACACGGCATGAGGTCCGTGTGGTTTGGAACAAAGGCAGTCCGGTTTGGCTTTGTCCAAGAACTTCCACTCAGTTGATGCACCTGGAAGTTGGGGTTTCGCGAATGTAGAGTCTTTTCCAAACAGATTTTCCACTGGTTTGAAGGCTCCAAGGTTGTGCACGAAATCTTTGAGGAAAGCATGGCCCTGTTTGTTCCAAGGGTCAAGTTTCTTAAGACTCAAATAGCTATTTAAATGACTGACACTTTCGTATACAGTCGACTTAGTCAATTGTCCTGCTGTAAAACTCCACTGATCAGGTGGGCACAGGCGGGCATGCGCAGTCTGTAAAGTTCTTTATTTAATAAAGTCCTTTAAAAGAATTCTTCGTACGGCTCAATCTCCTTCTCCCAGTTTAACTCTTCTGTTGCCGCCAAAGACTTGGTTGGTTTCTGGTTCCGGTTCGGGCAACAGAGCTACAGGTTGAGCTGTGGCAGCGAGTTACTGGTTCAGGTGAGAGAGAGAGAGAGAGAAACTGTGCTCTGCTCTTTATAGTCTGTCAGATCAATAGGTGATTGGTTCTTGAGTTTTTGAGATTGGATTTCGGTTTCAGCCCCCAGTGTCCTATTGGAGGGGGGCTTGATTTATGACTGATGTCAATCCATGCCATCTTTTAGAAATGCCGGTTGGCCCGGGTTCGTAGCTCTATGTCGGGATTTCGGTTCTCGTCCACTTCAAAGAGTTTTTTATTACCTACAGGCCCATTTCTCCAGACATCTCATAGCAGGATTCCAAACTATTTGGCCTATTCTCGGTGCCATCCTCCCCAAAACTGTCACTTTGATGTAAACCAGTTCCAAGCTGATGAGTTAAGGAAATCTGATAACTTTGGGGGGGAGAGGTCTTCTTTAGATCAGTGCTTCAGCTCAGAGCTAAAATGCTCTTATCAAAATACACCCAACATAATGCTACATATATATATATATATATATAGATATATAGATATAGATATAGATATAGATATATAGATAGCGGGGCACAACATACCTCTGCTAACAACAGGAGCAGGTGTCCACGCTCAACTTAAGTAAGGAGCATCCAAGCATGGCGGGGTGCAGGAGCCTGCTCATGCACCACATGCAGGACAACAGGAGCATGTTACACACTGCCAACCAGCAGCTAGTGGAAACAGATGCTCTACTGATGCCAATGATAAATTAACTATATACACCGTGGGGCAGCAAGAGCCAACTCAAGTGCCTTCTGCTGGATACAGCAGCAGTGGCCCCCAGCACAACAGCATAGCTAGGGTGGGGCCACAGACCTGCTGACAAAGAACCTGCGCTTCCCAAAAATTTGATCATGGAGGCTCGCCATCAATCCTGACATGACATGAGGAGATGACAGCCAAATAAACCTTGAGCGTGGCCGGGGACTTGCCCTGGTCCAACAGCTCCTACAGGAATTGCAGAATGACACCTATATGGCAATTAACTGGGTCATGAGACTTCCCCTGACACCAAGTTTGAAAAGTTCACCAGCAGAAGGTGTACTGTGACCTTGTAGAGGGATCTCTCTCGTTGCTGAATAGTGGCCACTACCCTGACAGACCCCAAGCCATCAGGCGATTCCACTCAGGGGCCAAGTCCAGAGCTGGAGCAGGCTCGGGTTGGGATATCACAGTGTGCCCTGCACCTGAAACAGCAAGTCCGCCGGCAGGGGAAGCTGAGCTCCAGCCTCATATGCTCAGCGGAGCATTTGTCTCGGTAACCGGGCACAGCCTGTTAGGGCAGGACAGGTCCATCAGTGTTGCAGAGAGGGGGGCAGGGACACCAAGGCTGAAATAGTAGAATTGACCCATGGGAAATCCACCAATCCCACCTCTCTTGCACCCCAGGTTCTGGCATAGACCTTGCCTCCCCATGCCTGAGCGGGGTGCGTTGCTGGGTGGTCCCAGGTGGAGTGTAACTCCACCAGGAGATCAGGCAGTAGCGGGAGGGACAGCGTGGGCCACTGCTACTGCTCCCCTCTCTCTCAAACCTGGAGGGCTGGGGGGGGTCTGCTGGCCAGGGGATCTGGAGGGACTCCATGGCCCGCTGAGCGACCACCCAGAATTCCAGCTGGCGTCCTGCTGATGCTGGTGATAAGTCCTCCACTGTGGGGGGAGGAGGGGGGGAAGCCAAATCCTCCCTCAGGTCCGTGTCCAAATCAGACCCTTCATGTGAGCTTAGGGAGATGACATCTATGTTTGTAAAAAGCTGAACTGAGCTGAGGCACCTACGGAATTCCATGGCACAGACGGTATAAAACAGCATGGCTAATTTTAATAAATTTAAATATAGTGATTACATGAATTTAGCGAATAGGTGGGTGGATGGTACTATTTGTACTACCAGACAACCGAAAAACGCAATTTCAGTTTTTTATTCACAAACACAGAGGCTCTCAGCTGTCTTGACGAACCAAGGCGAAGGGCAAAAAGAAAAAGTCTCTGTGCAGACGTCACCTTTTATACAAACGGGAAGTGGAAGGGTCCTGTTTGAGTGACGGGCACAAGGGCCAATGGCAGCTTTGATAGACAAACGTCTTCAATACATCCCTTGGGACTCCTCCCCCGACTCAAATCATAATTAATTCATACCATCTTAGTTGCTGGTCAGGGGGTTGTGTCAGTGTGAAGACATTATTTATACATATGATCAACTTAATTTTTTTAAAAGAAATGCCATATGATTAAAAGCCTTTAAACCCCAGCATATGCATATAAAATATAAAATGAAGCTATTTATATTAAAGATATATATTCAGTATATTGGCATACATACTGTAGCAACCTAGGTGTTTTTTTACTTCAAATATAATTTGAAATACGTTCAGGGCACTGAACACCGAAAAGCAAGAAAGACAGGTTGCAATTTCATAAAGTATACCTTTTAGTTCAGACAGCTGGACATTTATTAAATGCAGAGCTCATAAGACCACACTATTTTAAAATAAAATACCACCAAGTCTATCTATCTTTCTATTTGGTAGAGAGTCCAAAAACAATTCTTAAACGTCTAGGGGAAATGATGAATGTGTAACATACAGATTTAGATTTTCTTCTACACTTCAATGCATGCATTTTTTTGAAAAGCGTTGGATTTCTATGTTTTAATCTACAGATGATTTATTTTACCCTCCTGAAAGCCACAAAAATAAATTAATTAAAACAAATAATTGAAGCAATTAATTCCAAACAGCACTAATCCAACAAACCCTATCATTCCTCAGTTTCCTTCTCAGTGGAACATTTCCAACATCCTGCTGCTACAAGATGAGCATGAGTAGGATGCCTGACAGTATCATCAGAGAATGGCAAATGTGTCTCTACTTTGTACAGGTACAGATAGCCAAAATTTATAATCGGATTACTGTTTGATTGTCAGTTATATCCACATCTCTGACATGTTTTTTTATTTATTTTTCCCAAGGGGGGGATTTAGCATGGTTGTAGACGGACATCTGAGATACCATACACATGCACTATTCTACACAGACACAGGTAATGCCAGGCTTTACGAATTATGAATGGGTTTACATTGCATCTAATGATTCTGTTTTGTTAAACCATGTGGCGGCATATTTATAAACAAAAATAATAAGGATGTTGTTCGGACGCCAGGTAGGGTACACCTACCACATACATCACAAATCAATTACATATAACCCACCACCAGGACACACAAAATAAATTGTAACCTGTACCACCATAGTAGAGTCAGACTTTACTTTATTCTGCACATGCATTCATTTTCAGTACAGCATTCACCAGAAAAACAGAAACCAAATACGGTTACACATCTGAAATAAAAATAACAAAGTGAGAAAACAAAACAAAGCACATTCAGAAAAGAAACTAAACAGCAAAAAGGAAAACAAATCATCCAAGTCCGATTCCCAGTATGAATTCTGATTCATCATATGAGTCCTGAAGCAGGATCCAAACTATAAAAGTACAAAGTCAGAAGAGCAGTAAAGCAGCATCAGTAAACAGGAGCAGTCCAGCCGGGTTGAGCATTTCCAACCAAGGCGTGGAGCACTTTCAGTAAGCTGGAACAGTACAGCAAGGTCTCTTTCCACGCTTAGAGTGTGTTTAATAACCAGGAATAGTACAGCAATGTCTCTTTCCGCCTTAAGCGTTGAACAGTACAGCAATGTCTCTTTCCGTCTTATGTTGTTTGTTGTAGTATTGATTATTTACTGTTGTAATTTCTCAGACCACTTCTATAAAAAGCCCTGTTACATAAACAATCAGATACATGCAGATTTGAATTGCCCTTCTTAATTTTGTTTATGGAGTGTGAAAATGTGTTTTTCTGTTATCACAAAGGATTTCAATTCTGTTTTCCAGTGAGTATTATGCCACAAACCCAGTAAATATAAAACATGTAATCACAATGCTTAAATACCCCCCCCCAAAAAAAGCATTTATATGAAGCACAAATTATGACATTCATGTTTCTCAAACAATTGCAGCAAAGTTAATTGTACTTTAAGTGACAATGGGTTTCCCTCTGTAGAAACTTCTACATTACTGATACATATTAACTCAGTTTCAATAACATTAATATAAATAATACCTCAGAGAATATCAGCATCATCAGATGTTGACACGGGTCAGAGGTGATTCTGGAAATTCAAAAAAGATGTGCTCAGTCAGGTGAAATAATTTCACATAACTGACCAGATTGAACACACTTAACACATTACTGATAATTAAACATGCTTGTGAAGAATAATCATATTACCTCTGTTAATAGGCACGTAATGAAGTATGCTCTCTGTCATTTCTTAAATACATAAAAATCACCAGTGGGGATCAAATAAAGTAACTGTATTTATTTTATTTTACAATTCACTGTTATAGTGATATGCACATTGAGACACACATTAAAACATTTTTTTGAATGAAGAAAAAGGAACATCTTAAATATATAATTTGATTACAATGATTATTGTTACAATTGCCAATTTTACATTAATTTTGATAATTCCAACATTTGTATAAATATATCTTTATTTTATGATTATTCATATTCAGATGTGTATTTGTATGTACTCACTTGTTCAGGTGCACCTGAAATATTTGCCATAAGCATATATGGTTAGACCATTATAACCAGTGCTTGTCATCAGCAACTAATCAAACTTGCTTTCAGTATCATTTAAGTCTGATGTAATTTGTTATGATTATGGGGTTGTACAGAGCAGGTGAAGTATACAGGAATAAAAATGTGTCTTGCATCAACAAATAAACAAATAAAACCTTGATGAAGTTTCCTTTTATTCTTTCTATGGCTTTTAGATATTAGCATTTCAGGACTGTACACTTTTAACCAATGCTTTGCTGAATAAAAACTCACAAAGACACATCCAATGATACTATTACAATCTATGTAGAACTATATTCAAAGTTCAGTATGTGCTTTTAAGGGTGCTAGAATAATGTTATAATTTCCATATTATAAAATGCTAATCAAAAGTATTATACATTTTAAAAATGCTAATTGCCTTCAGCAAAATAATATTGGGAGCTGGAAATATTTAAAAATATAATCCTCATTAAAGATAAGAAGAAAACTTTCAGTAATATTATATTATCTGATATTTATATTAATTACGGAGAACATAATAGGATTTGATGTACTCACAAGCATGTTGGTAGATAATCTGTTTGATCTTTTTTTTTTAAATGTAACATATATCCTCTCAGTCTACTTGTTTTAAAAATATATGTAAATAATTATGACATAGATAACATTATGCATGCATTTGATGATTGGGATATTTCAGTATCTTAGCTGATTAATTTGTAATTTGTAAAAAACAAAAAATACTGATAAGAAACATTTTGCCCAAAGCTAAAATGCTTGTTTGATGACTGCCCACTGCCTTCAATGGAAAGTGAGGGAGACAGAGGATCTGCTTAATGACTTATAAATGACATTGAACTCTAACCAGTCAAAAATATGGAAAACTATGTCCAGCCGATTGCATGAGTATTAATGAAACTGAGTGTCAGAGCCGGCATGTTTAGATGTGATAATTGGAGATGACAATGAACAGTGAATTTTAAAGTGAGCAGCAACAGACAAATTAACATGAATAAACCAAGCAGTTTCTTGTAGTGGAAGCTTGGTGATAATGATCCTCATTTCAAATCTAGAGGACAAGCCACACAAAGCATTAAATCCCCAATAATTATAGATTCCCCAAATTTAAACTTTTCTCTACAAATTCCAGTATCTACTTTTTTATGTCACTGTACATGCATTTGTCACACTAGTTTGGGGCGATGATATTAGCATCTCAGCTATTTGTAAAATTGCATAACAATGATTATGAAGATTAAGACATGGGGCCGGATTAAATAAAAAATTTGACCCACCTGCTAATAGAAAACTACAAACCTGTACATCATAGCGGTTACATTTATGATTAGAAGAAAGTGGCATCTTACAAAAAATGAAGCCGCAACTGAGTACAGTTCAGTAGTTTTCTATTAATGGTTGGGTCAAAGTTTTTAATTAATCCGGCCCATGGTTAGTTTAATTTGCTCCATTCTGGCAATTGCTAAATATTGATGTGGAAGCTTGGAACACATTATAATGAAGATATCGGGTGGTTATGTTATTATTTGAAAACAGTCCTAGGGCTGAAAAATACTGTCAGCAATTAAAAAATAAATACTGAATGAAAGAAGAATACAGCAACATTAGATATGGTTATGTCAGGGGACCTGATTATATAAAACAAAAAATGAAATTAAGGCACACATAATGGTGATTCAGACAAATTGACTATAACTACAGTGATATAGTACTTCAATTAAGCCATCACTTGTTTAAATATCTTGAATTACAACACCTGTCCCACTCTGTCACTGCATTCTCATGACACTTTAAAATATCACTTACAGGTGCAGAATAAGGAAAACACTTTGCCAGTTTTAAAAGGACAGCGGTTGCTAGAAAGCTTTTAAAACTAAAGTAGTAGTGAAAAAAAATAACTAATACAATAATTAATACATTTAAGTAAATTAATCTTTCCATGAATGCAAAATAAATGTACAAAGATTAACACTGCATTTATTATTTGGGCATTTGGTTTAATGGGGTACAAATATAATTTATAATGAGAGAATTCATAATCAGGAGTCATATTAGAGTCAATGTAATAGGAGAAGCCAACCAAAGATATAGTGTGAAAAGCAAATATGGACATGGAATAATGGCATTCCATATGAGCCAGGCTTTCACTGCCAAACAAATTAGCAGGAGATGAATGAGCCCCTTATTTAATTCAGGATTTGATATAAGAAATGGTCAACTGTTAAATAAGTGGTTAGAAATCTCAGCTAACTTCTTTCCACTTTAACTTACACTCCAAGTAAAATAAAACAATTCTGAAACATCTTTCTATAGGGTCATGGGTGGCCAAGGCTCATTGATGCACGTGGGGAGCGAAGGCTGGCCCGTGTGGTCCGATCCAACAGACAAGCTACTGTACCTCAAATTGTTGAAAAAGTTAATCCTGGTTCTGATAGAAAGGTGTCAGAACACACAGAGCATTACAGTTTGTTGCGTATGGGGTTGCGTAGCCGCAAACCAGACAGGGTGTCCAAGCTGACCCCTGTCCACTGCCGAAAGTGCCTACTATGGGCACGTGAGCATCAGAACTGGACCACGGAGCAATGGAAGAAGGTGGCCTGGTCTAATGAATCACAAGTTCAAGGTGTTGACTTGGCCTCCAAATTCCCCAGATCTCAATCCAATCGAGCATCTGTGGGATGTGCTGGCCAAACAAGTCCGACCCATGGAGGTCCCACCTCGCAATTTACAGAACTTAAAGGATCTGCTGCTAACGTCTTGGTGTCAGATACCACAGCACACCTTCAGAAGTCTAGTGGAGTCCATGTCTCGATGGGTCAGGGCTGTTTTGGTGGCAAAAGGGGGACCTACACAATATTAGGCAGGTGGTCATAATGTTATGGCTGATCGGTGTATATATACAGTACTGTGCAAATGTTTTAGGCAGGTGTGAAAAAATGCTGTAAAGTAAGAATGCTTTCAAAAATAAACATGTTAATAGATTATATTAATCAATTAACAAAATCCAAAGTGAGTGATTTGCAAATCAGTATTTGGTGTGACCACCCTTTACCTTCAAAACAGCATCAATTCTTCTAGGTAAATTTGCACACAGTTTTTGAAGGAACTTGGCAGGTAGGTTGGCCCAAACATCTTGGAGAACTAACCACAGTTCTTCTGTGGATTTAGGCAGCCTCAGTTGCTTCTCTCTCTTCATGTAATCCCAGACAGACTCGATGAGGTTGAGATCAGGGCTCTCTGGGGGTCATACCATCACTTCCAGGACTGCTTCTTCTTCTTTACGCTGAAGATAGTTCTAATGACTTCCTCTGTATGTTTGGGTTTGTTGTCATGCTGCAGAATAAATTTGGGGCCAATCAGATGTCTCCCTGATGGTATTGCATGATGGATAAGTATCTCAGCATTCTCGGCATTGAGACCATAAATTCTGTCGAAATCCCCAACTCAGTTTGCAGAAATGCAGCCCCAAACTTGCAAGGAACTTCCACCATGCTTCACTGTTGCCTGCAGACACTCATTTGCGTACCGCTCTCCAGCCCTCCGGCAAACAAACTGCCTTCTGCTACAGCCAAATATTTCAGATTTTGACTCATCAGTCCAGAGCACCTCCTGCCATTTTTCTGCACCCCATTTTTTCGTGCATAGTTGAGTCACTTGGCCTTGTTTCCACATCGGAGGTATGGCTTTTTGGCCGCAAGTCTTCCATGAAGGCCACTTCTGACCAGACTTCTCCGGACAGTAGATGAGTGTACCAGGGTCCCACTGTTTTCTGTCACTTCTGAGCTGACCTGTTCTATTCAAATGCTAGAGCAGCTCCCCTCCTCAGCACAGTGCCGTCTTCCAGACAGACGGTGTCACTATATAATTGAACAAAAGCTATTTCTGCACAATAATAAAAACAAACCAAAAAGGCTTCTCATATTTTATATAAAAAATTAATGACTACACATATATACATATATATTTGCTGAAGTGGTTCACATACATACATACATACTTACATACATACATACAGGTATTGTGAAATGTTGCACTATAGTTTATAATGGTATTTTCCAAAACTCCCTCATTCTACAATGCTAAGCTCTTTAAATGTAGGTCAGAAAGCTGAAGAAATCACAGAGAACAATATAAAAATATGAAATAAAATTTAAAAAAAACATTAAAAAATCGCAGAAGGATTTGAATGAAACTCTTTCTGATTGACCTAGCAGGAATATAATTGGTTCAGTGTACTGAATCAGTGAGGCATTTATACTTACAGTATAAGTATAAACTCAGAGGATTTATGTGAAATTCAGATCTAGCACTGAGTTGTCAAAAGTGGTTTTATATAGATACTAGGTACCATACCTCTAATATAAATAGTATAGTAAAACAATATATATAGATTAAAAAATAAAATAATACATATGTAAGTCTAAGGAAAATACAACATAATGACCATTTCTTCTCCCCATCTTATTATTCTCATCATTCCACATTAAATGTCCCATGTCCTTAAGTATATCAACCAGATCTAATACCATAGTGTGTCAGCTCTATTTATTTATTTATTTATTTATTTATGTATTAAGCAAATAATTTCTGAAACAAGCTTTAGATTTGTTTAGTTTTTTTTCATAAGAGGAAACACACTTGATCTTGATCTGTAGTAACTCAGTGCTTCAGTTGCTGTGTGGCAACAAGCAGTTATTTCTGGCAACATTGTTCATTGAAATTAAAATAGCAAAGAGTTTTATCAGCTTTACGGTGGTAACATACATATATTCTAAAACCACACACAGAAATTGAAGATTGATCTGCTAAGACCGATTCATCTTATGATACCTCTGACTGGAAAAACGCCGAGCAGGGAGTCAATCTATACCTGCCTTAAAAGGATGCCTCCTTAATAATTTTGATAAGCTCTCTTCCTAAATGATGTACTGTACACACTGACATCTTACATTATATGCTTTCTTAAAAAAAAAGTTATCAACTAAATAAATTGGAAATTCTCAGAAAAGATGTATGTGTCTGTTTGTGATAATATCCTGTACAAATTGCTGGCAGCCCAAGTAGTATATGCCTTTAGGTAAAATTTTGCCTAAAGGCATATACTACTTGGGCTGCCAGCAAGTTTTTCCGGATATTATCACAAAAAGACACATACACACATTAAGAGCTTTGCTAGCAACTTACATAAGCTTTCCTTTCTATCTTGCTTTACCAAAACTGTTACAAGACTTTTCCATTTTCACAGACATGCAGGACAAGGTCCTCTCAATACATGATATAAACCTTACCATTCACCGAATAGCACAAACATTTACATCAAGCCCATATTAAAATGTAAACTATTCCAGCAACATGACCAGGTCACATAATTCTTAAAACGCTTGTTCATGGAAAGGTCAAACTTCTTCATTTATAGCCTTTCAAAAATATAGGGCATTTGTACGGTGGCCCTGAAGTGCAAAACACAATAAAAATAATTTGAGAACACACACAATTATTTGAGAACACCAAAAATGTTTTGAGAACACTAAAAAATAATTTGAGGACACAAAAAATATTTTGAGAACACAAAAAATACACACAACAATTCTCACAACGGAAATGACATCACTCATGAGAAGGCAGTCTGGAGCAGGAGGAAGCGGAAGACAAACGGTTGGAAATCGGTAAGGAGTTTGTTTTTAATCTTAAATGTGCTTATTATTGTAACATGTTACTCGACATATGCTGTCCAGCAGGACCGGCAACCTTTTACACACGGAGGGACAGCTAGTTTCATCACGGTGTTTTCTCCGGTGTGAGGGGGGGGGTGAACAAAACAAAATATGTTTAAAACAATGTGTCATACAAGTGAGTTATGTTGAATAACTAAATGTCATCATATCTTCAGCACCCAGTTATGGATGGAGCGTCTAGACTTCAAGGATGCAGGTTATTTCAATGGCAGCCATGAACAGGAGTGTTTTCTGTGCTTTGCTTTTGTTAACATCCTCCAAAAGGATTTAAATTAATACAAGCTGCTCTGCAACCAGTACAGAACTAGACCTTAAAGAATGTCAGCTTGTCCATCCGGAATTCCTAATAAGATATTCAACCTGCAGCACAGGTCAAGTGGGGAAACTATTTATAATATTAGCTTCTTATAACAAACCAACTGAAAGCAAACTGCCATAGAAATGTTCTGTTGTAGTTTTTTAAATATTAATGAGTACATCCACATTTTGTTTTGTTACTTATTTTGTTTTAGCTTATATTTGAACATGAAATAGACTTATCTTGTGTAGCAGTGCAATTGTGCACGGGGACAGTGAATCATTGGTGTAATTGTAATATCTTGTTTAGGTTTCAATTGAGGGATTGTGGAAGTTGAGTTTCTGACGAACAGCTTCAGCAACTTTCAGCTCACTGTGAAGAGATTTGCTTCTGTGGAGATTAAAAAATACTGAACTATTTGAACTCAGTAAAAGAAAAAAAAAACACTTCCTAACCCCACTCACACGTGAATGTGCCCTTGACTTGTATTTGAAATTGAAAGAAATAGCTAATGTGTAAAGATTACATAGAAGCTATAGTTTCTAGGAATTAGTGTAAGGGCCGTACTAACAGACAAGGGTTGAAAGAAAAAACAAACAAATTACAAGCATTTGCAGTTTGCATGCTGTAATCGACATTTGCAATTGCTGTTTGCATTTGTTAATGCTACTTGTAAAATGTATTGGACAATATTTTTGTTTCAAATGCATTTAATTACTGTTCTAAACATTTGATAGGGCGGTGTTAAAATCTCATGGGACATGCTAGTCACACTGTACAAAACAATATTATCACTTTTTGTTTATTTGAGTAGGAGAAATTAGATGCTTACAAAAACAAAAGGCAATAACATTCCGTTTTGTAAAGTGTGATGGACAGGTGCCATGAGATTTGATTAGGTCATAGCCCAAGTCTCTAACTTAATCAAGGTGAGACTTAATCAAACTTCTACCAATTGCCATTGATTCGATCAGACTCACATGTAAATGTGACAACTTTGCAGTACAACAATATTAATGAAATGTAACTAAATGTAAAGTATGACATGCACATAATTTGCATCTGCTTAATTTACCTGTCCAACTACCTCCTGTTTATGTATTGTTCTTCTGTTTTGTGTACTTTTCAATCTGATTCCCTTGAATCAATTACCTTTTCCACCTCACTGCTAAAACCCAGTATAATAACAAAGATGGAAAACTGAGATGCATACATGATCCCAACATTAACCTGAAAACATACAAAAGAAATCTTAAATACTGGCAAACAAATATATACCAACAACTTATCATCAAAACCATGGGTTTTACAAAATTAAACACTGACAACAAATATATTTAAATCCAATTCACATTCTCTACAAATGTTTTACAATACAGCCATGAACAGTAAAAACAAGTCATTAAAAAAGTATAGCATGTTTAGAGAAATATACTAAGCTATATTGAAAACTTTATGTAGATATTTGAATAATCAGGTACATTTACTGATTTCATACTGCTCCTTACAGTAAGTGCCTACAGTCTACTGTTTTGGATTAAACAAACAACAACGGTAAATACTACAAAAACTTTTCTACTTAGAATTCCAATATTTGTAATGCAAGTGGAACAAATGTATTGCCTTCACTGATTCCTTAATGTGAATAATCCATCGAGACGTTTAGAAAAACACCTTACTGATAAGCATGCTGACTGAATGCAAGAAGCTCCTTCAGTCCTGTATAGATGCTAAAGCTAACAGCAGTCTAAATGCTACACCAGCAAGCCTGTCCTGCACCAATAAAAAATATTGAATTCAATAGCAAAGTTAGAAACTTGCTGAGCTGATCAGAGGACAGGCAGATGAGCCACATCACCTGGGATTCTTCAATTGTTTTCAAAATGTGCATATATAGGCTACATAAACAAGAAGGAAAAAAACAAATAATAAAATTAACTTTTAGCAATAAACTGTAAAACTGGTGTATACATATGTATGCACATATCTTAGCAATTATTATTGTATAATATCTTATACAATTAAAAAACATAAATAACTAAAAATAGCATAAAACGAATGTGCTTTGAAATGGCTCCGTCTTACATCTGCGTATCAATGCAGAAAACGTGCTTTTCAACACTACAGTTTCACTAATACAAAATAATTAGCATCATGTTCAAACAGGCACTGATCCAGAGACCTGCAATGTGATCAAGATTGAATTCAAAGGAAAATTTGAAATTTGCTGAGCCAATTAAGACAGGCTGGAGAGATATCAGGTGCAAATCTGCTAATACAATTATTATTATTATTATTAATAATAATAATAATAATAATAATAATAATAATAATAATAATATATGAATGATGTGTAGAAAATCATGTGTTTCAGTAATCAACACGATTATAACTATTTCACAATGACTAATGTTATTACAAACCCCAGATTGTCAGCTATATTATATTCAGTAGGCTATAGCTTACCGGATAAACTACATTTCTGGAGAAAGTATAACTTATACATTTTGAGGTGTTTATAGCTGTTAAAGTGTTTTTAATGTTATTGTCTTCTCCTTTGTATCTGATTTATTTCATCATTGTATTCTATTGTGTGAATAAACTTTAATAAATCTTTTTGAATTACACTTCAATATTCTTCCTTTAACCGAAGGTAAGCTGTAAAGGGAGCTCTGTGGGGTGGTTTCAGTATTGTTAAATACTGTATTTCCCTTATATACAACATCGTTGTACCAAAATAAATAAATACATAGATGAATAAAAACATTAAATAAATTGAATATATATATATATATATATATATATATATATATATATTATCTATGTATTTATTTCATTTCAAACTTCTTCTTTTGTAGCTTTTCAAAAATATAATTAAGGCATTTGTTCCTTGCTTGTGTTTTCGGACAGCTAGGCAGGACAAACATACCAGGTCCTCATGGTTTTACAGGATGAAAAGTATGTGACGAAAAGACGCAATCCCGTATGGAACAACTACCGCAGCTCTTTCTGTGGTTCTATCTTTGTTAAACGTCCCAGAATACATAATTAAAACATTCAAAACAGACAATAATTACTTTCCGAAATGAATTTAGACAAAAAACAAAAAATAGTGCTCCCCCACTGTTTGATTAACCCTTTACACCATAGAAGAGGTTCTCTCTCTCTTGATGTAACGATATGTCTATATATCTCTATAACTATCTATACATCTATTTCACCATATCAAATTCTATTATTTATGTATTTATTTAATTGTATTGATTTAGGTTAACAATATTGGAGTAGCTGCATGTGTCTGAATCTCTCACTCTCTAAATATAAACAGGGTGTAGTGTCATATATCTCTGACAGATACGGACCAATCAAAATGCGAAGCTGTTAAGCTGTTCCATCCCAAAAATCAGGCTGTTCTCAACGGACACATATACGACGCAACAGCTTTTAAACAATCAAAACTACTGAATATTTAAAAAAAAAACACTTCTCCCTTAGACCTCAAATTAAAAGCAACTAATCAAGACTAGAACCAGGAACACACATTGCAATGGTGGAGAACCCTAAAGCGAAAACTCGTTAAAATGTATCTAATGTCACCAGGACAATGAGTGATGAGGAAGCCATTGCTGCACCACCATTATTCATAACTGCAGCAGGATCATCAAATCATTCTTTGAGAATAAGAGAACTGGAGAGGAAATAAAGAGACATCTGAAGGATGTTTCCTGCAGAACATCTTCCAGAATGGAAGGATACACACAGTTTAGGAGAGACAGGCACAATCGAAGAGGGGGTGGGGTAGCATTATACAGTATGTGAAAAATGATACTGAGGCAGAAGAACTCAAATTAGATCCCAGTAATGGAACTGAATCGTTGTGGGTGAAACTTTTGAACAAGAGATCTGGAGGATTAGTGGTAGGAGTGAGTTACAGACCACCCAACTCAGATATTCAGCAAGATGTTGCATTGTACAGTGTAATCAGGACTGCATGTAGCAAGGATGTGGCTGTTATAATGGGGACTTCAATTTCCCAAACATAGACTGGGAAAGCCCAGTTGGGACTACAGAAGCAGAAATAGAAATGGTTGAGATGGTAAATGACTGCTTTCTAACTGAATTTGTCAGGGAACCAACCAGGGAGAGAGCATGCATTGACTTGATCTTTTCAAATGACCAAGACAGAGTCAGAGGGACACTAGTTAGAGAACCAATGGCAAATTGTGATCACAATATGGATTGCTTTGAGGCATTCTTTCAAAAAACAAGATCCAAGTCTAAAACAATGGTCTAAAATTTTAGAAAAGCAAACCTTGAAGGTATGAGGGGGCACTTAGAAGAGGTAGACTGGAGCACACTGGATACAGATTCAGTTGAAAATGGATGGTTACATTTTAAGAATATACTACTTGAGGCTCAGGAGCAATTTGTACCAAAACTTAGCAAATTGAGGACAAAAAAACATTGGCCAAAATGGTTTAATAGAGGTATGCAAACAAATATCAAGAGAAAGAAAATGTTGTATAGCACATTCTTGTTATTATTATTATTATTATTATTATTTGTATTTCTTGGCAGACGCCCTTATCCAGGGTGACTTACAACATAAGTGCAAAAATTACAAATTCAATTTACATAAAACATAGCAATTCAAAATATAATATATTTTACAACTTCTAATTTACAATTTACACAGGCAAGTACAGTAGGTGAGGTCCTACATCCTGGACAGTAAAAGCTAAGTGCTGTCAAGATGTAGGGTCAGGGGCTACGGGAAAGGGAGCAAGGAGGAAACAAATTAAAAACACAAGAAGCATTATAACAATCTGTGAAGTGCTATCTGACGGGGGTTAAAAGGACGAATATTATAAGTACTGTCTGAAAAGATGTGTCTTGAGTAAGCACCGGAATGAGGTCAAGGACTCTGCTGTTTTGACTTCGGTGGGAAGGTCGTTCCACCATTTGGGGGCCAGGGATGAGAAGGAGCGGGCTCTGGAGCAAGGAGAGTGGAGAGGAGGTAGACATAGTCTTCTGGCACTAGAAGACCACAGTGGTCTGGAGGGAATGTATGGAGAGACGAGTGTCTGAAGGTAGCTTGGTGCAGTTGAGACAGTGTTAGGTGAGGGTCAATGTCTTGGATGCGTGCCGGTATCGGGATGGAGACAAAACAAAATACAAGCAATATGTTGAGCTGCAAAGAGATCTTAAGAAAGGGATCAGGAAAGCAAAGAGGGAAATAGAAAGAAACAAAGCTCTTGGAGCTAAAACTAATGCAAAGAGCTTTTTTTCAATACTACAACAGCAAGAGGTCAATAAAGGAGGAAGTGAAACAGATAAAGGGCAGAAATGGAAGTATCTTGGAAAATGAGCAAGATGTGGCAAATGTTCTAAATGAGTATTTCACAGAGGTTTTTACAAAAGAAAAAAGGGAAAACATGCCACAGGTTAAGATTCAATCCAGTCAAATCCTAAGAGAAATCAGGATAAATGAGGAGAAGGTACTAAAGGGACGAGCAGATTTAAAAACAAACAAATCACCTGGGCCAGATGATATATTTCCAACAGTACTTAAAGAAATGAGGGAAATTATGTATAGGCCGCTAACTCAAATATTCCAAATGACACTTAGAACAGGGGATGTGCCAACTGACTGGAAGACAGCAAATATCATACCAATCCACAAAAAAAGGGGACAAAACTGAGCCAGGAAATTACAGACCAATCAGTCTCACCTGCATCACCTGTAAAATGTTGGAAAAAATGATTAGACAGAAAATAGAGGAGCATCTTAATGAAAACCATATTCTTGGACATAGTCAACATGGGTTTAAACGAGGCAGATCATGTCTTACTAATTTATTAGAATTTTTTGAACATGCAACTGTAGATGTAGATCACATGAAAGCATATGATTTAATATACTTAGATTTTCAGAAAGCTTTTGATAAGGTCCCACACCAAAGACTGATCCTCAAATTGGAGGCTGTAGGCATTCAGGGTAATGTAAGTAGATGGATTATGAACTAGTTGATGTATAGGAAACAGAGGGTGTCGATTAGAGGAGTTGCCTCTAACTGGAGTGAGGTTGTTAGTGGAGTTCCACAGGGATCAGTACTAGGGCCTTTGCTTTTTCTAGTCTATATTAATGATCTGGACTCTGGGATAGTTAGCAAACTTGTCGAATTTGCAGATGATACTAAAATAGGTGGCTCAGCAGATGCAATCTCGGCAGCACAGGCTATTCAAAGGGACTTGGATAACATTCAGTTTTGGGCCGATACCTGGCAGATGAAATTCAATGTGGACAAGTGCAAGGTATTACATGCAGGTAATAAAAATGTCCACTATAATTACACTATAGGAGGAATAGAACTGGAAGTAATGCATGCGAAAGACCTAGGAGTTTATATGGACTCCTCACTTTCTCCATCCAAACAGTGTGAGGAAGCAATAAAAAAGGCAAACAGGATGTTAGGGTATATTGTCAAAAGTGTAGAATTTAAAACAAGGGAAGTAATGTTAAGACTACACAATGCGCTAGATAGACCTCATCTGGAATACTGTGTACAGTTCTGGGCACCACACTTCAAGAAGGATATTACTGCTCTAGAGGCAGTTCAGAGGAGAGCAACCAGACTTATTCCAGGTCTGAAGAGAATATCCTACTTGGAGAGACTGAGGGAACTGAACCTTTTCATCCTGGAACAGAGGAGACTACGTGGGGACTTGATCCAGGTCTTCAAAATCATGAAGGGCATCAACCACATCAAAGCAGAGGAGCTTTTCCAGATCAGCAGGGACACACGCACCCGGGGACACAAATGAAAATTGGGCTTCAAGGCATTAATAACAGAAAACAGGAGACACTTCTTCACACAGAGAGTAGTCACAATCTGGAACAAACTCCACAGCAATGTGGTAGATGCCCAAAGTTTGGGAACACTTAAAAATAGACTGGATAGGATCCTTGAATCACTCAGTTATTAATGGACACCAAACGAGCACGATAGGTCGAATGGCCTCCTCTCGTTTGTAAACTTTCTTATGTTCTTAATGCCAAGTCGACGTTTTCCAAGAAAGTATGAACATCTGGATCAAAACATGAATACAAAGAACCTTGTGTACAACAGTGATGGTACCCAATGTTGATTTGTGAAAACCTTTCAATTTACTGTTGAGATTAACCCCAATATTATAACGACAATAATAATAATAATTATTATTATTATTATTATAATACAAGTTTTTTGTTGGACACTTGTGCTATTTTAAACTTCCTAAATGACAGAACATTACATATAGGCATGTCAAGAGTCTATTATCAATCACCAAAGCAGTTTTATTACCTTATATAAATTGTAATGCATTATTAAAGCTGTACAATATTTAAAAGCAGAAATAAAGGACAGGTGAGTGGTTTTATTTAATACTAATGCAGCTGATTCAAATTCTAATAGTTTTCTCAGTCTTTAAACATCACAGACATCAGACAAATGACATGGCAGCCAGTTTGGAATGGCCTAATGGACTTTCATCAAATATTCATACACTTCAAAGTATTACAAATTGGCTAATAGTTCTTACAAGCTATTGAAATATTTATATTTTTCAGACTACATTTTACATTTATAGAAACATGTGCTCCAGTTTATACAAAGGGAATTCATTCAGGAGCTGAATACAAGAATGAAGACTCTGTATAGGAAAGCTGAAGAAAGTGTTTTGTGATAATTATATAATGTTTTATATTGATGTTAGCATTAGAAATTGTTTGTATACAGACTCAGCAAATTAGCTTTATCCAGCCTAGCAAAACCAACAAGGTGGTTGTTAAAGATACATCCTATTGAAATTATTCTCTCTGCTTCCACTTCTGTTTAATCTATGATAATGGTCCGAATGTATTGCCCATGGGTTTGTCTGTGTGTGGATTTCTCCTCTCAAAGCTAAAGACGTTACCTCGTTGTTAAGAAAACCACAAGATCGTACCGTTTGTATGCTGTAACAGGACCAGACATCTGCCTCTATGATGACCTCCTCCCTTGGGAAGGGCAGCCTACAAACTTTCCAGAGCTTGCATCTTTTGAAGCCTTTGATTGGATGACTGGCCACAAGATTCTACATCATTTTCCTATAAAGCTTCACTCATGTTTGTAAACATTAAGTTCACACTGAAGGAATTCCCTGACGTGGTGCTTCCAAGCCGGCTTGATTAAAGTTCTATTTGCTTTATCTCAACGACTTTTCCAGTTATTTCAGAGACGGGTTCTACAAATATATATATTTTTTAATCAAAAATAGCTTGCAATAAAACTATTTAATTTTTGTATGTATGTAACAGAAGTATTAGGTTCAAAATAGCTGATGCCCTGTGGCTTTTGTAAGGTAAAATCAGATAATTACTTGTATTAGCCCTTTAAATTTAAATTACAAATTGTTCCTGAATATGTAAAGATAACAAATTGTCCTTTAACTTCCACCATAATCCACAATTTCATGAGACGTATCCATAGATACATTTTTTAAATATTCATTGAACAATTGCCATTACATTTAGCAGATATTAATTAATTTCTCATTACATTTAGCAGATGAAGATCCAAAAGGAAAACAAATTGGTTTAAAATCGCATTTAACTAGTTGAGCTTGTTTCACAATTAAAACTTTAATCACAGAGACAGATGGCTTTAGCGCTGCTGCCTACTTCTTTATGTGCTGAAGTTTCTTTCAAAGATAAATGGCAAAAAATAAGAGTTTTAATTTGAAAATTATGTATTTACTATTATACTGTACCTTATGATCACTGTGATGTGTTATTTTTACTTTATGTTGCATGTGTTGAAGGAAAGATAAATGTTCTCCTCTATGCATCAAGCCTACTTATTCTCACCCGATGTCTCCATTTCAGTCTCTTCATTACAGTTTGTAGCATAATTTGAATTGATTCAGTCATTTAGAATCCATTCAAGGTCAAACAATGATTAACTGCCATAGATTTAATCCAAGGTTGGCATGGCCTTTTCCATCAAGACAAACAGCTTGTCTGCTGGTATTCTCTGCATTTTAAGCACTGAACATCCACAAAGTTTAACCTCTAGGGATACTTGAATTCTCTTCCTAGCAATTAAAAGGAGTACAATATCACTTAATCACTCTTTTGTGTGTGTGTGTGTGCAAATATACAGATATTAACATTTCACTTTATCTATCGTTCATATTTTTGTTACATTTAATATAAACCCTGGCCAAATAAAGTTGGAAGATATTGTTTTGTTAGAAAAGTACTCCATTATCTTCACAATCAATATATCAAGTATATTGTATTCATTTATAATGAATTACAATATAATAGTAGCCTATTTAAAACTTTGTGAAAGTAAGTTAACAACACTGACATTATGTATGTATTGCATGGTTTTATGGTTAAAGTGATGTCAGATTGATTCTAGTTCCTAGAGAAATAACAGAACAGTTCATAAAATTTGTAATATATCACTATGCCCCAGGCAACAATAACAACAAGAAAAACTAAATCTCTAGACAGAACTGTTTTTGAATTCCACAATTTTGGTTTAATACTTATAGGTGTAGCAGTAAAGATAATTAGATAACCAGGACATGAACAAGAATTTAAACATATGAGACAAAACCTCTTGTATCCCTTGTATCTTGGTAACTTAACCACAGCTACAGAAGTGTCTTCTTTACTATAATACTGGCACAACCCTTTACAATCCAGTTTTGTTGTAACTTCTTTTTCATTTGGTGTAGGAGGTCTACACCTTAGCACCCAACTTACATAAATTCAACTTTATGTAAAATGTTCCCATAGACCATATAATGAAAATTGTTACATAAATGTTACTTTAGATTCGTAAGGAGCAAGTAGTTCCCTTCTGACACAAAATCTGACTACGTTGAAAGTTGAGAAACAGAAGCCTTACGTTAACTGGGGGGCATATGTATATTATAGTATTACACAATAGACCTGATGTATTTTTATTTACCTAAGCATTCAGGTAACTGGTAATAACTTATTTAACTGTTGTGAGTGTCTATGTATTAAAAAAAACAACATCAACAAAAATGGCAAACTGTAAAGCTCTGACTTAAATAAGCAATTTATTTGCTGCCAGTTACAAAAAGGCATATAAACATAAATTTAGCTTAATTCCCACTAACTCCAATAATTACAATCATACCTCCAAATACAAAAAGACAAATTTAGAGAGAGTAAACAATTATTCGGGTAATATTCCATTTCTTTCCTTGTTTAATACTTAGAAACAAATCAAAATAAACACCTTAAATAAAGTGGATTGTATGTATTCATACAGAATCCACTCCCTAAGGACTTTTGGACATTTTGTTTAGTTACAATCTGGAACTAAAATGGATTGAATTGGGATTTTCTGTCACTGATCTTTATATAATGTTGCGGTTGATATTATCTTTTTCTAATTAACTAAATGAAAATACTTGCTTGCATAAGTATTCACCCTTTTGCTATGACACACTTAAAGAAGGTGTGGTGCCACCAGAAGTCAAATAATGTGTTTAATTGCACAGGTGGTCTCTATTCAAAAGTCATATGATCTCAGATTACACCTGTTTCTGGAAGGCCCCAGAGTATGTCAGAAAGCATATCCAAACAACCATACCATGAAGACCAAGGAGCATTCAAAACAAGTTTGATAGAAAGTTTTGGAAAAGCTATACAAAAATATCCCAAACTTTGAACATCCCCGAAGCACAGTTAAATGCATTATAAAAATAATAAGAATAGTATGGCACAACTAAGACTCTGCCTAGGGTCGGCCATCCACCAAAACTGAATGACTGGGCAAGGAGGTCAGTGGTCAGAGAAGCCACCAAGAGGCTAATGGTAGCTCTGAACGAGCTACAGAGTTTGACGGCCAGGAAGTTAAACTGTCCATATGTCAACTATTAACGGGTACTCCACCAAGCTGGGTTATATGGAAGAGTGGAGCGGAGAAAGCCATTGCTGAAAATCTGTCAAAAGTTTCTTTAGACAGATGAAACCAAAATTGATCTTTTTGGCCTAAATGTAAAATGCTATTTGTGGTGCAAAGCCAACACTACTCATCTCCCTGCATCATCTTCACAGTAAAGCATGGTGGTGGTGGTGGCATCATGTTATGATCAGTGATGTAGTGGTAAAAAAAAAAAGGTGGGTAATCTATGAATTTCTCTGGATAATTTTGATATGACAAATCATTCATCAATATAATTGAAAATATATTAAATGTTTAAACAGTATCAATTAATTTCATTTGATGCAAGTCTACTAAAAAGGAAGGCCTAGTGTAGGTAATTAATCAGGTTAAAAAAAAAATGTGGACTCATTCCACCAAACATATGATTTGCAAATGTTGATATTAAAATATTTTTATTCACATTAATAATTATCTGATATGAGCTACACTGTAAATACAGTAAGTATTTTGAAGCGCTAATGAGCACTAGTGTGGATACAATTTGTGATGATAACCAATGTATTAATGTACAATACATGACTGTTACACATAAAACCGGTGACAACTACTATTTGCAGTTTATCATATTTGCTTGCATAACTCATTGTCTGAACACTTGCCGGAAAACCAAATAAAACTAATCATTTTGACTAACTGAAGTCAGTATGTTGGTCACATTCAAAATTCTAGTCTGCATGTGTGTGTGTTTTTAATCACAGATTTCAACTAACTGAAATGTCAGAAACTGCAGTATTTTATTTACCATTTGATACCTCCTTATCCAAGAGCCTGTTTTTTTTTTTTTCGGGGAGGTGAAGACAAGGAAGTCGCAGGAGTTAATGGACGTTTAAAAATGTTTAGTATCTCTGTTTGAGTGAGAGCGATTGTTGCCGCCAGCGCTCGCTGGTTAAACCGAGACTGGGCAGTTCTGCAATGTCAGTGTACAGCGGGACGCAGATGAGTGCAGTTTCCTATTGGATAGATGAATCAGTGCATGCTTGCAAGGCAAATTGAGCATGGGCAGGCGCACATAACGAGCATACTTCGCGTCCCTGAGCAATGCTGGGAATGCGGTAATAAGTAAGTAAACGATAATTAAATGAAAATGTGAGTAAACACTATTTCACATATAAAAAGGTGTGTAAACGGCGTTTACGTGCATTTACCCTCCACTACAACCCTGGTTATGATGCAAGATACCTTAGACTGGTTTCCCTTTGCTTCATGTTGTTTGTGCTAACACTTTAATGCCATATCCTTCAGACTCAAAATACTGGAAATCTCACGTTTCTGTTTTTCTCAGAATTCTGGTCTGAACATTTGTAGTAAAAACAATTTGATAAAACATCCCTGAGCAAAGGCTTATTTTAATATTCTCCTTTCACTCAGGGCCTCAGTGGGATCCACAGTCTCATCTGTTTGCAATTTCACTTGAAAAGAACTGTGAATATTATCTTCATCCCTAGATAGCAAACTCCGGGATTGTTTATGAAGCAAAATGTTTACCTTATTTTTTAATGAGAAAGGGGTGGGGGGGAAGTTAATGCTATTATGTTCTTCATACCTTGTTCCTATTATTGATTCAGTAGTTTCCTGAAGCTAGGGGGAGCATTGCTTCCATGTAAAAATGTCACACTCCATAATCCAGATTCAGAAAAGTTGCTCTACCTCTTGTTCAGTCAGGTCCCCAAGGCAGGAAACACTTATGCTAATCATTGGTGTCACTTTCACATCACAATCAGAGATCTAAAAGTCAAATGTAATCAGAAATTTAGAGGGCTTTCAAGGAGGAATGCATGTCATCTTTAAACTAATATGAACCTATTACAGATTTAAGGTATGAAATAATCTTATTCCCTGCACCTGGGACTGCTGCACAAAATGTAAGCATCTTGTGGAAACATGCTTCCAAATCTCCAAATTAGAACAACGCTCAAATATAAACATTGAGAATACATGAAATATGCATTTGCCACCACCATGAATACTCCAGGAACAAATCTTAGCACATTTTAACTGACAGTGAGTGTTATGTAACAATTTCAGCAGAATGTTTCAGTACAAATTTTGCAGAAATGATTGCAATTTCCTAATTAATTTTGATTCCTAATTAATTAATGTAGGAATACCAGAGTAATAATACTTATGCACCTTATTTTTATCATGTGTATAACAGTAAAGGTTAAGAAAAGGTTACAGACTAGGATCGACTTATACACATAATTAGCAACAGGCCTAAAGAACAAAACAATCAAGATTCTCTCTCTCTCTCTCATATATATATATATATATATATATATATATATATATATATATATATATATATATATATATATCTAGAGTTGCTATAGAAAGTCTTCAAAATGTTCAACTTTTGTTGCTTTATAGCCTAGAATTATAATGGAATAATAAAGTTTTTTTTTATCTACACATCTTATCCCACAAGTTCCATGTGTCACAAGCGGGGTGTGACTGGCCTTAATCACTTTATTATTATTAAATTATTGATTTGTCATTTTCTTTTTCACCTTGTGCACTTTAATAGTATATTGCACTGTTTTGTCTTGTTATTTAGAATTACTATTTAACCTTGTTATTGGTTTCTTTCACTATTATTTTCATTCATGACTTTTGAATTGCATTATGGTTTGCATGTGTGTTTAATTAAGTTAATTGCCAAGTGCACACCACCTGGCCAAAATGGATTTACCTGCATTGCTCTCCCTGATTTACTCCACCTGCACTCCAGCTATATAAGCTGGGGGCTTTGTTCATTCAGTAGCATACACTTGAGTGGAACACCTGTATGAGAGACATGTACAGCTATTGGGAAGTAAAGGGCAAGTGCTGGAGGGGAGAGTGGAAATGATGCAACAGTGAAGACACAGCTTGAAGAAACCACGACTGGATTACAATTATAAAGAAGCATTGCAACGAGACCTGTGGAAATAAGGACCTGGTGTTTGGAGGTTGTGTCCGCTCCCAGATTCATACCTACAAAAGAGACAGTCATTAGTTCAATTTGCGGAGTTACAAACGGTCCTGTCATTGACCATTGCCTGCACTTCCCTTGAATCCTTGGCTGGCCGGCGTGGTAGCCAGTCTGAGTTTTGCCTGGCAGGAATGGCAAGTAATTATCTTGGGGTCCCATTGAGCCTGCCTGAGGAGAGAGACAGAAGGGGTGTAGCAAGTTCTTCTCTTGCCTGTAAATAGAGGTGGCGTAGTCGTGTTATCTAGTTATCTAGAAATTTGTAGAAAATGTAATAAAAATAAGAATTAGCTTGATTGGATAAGTGTCCACCCCCTATGTAATAGCAATCCTATATGAGCTCTGGTGTAAGCAGTAGTCTTTAAAATGTTAACTTGTACTGATGCACAGGATTCATTCAGCAGGTTACCTCTGCTGGGTAGTGCATTTCAAAGTAAGGACTCAACCTTGAGCACCAAGGAGTTTTAAAAAAAAAGTTGTGGAAAGGCACAATACAGGGGATAGTTTTTTATATATATAAACCCAAACCCAACAAGTTGCATTACCCAAAGAACACCATCCCTACAGTGAACCATGGTGGCAGCATCATGTTATGGGGATGATTATCATTGGCAGAGACTGAGACACTTGTCAGGAGAGAAGGGAAAATGAATGGAGCAAAATATAGAAACGTCCTTGAGGAAAACCTGCTGCCCTTTGCAAGAAACTGAGATGGAAGTTCACCTTTCAGTATGACAATGACCCAAAGCACACAGCCAAAGCTACACTGGATTGGCTAAGAATCCAGGTTATCAAATCAGTTGTTGCACTCCTCTCTCTTTCTTTCTCTCTCAAACACTCCAAATGCCCTCTGCGCTTTACCCGTCAGATACTGTGCTTTGTCTGTATGGAGGTAGTGTTGATTTATAGGCTTCCGTTAATTATTGCCAGAAGCTGGCTACTTCTTCCGCCCTGCAGGCTGTCAGTGGTGCATGCAGCTCGTCTGTGTGTGTGTGTGTGTGTGTGTTCTTGCCCCTCAGTCTGTCAGTGTGTGGTGTTTTGGGGACAGTTTCTATCGGCAGCTCAAACAGGTCCTAATATACCTCCCATCCTGAACCACATTCATCACAATATAAATATATAATCCTATCAAGATGATAAATTGTGTTTAAACAGGCATATTGATGAATTGCACTGTTATATGAAAATCCTACCTTATTTTTTTACACTAAGGTAAAAATGCTCTCTTGGCTATGCAGATATGTATGCTCTGTAAGCTAAGCAGAGTGTATAAGTATTTCTTCTATTAAAAAAGAAGAACATATAACCCAACTATCAGAACTGCATACTGTACCTGCAGCTCTACATTATCTCAGTCTTTACAAACTATGAGGATGGCCATGGCGGTATGGTTTTAAATAGAAACAGTGTTTAAAGGTTTGGTTATTATGACCAAATAAATAGTCTTATTGCTTTGTATGTCTGCACACATTAGGCAATACATCATGACCTGCAACATGCAATGGAGATTTATGATTCCTTGATAAATTACAAATTGTTCCACCCTTGCCATTGATGATTGCTCTGCGGTGACTTGTTTTATTAAGTTGTTCTCACTTACTATTTTATGACTGTGTGTCCATAGGAATTATTTCCATTACTTCACTGTTGGCAGTGACAACAACCATAGTAATATTGTGTGCTAGCATTCTAGGCTAGCACATGATTTATTATGCTGACTTTATGAGGAGCTTGAATTTTTGACTTGCCTCAGCTCTAAGACTTAATCCTTGCTTCTAATCATGAAAGACTGTGAACTTTCATCCATTATCTTCATGAATTTCGCTACCACACTTCTTTGCTAAAGGACTACTTAGGATGATTGGACGGTAACTCTTTCTAATTAGACACTCGTTCTTTCTTTGCTCTTTTAATGAAACTCAATTATATTTTTTTAATTGAGTCTGGCAAACTAGCAATGCTCTGATGGCTAGAATTAACACCTTACTGGGCAAGATATGCCAAGTTGGGCATTTCTCCAGTTCCAGTTTAATCCTGGCCTTTAAAAATTAAAGCAACATGGGAAACATTAAAGAAAGGATCTCCATGCAAAGACTCTTAATTGTGGCACATACAAAAATATGTTAATGTATTATATCTTGTGGGATGATGCTCTAGTCCTTTTAATGATGATGTAGTGTCTGATATGACTATCTTCAGTGCAATAAGTCAGTGTTAATGGCTTACCCTCTCAGTTCATTTATCTTTTCTCTCAATGTCAGTGCAAATTAAATCCTAATAGGAAATCATCAGATAAAGATTGTTATTCTCTTTTGTCGCTATGAACATGATATTGCTATTGATTGTTGAGTTAAGCATATTGATAGACATTTTAATGGTGTAATAAAAAGCCAATGAAACAGCAACTCCCCTTGCCCTGAGGAGTATGAGTACATGACATTTATTGGCAGATGTTTGCTTTAAGAAGGCAGATTCTACTTAGAAGAAATAGTGTCAGTAATGTTGCTTGTGTATCACAGATATCTATTGCATGGACTTTGAATTGCCAACATTTGGTTTTGCAAAGCATAAAAGACCATTAAGAAGGCTCTTTGATTAATACTTTTTAAAATATATATTTAAATTTGGATTCTGAAAGTCCAGTACTTTGCTCTTTATCTGCAATTTACACATTCAATTCCAGCTGACCAACAATATTTAAAAAAATCAGAGACCATTGCAAATTGTTCTTAAATCAGCATCTCTACATGTATGGCAACCATTCCATTCCAGTGGCTGTTGAATTCCAGCACAGGCACACCTCATTCTACTGAATGAGGTACTGATTAAGTGATCACCTGAACCAAATCTTATTTAATGAGGAAAAGTATAAAAAACACTGCTGTAGTCATCACTATCCTCTTGCAGTTAGGACCAGCTGGATGGCAAAAACAGTGCTAGTAGTATCTCAAAAGTAATTGGAATCAAAAAATAACTATTGACTATACAGTGAGCATCAGGTCGCTTCCATCCTTAAAATTTCAAAGACAGCGGTTCATAAGAACAACGACAAGAAGCAGACATTGGGGACAACAAAGCTACAGACCGGCAGAGGGCGAAAATGACTTCCACTGACCGGGATGACCGCCAACTCATTCGAATGTCACTCAACAACCGTAGGATGACATCAAGTGACCTACAAAAAGAATGGCAAATGGCAGCTGGGGTGAAGTGCACTGCGAGGATGGTTCAAAACAGTCTCCTAGGGGCAGGGCTGAAGTTGTGCAAAGCTAGAAAAAAGCCCTTCATTAATGAGAAGCAAAGAAGAGCAAGGCTGAGCCATGCAAAATACTATTGTTTCCTATGTAGTCAAAACGGCAGCTTCTGGCAGTTCTAGGTAAATTGTATTACAACTATTTTATTTTTGTCATTCTACCTTTTGAAAAACGTCAGGGTATTTATTACACATATTTAGAAAAAGTCAGAAACAGACAACAATTTATCTTTCACAACTGCTGAGTAAATTAGAAAATTAAAGATTAAAATGATGGCCATGGCGGTTCTAGTGTTGACCGCACACAAGATGCTCTTCCTGTTCAGCCAGTTGGAAAACACTGTCTGTAAGTATGCTCTCAGTGAGTACATGCTTTTTACTTTGAAAACTCGACCTGTATGTTTGGACTCGAAAGCTAGAGGCTGCCCCTATCCAGGGTTTCTGTGCTTGTTAATTTTTAATATATTTAGCTTTTTATTATTAAACTAATTATAATAATAATTAATTAGAAATCTTGGCATCATCAGTGATAACGTGAAGAAATATAATTGATCCACTTAAATCCCTTAATTAGTCATGTTTCCATGTAGAGATCTAATGTACTTGAACTGACTCTACACAATTAACTCAGCAGGATTTAAAATGAACTTTTGATGGCATAAGATTTTGCATCCATTAGATAATGATATAATATAATTACCCCCAAGAGCTCAGGATATCTAGCATATAAGGATATGTGTCTCAGACCATCCAGACTGCTTTCAAAATTGGTTTTGAAAATATTAAACTTAAGAGTCTGAAAACATTTTGGGAACAGATATGTGCTGTTGATTGTTGGAAGAAAGGATTGCTAATATTTTTTAATTAGAGTTTTGTGAGGTTAGTGAACTTTTATCTTTGATCTTACTACAGGTGATAAATTGGAACGATTTACAATGCATTATTAAATTTGATGTATTGCTTTGTATTATACTCGATAGAGATAGCATGGTGGTGTGGCCGTGAGTGCTGCTGCCTCACAGCATCCAGGGTACCAGTTTCAATTCTGGTATCAAGTATTTGTCTATGTGAGCTTTTGAGTGCATGTTCTTTCTGCACTGATATTGGGTGTAATGTGCATGACACTGGAGTTGGTCCAAGAAGCATGTCCAAATTACTGTCCTGCCAGCAAGTCTGGGTCTATTGGTACAATGTGGGGATGTGCCATAGGAGATTGGGAAACAATATATTCTATTTGTCAGGAGGATAAGAGAGGCGACATACTGGATGCTAAAGTGTAATTACTTTCATGTTTTAGCTTATTTATTTTCCATGGTAATTTGGGCAAATATAACTTATCCAAAGATAAGATAAGGGGATATAAATAGGGAACAACATCGAAATACATAAATACTTATGTCAACTAAGTTGAAAGGAAATACAATTCTCCCAGACCAGTTTGACTGAGGGAAAGATTTAGCCATGGAGCCACACATTTGGATCAATTAAAATGAACTTAATGATTTTTTAATGCGATATCCTGCAAAGAGACAGCATGAGGATAATCAAGCTAAGCTATTCTACATTTGAGTAAACACTAATTGAATCACATCAGGCAATTTTCACACAAAAACAAGAGAAGAATTGTATTAAACACTTTGCAAACCATTGGATTTCTCTTAACTAGAACAAAAGTGAATGCTTGCAATGAGAAGCGGAGTATATAGATTTGGCTATGCAAGAACAGAAACTAATAATACTATGCACAGTGGTACCTTTTGACATGGGTGCTGAAATGCTTATGTGATAATAAATGTGTTTTCTTTTTCAAGAACCATTTTGTTTTCTCCCTTGAACAAGAGGAACAAAACACATTTATTGTGGACCTATTTTTACTCTGTTTTTCTTTATAACAAATGACACATCAGATATTAGCTGGTAAATGGAAACCGATTCTTGACTATTCAAATGTGCTTCTAAATACAATCTTATGGATGAAAAATTACCTTATTTAAGGTTCTTCCATTGATGCTTTGCAAGTTTCTCTTTGAAGAACCCAGTCGTGATGCACAGAGGATAAATGTATTAATTTTACATGCCAGGCCTGAGAGGCCCTGACATGGAAGCTCTCCACCTGAGCGGAGTCTCTCTCTGCAGCAGACGTTAACAGCTTTTATACATGACATGTGGGTCTGTGGGCAGGGTCAGTCACAGGTTTCCCTAAGTGTTGTCTTGATGTCAGGTTTCTGAATGTTTGTGGTTGTCTTCCTGGGGGGGGGGGGTGTGTGATGGCTTCCTTTGATGTATTTGCAAAAGGTCCAATCTCACGGTCAGATTTACAACTGTCCCTAAATCATTATAAAAGACAGTTCCTGCCAATCTGAGAAAACACAAACACTTTTAACAAACAGCTGTGGGCCCTCTCTCTCTCCTGTTTGATTTTTTTATTATTGACAGGAGGGTCTATGTCTAGAGGGTATGCGCTGAACAACTGCCTTAGTGGCTGTTTCTAGCTTAATAAATCTACTTTGCTCAGTCTGTATACTATTATTAATATAAAACATTATACAGTTTATATAAAACATTAATAACGGCTCTTCATTCTTCCATGTGCAACAGTTGCCTCAAGCAAAAGGCATACAATTGTGTCATTAAGTGTGGATTTTGATGTAACAGCATTAGTGGACAGTCTTTTTTTAGTCAAGCAACACCATTATGTTTAGTTTTCAACCCTCCTTCCCTCAATCCAGTTCCTTCCTACATTGTAATACTCATTCTGCACTACAGCCTCAAATAATTACAAGATAAATGGATCAGATGTTATTTGTTTGTTGTTGTTTGTTTTTTGGATAGTGGTGAAGCATTAAAAAAGTGTTGTATTTTAGTTACATAGTAGGAAATACTTTAGATTGATCTTGAATAATACGTAAGAATATGTGCAGTAGAATTTACTTTATTAAAGGTTTCATTTAACTGGTTCTGTACGAAGTTCATGTTCCACAATACAGAAATTAATAAGCAAATAAAAGATTGCTGTTACAGTAGTATTCAAAATGTAATTTGAATGCAAAAAAACGCACTGTAAAAAAAGCAAACATACAAGGAAGAGCAATAAAATAATATAATACCATCATTAAAACAGTTTATAGATGCATTTTCATGTTGCTGAAGTATTCATCCTATATAACATATCCATAAACTATCTAGAGCTGGTGACTTTAACAGTGACTTTAATAAGTCATCAAAAAAGTATGACAAAAATGAAGGCACTGTTTATCACCCTGGGTGAAAATTGAGCAGATGTCGTTGAATTAAACCACTCGTCACTCTGAAGTGGCATATTAGTGCTACTCAACCTGAACTTGAAATGAAAGATCAAATGTAGCTCACCAATTACACTGCTTTACAGCCTGCAGCTATAATAGCAACAGAATTTAGAATTACCATGCATCAAACTGTATATGCCAAGTCCAGGTAATGAGAGCTTCTGCATCAAACTTTCTGCATCTTCATAAAATTGCTGTGTGTTAGGAGACAAATTGATGACCATGATGCATCTGGATGAAGAGATAGTTACAATTTAAGAAAGCATTTTTATATTCATATCGAAAATGCAAGACAATAACATCCCGCTATATTTTTGTCAATTCCTTTACTTTCATATTTTTGAGGTACACCTTGCCAATACAGGTAAGCCTCATTGTTGCATAAAAAGGTATGATAAGGAAGAAGGCGAAGGCAAAAACCAACAGAACATGTGGCGTCTAAGGCTGGAGATGATGTGCATTGGTCTATATCATTCACAAATTAAACCAATACCTACCTTAAATAAAGGCAAAGTAAATCAAGCCACATTACATACATAAACTGTAGTTAAATATATGTTTCTTCCCAGTTAGGAAATAAATAAAATCACATAGACCTAAAGCCACTAAGCTACTACACTTTCTTTTCACACACCCCTTGGAATCTCTTGTTGCTGCACATGTAATGTGACATATAATGAAGTGCATTTTGTGAACGATTCTGCTTTAAAACAAATCACTTAAGGTGAAACATATAAATTTTCTCATAGTCTCGGATGGATTGATTAATTTAAGTAATTCACCCGCATTCACTTGGGCATGTTTCAATAATAGACTTGCATTATATGATGCTCATTTGTTTTAGACTCCAGGATTACATTTTTGCACACCCCCACTACTGTGTGAATGGTAAACAAATGGAGAGGTTAGACTAAATATTTTCTTAAAGGCACACGTGATTACAAAAAAAACTGGTCCCAATTTCTCATGAAAAAAAAGCTAAATATGTTTTGAGATTGAGTTAGAGAGCAGTCATTTACCATCTCAACCATTTCTTTGCTAATACTAGATACAGCAGAGATTTCAAAATCAATGAAAATGGTATTGATTGATATAAAAATTATGTATTTTGTAGTGATCTACACAATACTATTCAGTTTCAAAGGTTGGTATTAAAAAGCAGATGACGTGCTAGCCGATATAGTGTGTGCGACCGGAGACCTCCCCGCCTGTTGAAGTAGGCAACCACCGCCGTGTTGTCTGTCCGCACTAAAACATGACTGCTGAGGGGCCAGCATGAAGTGACGGAGACCGAGGAGCACAGCTCGTAATTCCAGGGTATTGATAAGGAGGGCCCCGACGGGCGCCATTCAACTGCCCCGGACTCCCTGTCCATTGCAGACAGCTCCCCAACCTTGCATGGAGGCATCTGTTGTCAACACCACTTGGTGGCAGATTGGCCCCAAGGGCACACTGAGGGTTAAATATGAAGGGCTCCGCCACCAACGGAGTGCCTTCCAACACGCTTGAGTAATTGTCACTTGACGTGCTCTGTTGCGGCGAGGATGCATCCCATGGGACCCGAACCACCACTGCAGAGGCCTTAGATGAAGGAGGCCGAGGGGGAGGATTTGGGACACAGCCGCTAGAAGGCCCAGCAGCCTCTGGCAAAGGGACACCCTGACGCGGGCTCTCAACCGGAAGAGGGAGAGACACGCATATATGGAGGCAACTCTCTCTGGCACCAGCGTGGACAGCATGACAATGGAATCGAGGCGCAGTCCGAGGAACTGCCCCTGCTGAGTTGGCACAAGACAGCTCTTCTCTTTGTTGACACAAAGGCCCAACTCGGAGAGGTGGTTGAGGATCAGGCTCGTGTGACTCTGAACCTGCTCCCTGGAGTTCGAACAGACCAGCCAGTCATCTAAATAATTTATGACGCGAACCCCCAGGCAACGCAAGGGGGCCAACACTGCGTCCATGCACTTAGAGAAAGTGCGAGGGGTTAGAGACAGGCCAAATGGGAGAACAGCGAACTCGACCGCTTGGCCTTCAAAGGCGTAGCGGAGAAACTTCCTGTGCACCTGCACGATGGGGATGTGAAAGTAGGCATCTTTCAAATCCACTAAGGTGAACCAGTCTCCAGGCTTGATAGCCTGAGACATGGCACGCAGGGTGAGCATCTTGAAACGCAACACCTTGAGGCGGCGATTCAGGTACCTCAGATCCAAGATGGGGCGGAAACCGCCATCTTTCTTAGGCACAAGGAAGTATGGGGAATAGAATCCCTCATGCAGCCCCGGAGGGGGCACTTAGCGGATTGCACGTTTCTCCAAGAGAGCAGCGATTTCGACACGAACCGCCGCACACTGCAACGCGTCCCTCACTCACGTCCACACCACGCCTCTGAAGGGGGGTGGATGGGTCTGAAACTGTAGGGAGTAGCCAACTGTTATAATTTGGAGCACCCAGGAGTCCTGGGTGCGGAGGTGCCAATTGGAGAGTTGCTGGGTGGTGTATGGGTGGGCCAGAGGCTGCCGGAACGCTTCAGGGCCGTGGTGCGGGAGGTGGAGGGGGCGGAGGTCCGCTGCCCATCCTCTTGCCATGGCTCCTGGCATTAGGCGACTGCCCAGAACTCAGCCTGACGGCCTGCCGCAGCAGGGATGAGATCCTCACCTGTGGGGGGAGGAGGGGGGGATACCACATCCTCCCTCAGATCCGCCTCCAGATCAGATGGAGGGCTGATGGAGATGACGTCATCTCCCCAGGTCGCCTGCTGACTGTCCTCCCCTACAGAGTGGACAGCCGGGCTCTCCTCAGACTCCATGGACACTGCCTGAATGACAGGTGGTGGAGGAGGAGGAGGGGAAGGAGGAGGGGGGGCCGCTTCGGCCGCCTGTGCAGCCAGTAGGGCACAGATCTGGTCCATCCTGGTGTTGAGAGCCAGGATAGCAGCATCTCGCCCCCTGTCCGCAGCGCTCGGGCCCCTGCGCCGGCGTCTCGGTGGAGGGGAGACCGATGGTGAGGGAGAGGAGGGGGAGGGGGCCCAGGGACGCCTCTCCGCAGGCCTCCCTCTCTGTCCCCTAATTGTCACAGCCAGCGTTGGGACAGTAGCCCCAGCAGTCACTGGCCTGACAGTGGTGACAGAGGGGCTAAGGGCTAGGTGGAAAGCAGAATCCACCGAAGCCCCGCCCTCGCTTGGAGAGGTGCAGAGCCTGACGACACGACGGCGACGCTGGCTTCTAGGACGTGACTGGGACCCCGCACACTCCTGTGCGCGTGCACCCGGACAGGGGCAGGGCCCACAGTTGCTCCGCTCCCCTGGTCCGGTCCCGGACAAAGGGGTCAGATCATGTCACCACTCCAAGCCGGTAGCGTGCTGTGGCCACACATGGCACAGTGGCGGGGACGGGAGGAGGAGGAACGGGGTCTCTCCATAACATCAGTACCACGCTCGTGCACTGCGACATGCGTGCGCAGCGAGTGCTCCGGTCAGTGCGGGCACTGAAGGCACACCAGCAGCCGAGGAGCTCTCGCGACAGTGGAGCGCCTAGCGGGACTTGCCGCTGTAAGCGCCTCTCCACTGGCAATGCAACAAAACACAGTGGGGGAGGGGCACTACACGCCGACCACATGCTACTGCACTGGGGGGCTGGGTTAAAAAAACAGGGAACACTTCTACCAAGTTGTGCCTTTTGTTTTGTGGCAACAACACGGGAGGTCCTGAGGAGTAACACCAAGCACCGCCGAAGTGCGCCAAACAAAGCACTGCACACTGCAAGTGCCGCGCGGGTCGTACAAGCTTAGTTGCACCATGTGTGCCTGGGGGGGTACCGGGGACACGGGGCGCCGTGCTGTTCGGTATCCAGAGGGCTCACGGTAGAAAAACCACCAGCCAAAGCGTGGGCTTAACACACCAGAACCACTGCACGGATAAGTGAGCGCAGCAGAGCTCAATCCAGTAAACTGGAAGAGCGAGACCTCCTACAGCCGCAGCCGCGGGCTGTAGTGTGGGCACAAGCCGGCAGAGGAGCCCCTCTCTAGGGCGAGGTCTCTTACGACAGACCGAGGCTTAGGCCGGGCAGCCGGCCTCGGCTATTACTGCCACTGCGTACGCTCTCGCTGTGGAGGAAAAAGTCCTGTGGACACAAAACCAACACAGCGAACTAGCCTGAATAATAATAATAGTAATATTAAACGACTAGTAGTCGTGTGAAAGCCGAGATGAACCGAGGCACCGACGGACTTCCGCGGCGCGGACGGAACAAAACAGTGTGGCTAATTTAAATTAAAATAGCACAACAACACACAACTGTAATGAATCGGTGGAAGGAAAGCACAGTATGTACTGCCAGCCAACCGAAAAACGCAGATTTCTGGTTTGGACAAACACAGAGGCTCTCTACACGTCTTGATGAACCAAGGCTAAGGGCAAAAAGAGAAAGTCCTTGTGCAGATGTCACCTTTTATACAAACAGGAAGCGGAAGGGTCCTGTTTGAGTGAAGGGCACAAGGTTCAATGGCAGCTTTGATAGACAAAAGTCTTTGATGCGTTCCAGCGATGTGCGCTGAAATCCCCCTCCCCCTTGGGCAGTGCTTCTGAATCGAAAGATAACCAACAAAACAAAAAAAGCTTCATTGTGTTATACAAAACTGCATTAGCCTAAATTAAACTTTACAAAAATGCAAGTAAATGCAATATTACTTCTATAGCTGTCATTGTTTAATTTAAGTCTTTTTTCCACATTTACACTAATGATTGTCTTTCAACTAACCTTGAGTTACTACTGCCCACTTTATTCTATTATACTGAAGTGACTTTGCAAATGGTGTGGTATGCTAATGTAAATACATTTTTTTTTGTCCCTGAGAGGATTCATCCATTACCCTCTTTAACTCACACTTGTAATTCCATTGGTGTTTAATCGTAATAGCTTCTATACAGTTTAATGCTATAAATATTAAGTCACCAGTAAAGATCTTTTCTTTGATAACTGAATGACACAATTCAACATAAATGATGCTTAAATACAGAAACCATGCTTAAAGTAGGTTAAGTACTGAACTTTTTCCTTTCACAAATAGACAAGTTGTAATTAGAAAATGTAAGATATTGATGTTGTAAGGTTTAACATATTGTGTGAACTGGAGTTCATATGTTGCATTCCCAACAAAACCAACCATACCCCTGCTCTAGGACCTCTTCCTCATATATATCACACACACACACACACACACACACACACACACACACACACACACACACACATATTTTATCTAGGCCTGCAATTACAGTTGCTGGTTTAGAGGTGGGTAAGCTTGATTAAAAACAGCAGTTATAATTAGTAATTGTTTTGTAAGACTGGCAAGAAAAAGGAAGCAAGTTAAACTGAGCTTATTTGATAATTTATGATTCACCAATGACATTTTCATATTTGCAAAAACACCTGAAGACCTGCAGCTTCAATTTCAAGAACTCTCAAATGCAATAAAAAAAAACTGGACTCAAAATCAGCCTGAATAAAACATATCATTTTTAACAGCTTTGTTAAATCTAAGAAAATATAGCTGATATTTGAACAGCTATTCAAAGAAGTCAAAAGTTACCTTTACAAATCAGCACAGAGAGATATTATGGAAGAAATCAAAAGATGAGTGAATATGGAATGGAGTGCATTTGGAAAAACAGCATGCTGTTGAAAGGAAATCTACCCACTTGCCTGAAGAGAAAAGTATTTAATCAATGCATACTACTGTGCTGATTTATGGTTGTGAAACCCAGTCACGTCATGCAAAAATAATCCAGAAACTGTGAATGACACAAAGGAGCATGGAAAGATGTATGTTTGGAATAACAAGAAGAGATGGGAAAATGAATGAATGGATCTGAGAATAAACCACAATATGTGACATCACTGAAAGAGTGAAAATGTTATAATGCCAATGAGCAGGACACACTGCAAGACCAGATCAAAGTAGGAGAAAGGAAGCTATTGAATGGATATCAAGAGATGAAACCTAGAAGATTACCAGATTAAATATGGAAAGATGAAATCATTAACTTTGCAGGCGTGAAATAGAAAATAATCTAATAATCTAATAATAATAAGTGGAAACATCTTGGGGAGGCCTTCACCCAGCAGTTGATTGATATAGACTGATGGTTATATATATATATAAGAAAAGGCAAGGGACCACCATGTTGGCATTTTTCCTAGTTGATGCTGTAGTCTTAACTGTGTAATCAGACCTGAAGTAAAGCTTGAAAGGCTTATATAGAAATCACAGAAGTTCACAGTAGATTGCAAAGTTTAGGACCCTGGGTTAAAGGACTATTAACTTTAAAGAAGAGGCATTACCAAAGGCTTGGTACCTTTTAACATGTAATAGAAGACCATGTCACAGTGAATTATTGTGTAGTTTGCTTGCCTGTGAGGTATCCATCTGCAACCAATTCAGTTTATCACTGTAAGCCAAGCACAACTTAAACTGTTCTGACAACTGTGAATGCTGACAACATGGTGAGGAATTAAAAAAAAAAAATGTTATGAGGTATTTAATGCATTAATACGTTACCCTAAGTGAATCCATCCTTATAGGTAATGCTGACAAAGATTGCTTAAAACACATCTCAGTCTCAATTTGCAAGTCCAAGTCAACCGAATTTAAGTATCTTTAAACACTGCCAACAAATGATTAGTATTCATTATTTTTCATTAATTAAACCATTAATTTTGACTTTCATAAAAAATTGTCTGACTGAACCTCAACATGGTGTTATAACATTGGCAGGCATCACTCTTTGGGTCTTGTTAGTACATTGAGGTTTGTTGTAAACCATAGTCACAATAGTCACAGCATAGAACTGCCGTCACTTAACAACCTTAAGAAAAGGACTATTGAGCATAAACACACCATCATAACACTTGGAACCAGTTGATTCGTTTTAATGGATATGAACAATACACAATAGATAAAGATCACAGCCAAAACAAGGCTATACACTCAAGTCACAGCTTTAACGCTACGGCAAATGTCCTGGAAATGGGTAAAACTCATGTAAATATATGTCGACTTTGGAATGTCTCTTGACATTCTGACAATCCACAACCATGGCAATTGCAAGGATAAAGGAGTTCTGGCATCCTAGTTTCTGGTGCCGATTCTTGTAAAGTGTGACCAAATAATCAATTCAAAATGAGTTCAGCAGGTATGGAAAACAATGATTTGTGATCTTTAAGGCATCTAATTTAAGATCCCAAGAACTATTTGTTTTCATGGTAGTGTGACACTAATTTACTTCCTTCATTCCTTTATCTCAGACCATACCATAGGCCGTGTTTGTGAAAGTTCTAGTTAATGCTTTTCCAAGTTTGTGTAAACAGCCCTAATATTAAACTTTCTGGAGTATTAGCTCATGCATTATTTTGTCTTCTATGAGCCAACCTGAGCCTATTTTTGACACGAAGGATGGTTTACACAATAGCTTTTCTCTTTTACTTTATTGTAAGCCTTAGGGGAAAAAAGCAAAAGGAAAGGTTTTGCATTTTCCACCTCACTAAATTCTCAATCATTTACTCAACCTTGCAGGTAAGACTAAAATAATTCCAGAAATATGCCCATCTATCTTTGTTTGCTCAATTTGCAGTTGTTTGTAAAGAAGCTTAAAGAGGAGCACAATAAATGGTGTCAGTATAAGAACAGAATCAAGAAACAACAAACAAACTACCTTTATTGTTGTTTCCGTGCATGTTTGTTTGTTTATCTTTTAATGCTCATCATGAAGCATTCAGCTTAAATTTCTTCTGCACTCTCAAGGCAATATTTCATGTTGATTTTTTATTTAATAACATGGCACATTATTAATGGAGCAATGACCATCACTTTGTTGAGGGCATTTAAAATCATATCTGCACTCAGGTGGGGCATGTCCAAGTTTTTACCTACAGGGAGATAAATAAATACATACAGGTATTATTTATATTTATTTATAGTTATGGATAATTGTTTGCAAACACTTACAAAAACAATGTTCATTTGCACCTTTTCCAAATCAGATACAGCATAAAAACTGGTTTGTACTAAATGAACGTAACAATCTTGATGTATAGTGGGCTGAACAAAGGTCCCCATGTTCAGTTGCATAATTTTTAATCATTGTCAAGTTATATATTTTTTTAATGATCTTGATTAAACTTCCATACTATAGATAAAGTTTTCTATGTTTATAATCTTTGCAACCGTGATCAAATCTGCTATCATACACATGGTAAGGAGATTTGTATTATCAACAACAAAAAGCATTAAGGGACTAAAGACAGCTGCAGTACAGGCCTGGCAGAGCATCACCAGGGAAGAAACCCAGCATGTGGTGATATGTATGGGTTCCAGACTTCAGGCAGTCATTGACTGCAAAGGAAGTGCAACCAAGTATTTTGAAACTCATTTAATTTATTTCGAAATTGTTCCCCACAACATTGTATGCCCAGCACCATAGGTGTAGGGGACACATCCACCCCCCCCCCCCCAATATTTGCAGTGTATCCCCCAATATTGACAGTGTCCCCCCAGTTCTGAAACAAAACCAACACCCCTGCCAGGCATAGCACACTTTTTACACATTAAGTAAATGTTAAAAAATGCATAATTACACTGTTGTTATGAGTAACTAACATGTAATAAATGAGTACCTACTATGGTATAAACTGTAATTTGGGAGACCTATTATGAAGTGTTACCGAATATTTTATAGCTCTCTATAGCATTTCAATTTTTAATTCACTTTATATTTTGCTACTGTTAAATAAGGAGAAACATGGACATAGTATACAGTATTTTCATAGCATGAGTTATGGATTTCTATGATCGTAAGTGATCCATCAAACCTTGTAGCCATTCCCTTAGATTAGCTCACTAAACCCCTTATACCATAATTATACCACATTTAAAATAAAATCCTTTAAGACCAGGAAGATTTTTTATATATTTCTGAAGCAAACTGCAATTGCTAGGTAAAAGGTATAGCACACTGTGTCCTTCAAATGTATATATCTTTTTACTCAGCACTACCCGCCTGCCAGTTATTCAATATCTATTACATTATACAATATGTTTAATATCAGACTTGTATCAGGTGGTAATGTAGTAGTACAACACATAGCATGGTATAAGACCCACATTGACAAATTGCACATTTCTAATCTTGTTTAAGTAAACAAGTAAGTGAAATGAATAGAATCCTCATATATTTCAAGCCATCTATAATTATAGTGAATTAAACCTTTTTTATTCAAACTGTGAACTAGGCAAATACATAAGAAGCAACTTGGAACAGAAAAGTCACCTCCTATTTCTATCAAAACAACAAGGATAGAACTAATTAATGTAGCACATCAAATGGTACTTACTTTGTATCTATGTTTCTAAAAATGTATACTTACAAAAATACCAAAGGAACATTACATTGAAAATTGCAGTTACCTTTTGCCCAGGGGATTTAACTCAATGTGAATCAAAAGAAAACAGTCCTCTTCTGTTTGTCTTAAAAACAGCCTACTGAAACAGAAAACAAGACCTAAGATATTAGTTCAAATGCAGTAAAACTCTACAAACTTAGTATTAACTCTACTAAAAAGAGATAACATGCTACTAAAAAGAGATATTTTTTCTATATTAAACAAAACGACACTCAAACTAATGACATAATAGATTATCCAGCCAATTTGCCAAATATTATAATTAAGTTACAGTAGTAATAAACCTACTGTTCACTATTATTTCCATGCTGTTTTACCTCCAAAGATGCATGAGGGTAATCAAATCTGCAAAGAAAACCTTTGCAAAATAGTGAACACCAAAGAAGCATGCTAGTTTGCTGTGCCCTGTCCGTCAAGCTATTTGGCTTTGGTATTCCCCAAGTCTAGATGTTCTATACTGGATGTGGGGTGGACTGTTAAAGTTCTATTAAAATATCAGTATCAGAGGGAATCTGTTAACGATGGGTTGAGAATGCAACCTTGGTTTTCTGAAAAAGGAAGCTGTCTGTAATCAGCATACACTCACTTAAAGGATTATTAGGAACACCATACTAATACTGTGTTTGACCCCCTTTCGCCTTCAGAACTGCCTTAATTCTATGTGGCATTGATTCAACAAGGTGCTGAAAGCATTCTTTAGAAATGTTGGCCCATATTGATAGGATAGCATCTTGCAGTTGATGGAGATTTGTGGGTTGCACATCCAGGGCACAAAGCTCCCATTCCACCACATCCCAAAGATGCTCTATTGGGTTGAGATCTGGTGACTGTGGGGGCCAGTTTAGTACAGTGAACTCATTGTCATGTTCAAGAAACCAATTTGAAATGATTCGACCTTTGTGACATGGTGCATTATCCTGCTGGAAGTAGCCATCAGAGGATGGGTACATGGTGGTCATAAAGGGATGGACATGGTCAGAAACAATGCTCAGGTAGGCCGTGGCATTTAAACGATGCCCAATTGGCACTAAGGGGCCTAAAGTGTGCCAAGAAAACATCCCCCACACCATTACACCACCACCACCAGCCTGCACAGTGGTAACAAGCCATGATGGATCCATGTTCTCATTCTGTTTACGCCAAATTCTGACTCTACCATCTGAATGTCTCAACAGAAATCGAGACTCATCAGACCAGGCAACATTTTTCCAGTCTTCAACTGTCCAATTTTGGTGAGCTTGTGCAAATTGTAGCCTCTTTTTCCTATTTGTAGTGGAGATGAGTGGTACCCGGTGGGGTCTTCTGCTGTTGTAGCCCATCCGCCTCAAGGTTGTACGTGTTGTGGCTTCACAAATGCTTTGTTGCATACCTCGGTTGTAACGAGTGGTTATTTCAGTCAAAGTTGCTCTTCTATCAGCTTGAATCAGTCGGCCCATTCTCCTCTGACCTCTAGCATCAACAAGGCATTTTCGCCCACAGGACTGCCGCATACTGGATGTTTTTCCCTTTTCACACCATTTTTTGTAAACCCTAGAAATGGTAGAGCTTGAAAATCCCAGTAACTGAGCAGATTGTGAAATACTCAGACCGGCCCGTCTGGCACCAACAACCATGCCACGCTCAAAATTGCTTAAATCACCTTTCTTTCCCATTCAGACATTCAGTTTGGAGTTCAGGAGATTGTCTTGACCAGGACCACACCCTTAAATGCATTGAAGCAACTGCCATGTGATTGGTTGGTTAGATAATTGCATTAATGAGAAATTGAACAGGTGTTCCTAATAATCCTTTAGGTGAGTGTATATAAAGCAGGACTGCAGAGGTCAACTCTTACGCCCTCTGCTTACCATAGCAAAGCCAGCGGCTTTTGTAATGCAGCCAAGATCGAGGACATAAACTTCTTGCACAGTGTAATATATAATAATACATATATAGGCGCAGGGCAATGAAGCAATCTGTGCGCTCTCTGCACAATAACATGGCAGTGGACCCCTGATTCAACAGGAGCGGGACCACAGACCCAACGTATACAACACAATACAGAATACACAGCCGACTAGTCACTCAGAGTAGCCAGGCTGGAAAATAATAACAACACATGTATAGTGTGGCAACAGGAACCTTCATGCAGCCTACGCACAGCACGGGAACGTCCTGCCCAACTGAGCAGTACAGGGCAGGGATCTCCACTGTGCTGACAAATGAAATACGTGTTGTACAAACAAACTAAATACACCATGCTCAGGAACCTTTCATGCACCACATGCGGAACACAAGAGCAGTTGATGCCTGCTGGTTAGTCCAAATAACGCTGGGCAATATTAGCTCTACTGTGTTAATGAACGAACTATGTACACAGCGGGACATGAGAGCCAGCTCATGTGTTTACCGCTGAGGACAGCAGTAGCGATCTCTTGCTCTATGGCACACAGCCAGAGCAGGCTACAGACCTGCTGACCAAGGAACTATTTACACAGCGAGACAGCGAGAACAGCTCGAACACCATCAGCTGGAACAGCGGCAGTGATGCTCCAGTCTAATTCCAGCTTAGATGGATCCACAGTCCTGCTGTTATAAAAACAGTAAATGCATACAGCGGGGTACAGGCCAGATGTGTGCACCACAGCCACACATTGTCAATAATGAATGAACTATATACAGGTGGCCTCTTAGGGCAACATACCTGGAGGGTGCATGACAGACCCTGGGAACACATCAGCAGGGCTGTCAGCAAGTCCAGGAGCAGCTCTCATGGGTGCTCGACTGGAAGGCATAGTCCAGTGGAGCACCCACGAGAGCTGCTCCTGTAGGTGATTGCTTCAGCTTAGCTGAATTCAATGGCTCAAATGGGGCTTGGGAAAGTGTGTCCAGCATTACATCAAGGCGCCATGCAGGCAGTGAAAGGGCGAGAATAGGCCGTAGTCGTTGAGCTCCCTTCAAAAACTGTGTAGCCAGAAAATGAGACGCAGGAGGTTTGCCATCGATCTGGGCATGACACGCGGAGATGGCCGATAGATACACTTTGAGCATGTACGGGAACTTGCACTGGTCCAGCAGCTCTTGTAGGAACTGTAAAATGACCCCAATTGGGCAGTTTACTGGGTCTTGACCGCACCAGGTGCTAAATGTCTGCCAGTGGTAGGAATACTGCGACCCCGTAGAGGGTGCTCTCGCCGACTGAATAGTGGCAGGAGGGTGGGGTTGAAGCCAGGGCTGTGGCCTGGGAGCTATGAGCGGGGGGCCACCCTGTCAACGGACTGCTGCAGGCTGTCTGCGTGGCTGGGTCTGGGGAGCTACGGGGTAGACCCGGGACAGCTGCAGAGATGGCTCCTGTTCTTGGAGTGTGCGGGCAAGCATCTCCTCCATGGCAGGGCTGAAGGTAAAGCCCGGCGAGATTGGGGCATCCATCAGGCAGGTTCTGTCCGCCTCAGGGACCCAGCATGCCCAGAGTTGACGCATCACGGTCACCAACTCATCCACTGCCACCACTACCTCCACAATAGGGGGTGGGGTCGGTGACACATCCTCCTGCTCCGACTGCTCCGTGAGCTGAGCCACATACAGGGCCAGCAGGCTCTCTGTATTTCTGAGGCGAGCTGCCTGGGCCCCCTGCCTTGTAGGCTCGTTGGAGCAGCGCCTCTGTGACACGACACTGTCTGTTGGGGCAAGACAGGTCACAAGGAGATGAGCGTGACTATGGTGGAGGTGGTTCCAGGTTGGCCTGAGTTCTTCCAGGAGGCCAGTCAACAACAACTAGCTGGAGAGACTGCACTGCCCTCTGGATCACTGTCCAAAACTCCCAGTCCTGTCCTGCAGGAGCAGGAGGGATGTCAATACTCAATGGAATCCGCCTCTACGTCTGAGCCCCCGTGAGGGCTGAGAGACAGGTGGTCCTTCTCCCAGACAACCTGTCTAGTGCTCCTCTCCTGAGAAAGAGCAGACCGACTCCCCTCTGACTCATCCGGCAAGGCGTGGGCTGGTGGCTGAGACACCATGGTGTGCGGAGGCCTGTGCTGCCTGTGTGGCCAACAGGGTGCAGATTTGCTCCATCCTGCTGTTGAGAGCAAGGATGACCTCATCACATTGCCTGTCCATGAAGCCTGATTTCCGGCGCTATCAACGCAGTGGGGAGGGGCCCAGCGATGACACAGGAGAGGAGGATAGGGTCCGTGGGCGGCGCTCCATCACTTTCCCTTGTTGCTCATGTGCACGGGTGAGGGCGCACATGGCCGTAGCGGTGCGTGACTCCCCAGCAGCATGTCTGGAGGAGGAGACGAAGGGGCTCGGGGAGAGGCAGAGATCCAGGACCTCAGAGCACCTACCGTCACTCGCCGGAGTGGGTGATCACTGGGTGTGGCTGTGCCCAGTTTGGGGGAGGTACCCTTGCTGCGCACTAGCGGAACCAGAAGTCGCGGCCACATCGCACCCATTGTCAGTGCCCAGACACATGGGGCAAATGACCTCCCCACTCCAGGCAGGCAAGGTGCATTGGCCGCAAGCGGCACAGCATTAGGGGGTGAGAGGAGCTCATCGCCGAGCGCACAGATGTGAGCCTGAAAACATGCAGCAGGGACGTCGGTCAGTGTTAGCACCAGGGGCACATACCCCACAGAAAAGGCCGCCGCAACAAGTGGAGCGCCTAGCATGACTGGCCGCAGTAAGTGGCAACATTAGCAGACACGGGGGCACTGCAACACACAACAGCACACAACCTTGCTTGTTGCCGAACAGAACACTGTGTATCCACACACTGGAGTGTAAGATACAAGCGCCGCATAGGCCCGTAAGCTTAACCACAACATGTGTCCTAGGGTTTCCGGGACACTGGGTGACGTGGGGTCCGGGGTCCAAGGGGGCTGAGGGTAGTAGACCACCAGCCGTAGCGGCATCTAAAACTGAAGCCTGCACACACGGACGTTTCAGCAAGCTCTGAGAGCGAGATCTCCTACAGCCGCAGCTGCGGGCTATAGTGCGTTCAAAAGCCAGTGGAGGACGGATCTCTTACAACACCCGATGCTTTAGGCTGGGCAGCCAGGCCTGATTTTACTGCCGCTGCTAGCGCTCCTGCTGTGAAGGAAAAAGCCCTGTGGACAAAAAAACAGCACAGCAGAATATATAAGGCACTATATAGAAATGACCATTTATTTTAAAATGTCCTATTTGTGTTCTGAAACTGAAACCGTATGCGGAGCCGGAGCCCCGGAGTGCAAACGGAACAGAAATTGGGTTAGCTATCAAAATAACTAAACAGACACAATAATAGAGACACACAATAATAATATGGTGGTGAACGACACAGCCGTGAAGCCAACCAACCGCTATTAAAGAGTCTTAATGCACAATAACACACAAGACAGAAAGCTCACATTCTCGGGTCCAGCGAAATGTCAAAAGAGAGAAGAGCCTGTGCTGATGTCACCTTTTAAACAAACAGGAAGTGGATGGGACCTGTTTGAGTGACGAGCATAGGGGCCACTGGCAGCTTTGATAGAGTGACATTTTCGATCGGGTTCCTACGGAAGTGTACAGAAAACCCCTCCCCCTTGGGCAGTGCTTCCGACTTGAAAGATAACAGGTATTTACATTGTTTGAACTCAGATTTAAATGGTTTAATATTCCTAATAGGCTAGAATGTATTTTCCAGATATGTTTGAAAAGCTAAGTACTCTTTAATAAGTTACTATTTCCTCAATATATGTACATTTATATTAAATGTAAGGCTGATCTGCACAATAGCTTATGCATATTTATTCTTGGATTTAAAATTGGTTTCTGCACAATTGAATTAGAGATGTACATTCATAACTAAATTTTAACCTTGTTCAGGTAGTTTTATTTCAACAGATTTTACTGCACAGACCAAAAATTAATTAGCCCTTGTTCTCCTGGCTGAAACAGACATAGTCTGAACAACAAAAAACATGCATAATTAAGTAATATATTTTCCTGTGATGGAAAAAAATCCAATCATCTTTTGAATTTGGTTTCTTATTGATCATTCTTTATTAAAAAATATGGTTGGCACATAAAACTATGGTCTCCAGAGTGTTTTTATTTCCCTTCTTTAATCCATTTTGTATATGCTTTACTCCCTACTCAGTTAATAAAACACAAATGATAATATGTTGAATACAGTGCATCCGGAAAGTATTCACAGCGCTTCACTTTTCCCACATTTTCTTACATTACAACCTTATTCCAAAATTGATTAAATTCATTATTTTCCTCAAAATTCTACAAACAATACCCGATAATGACGACGTGAAAGAAGTTTGTTAGAAATCTTTGCAAATGTATTAAAAATAAAAAACAAAAAAAGCACATGTACATAAGTATTCACAGACTTTGCCATGACACTCAACATTGAGCTCAGGTGCATCCTGTTTCCACTGATCTTCCTTGAGATGTTTCTACAACTTGATTGGAGTCCACCTGTGGTAAATTCAGTTGATTGAACATGATTTGGAAAGGTACACACCTGTCTATATAAGGTCCCACAGTTAACAGTGTATGTCAGAGCACAAACCAAGCCTAGAAGTTCAAGGAATTGTCTGTAGACCTCCGTGACAGGATTGTATCGAGGCACAGATCTGGGGAAGGGTACAGAAAAATGTCTGCAGCATTGAAGGTCCCAATGAGCACAGTGGCCTCCATCATCCATAAATGGAAGAAGTTTGGAACCACCAGAACTCTTCCTAGAGCTGGCTGCCCGGCCAAACTGAGCGATCAGGGGAGAAGGGCCTTAGTCAGGGAGGTGACCAAGAACCCGATTATTATTCTGATGGGGCTCTAGCGTGTCTCGGTGGAGAGAGGAGAACCTTCCAGAAGAACAACTGTCTCTGCAGCACTCCACCAATCAGGCCTGTATGGTAGAGTGACCAGACAGAAGCCACTACTCAGTAAAAGGCACATGACCTGGAGTTTGCCAAAAGGCACCTGAAGGACTCTCGGACCATAAGAAACAAAATTCTCTGGTCTGATGAAACAAAGATTGAACTCATGTCTGGAGGAAACCAGGCACCGCTCATCACCTGGCCAATACCATCCCTACAGTGAAGCATGGTGCTGGCAGCATCATGGGGGGATGTTTTTCAGCGGCAGGAACTAGGAGACTAGTCAGGATCGAGGGAAAGATGAATGCAGCAATGTACAGACATCCTTGATGAAAACCTGCTCCAGAGCGCTCTGGAACTCAGACTGGGGTGAAGATTCATCTTCCAACAGGACAACGACCCTACGCACACAGCCAAGATAACAAAGGAGTGGCTACAGGACAACTCTGTGAATGTCCTTGAGTGGCCCAGCCTGAGCCCAGACTTGAACCCGATTGAACATCTCTGGAGAGATCTGAAAATGGCTGTGCACTGATGCTCCCCATCCAACCTGATGGAGCTTGAGGGGTCCTGCAAAGAAGAATGGGAGGAACTGCCCAAAAATAGGTGTGCCAAGCTTGTAGCATCATACTCAAAAAGACTTGAGGCTGTAATTGGTGCCAAAGGTGCTTCAACAAAGTATCGAGCAAAGGCTGTTTATACTTATGTACATGTGCTTTTTTTGTTTTTTTATTTTTAATAAATTTGCAAAGATTTCAAACAAACTTCTTTCACGTCGTCATTATGGTGTATTGTTTGTAGAATTTTGAGGAAAATAATGAATTTAATCCATTTTGAAATAAGGTTGTTACATAACAAAATGTGGAAAAAGTGAAGCTCTGTGAATACTTTCCGGATGCACTGTATATCTGGCGCAAACACCTCTTATCACCCCGAGAACACCATCCTGCTGTGGGGATGTTTTTCATCGGCAGGTACTGGGAATCTGGTCACAATTGAAGGAATGATGGATGGAGCTATATACAGAGAAATTCTTGAAGGAAACCTATTTCAGTATTCCAGAGATTTGAGACTGGGACAGAGGTTCACCTTCCAGCAAGACAATGACCCTAAGCATCAGGGCTGGATCTAGGCCACCTGGTCTTGCCCACCCAATCAGAATTTAGGCAAAGACAGCATTCATCTTTTATTTTTTATGATTTGTGCATTGGTTAAAAGCAATCTGAGGTGGGCTGTGTGTTGAGAAGTTTGAGGGAGGGCTTCAGACTGCCCCAACCAATCAAAAATTAACACCAAAATATTGCAGTATTTTTCTATGTTTTTATTGTCTGAAAGCAACTGCACTCCACACTCACAACTCGTCTTCAGTAGTAGCAGATTTCTGACAGACATGACACGAGAGATAACATTAACAAGCAGAAGTATTTGTGTACAATGCATAGATTTTTGGTGCCTATAAGGAAGTCTGTTAGTGGCTCCGGCAGCAGTGACCGTGATGTGGCCACTGTTGTTTCACAAACTCCATCTTCCCCAGCTCCTGCTTCAGAAATAAATCCGTCTCCCTCCACCTCAGCCCCCCAAAATCATGATGCCAGTGATTGCCAATACTGGATGTAAATTTAAAAGCACCGTCCCTGCCAATATTAAATAACTACCCCATTTGGGTCCATATCACGGTTATTTAATGCTGGATGTTACCGTTCGCGTCCATAGCTTGAATACAGCATTTTGCGGGAAGCATGCTTCTGTTTCCCCTGTCATAAGTTCGGTGTCACTAATGAGAGAGATGTTGTTTTTACCTCGCGTGGTTATACCAATTGGAAAGCAGCACTGGAACAAGACAGGGGTATGCAGAAACATGCATCCAGCTACTGTCACGTGCAGTCTATGGCAGCCGGATCTGAATTAAAATGTTGGGCGAAACTATAGACTGCATGCTAGTGGGCAAAATGCAGTTGGAAAAAAACTGATATTATGTGAAAAACATTGGAAGTGTGATTAAATTTCTCTGTGTAAATGAGCAAGGGCTGTGTGGAACCACAGAAATGTCAAACAATGATACATCTGCAGGCCTCTTCCTTAACGTGTTTGAATACACCTTAGAAAAGGATCAATTTCTGGCCGATATAGTAAAGGGTATACCAAAACCTGCAAAGTATACTTCTAAGGACATTCAGAATGAAATCATTGAAACACTGGCTGATATGGTGCTTGCTGAGATTAAGTGCAGATACACAGATGCTGACTAAGACTGGTTTTGACTTAAAAGTGATGGGACAGAAAATAGAGGAGCATCTTAACGAAAACCATATTCTTGGAGATAGTCAACATGGGTTTAGACGAGGCAGATCATGTCTTACTAATTTATTAGAATTTTTTGAACACGCAACTGCAGCTGTAGATCACGTGAAAGCATATGATATACTTAGATTTTCAGAAAGCTTTCGATAAGGTTCCACACCAAAGACTGATCCTCAAATTGGAAGCTGTAGGCATTCAGGGTAATGTAAGTAGATGGATTATGAACTGGTTGATATATAGGAAACGGAGGGTGTCGATTAGAGGAGTCTCTTCTAACTGGAGTGAGGTTGTTAGTGGAGTTCCACAGGGATCAGTACTAGGGCCTTTGTTTTTTCTAATCTATATTAATGATCTGGACTCTGGGATAGTTAGCAAACTTGTCAAATTTGCCGATGATACTAAAATAGGTGGCTAAGCAGATACAATCTCGGCAGCACAGGTTATTCAAAGGGACTTGGATAACATTCAGTTGTGGGCTGACACCTGGCAGATGAAATTTAATGTGGACAAATGCAAGGTAATACATGCATGTAACAAAAATGTCCACTATAATTACACTATGGGAGGAATAGAACTAGATGAAGTATCGCATGAGAAAGACCTAGGAGTCTATGTGGACTCCTCACTTTCTCCATCCAAACAGTGTCAGGAAGCAATAAAAAAGGCCAACAGAATGCTAGGGTATATTGTCAAAAGTGTAGAATTTAAAACAAGGGAAGCAATGTGAAGAGCCGGTATTAATGTTTTGTATAAACTGTATAATGTTTTATATTAATGTTTAAAATACTAATATGTCAACAGAGCCAATTGTATTAACTGAGCAGCACATTCAGCAACTTACGGAGCACACTCGACTCGACATGCCCTGTCTGTAATCAGAAGTGTTACACTGTAGGCTCCCCCCACATTAAGTAATGTTAAGACTATACAATGCACTAGTTAGACCTCATCTGGAATACTGTGTATAGTTCTGGGCACCACACTTAAAGAAGTATATTGCTGCTCTAGAGGCAGTTCAGAGGAGAGCAACCAGACTTATTCCATGTCTGAAGGGAATGTCCTACTCGGAGAGACTGAGGGAACTGAACCTTTTCACCCTGGAACAGAGGAGACTACATGGGGAATTGATCCAAGTCTTCAAAATCATGAAGGGCATCGACCACATCAAACCAGAGGAGCTTTTCCAAATCAGCAGGGACACACGCACCCGGGGACACAAATGGAAACTGGGCTACAAGGCATTAAAAATGGAAAACAGGAGACGCTTCTTTACAAGAGAGTATTCAAAATCTGGAACAAACTCCCCAGCAATGTGGTAGATGCTGACAATTTGGGAACATTTAAAAATAGAATAGGACTGGATAGGATCCTTGGGTCACTTAGTTATTAATGGACACCAAACGAGCACGATGGGTCGAATGGCCTCCTCTCATTTGTAAACTTTCTTATGTTCTATACAACTTTTTCCATCTCCACTACGTGGCTGAGAAATATGATGGTCCTTGTCTCAAACGATTATTGGAAATTCGATGGACAAGCCATTATGATGTGACAAGGTGCATTATTGAGAATGAAGACATTCTTCTCAGCATTCTCGCAAACATTGCAGAGGATGATTTTGCCACCACTGATCTGAGCACTGAGGCAGCATCAATCAAAAGGCACAATTTTTTTGAAACAGGGAAATTTCTAGTCTAGGTACTTGGTGTCCTAAAACCAGCTAATGCTATTCTCCAGTCTCAGACAGTGGACATGTGTAAAACTGGTGAGGTTGTCAGTGCATCCTTGGAGTCCCTAAAGATGAGTTTCAGACATGTGGTGATTTACACGCTTCCAAGAGAAGAAGAACACTGAATACACAACTAGATGACAGTGTTGTGTATTCCACAGTGGGCCACACTGACTGTGATAATTCTACAATACTCCCCAGTCAGTCTCTGAAGAGATCCTTGCTTTCCATTCTCGACAGGGCCATTGTTGAAATGGAAAATAGATTTTCCACAAAAAATGTTGAATTGATGAAAGCCTTATCTTGCCTTGTGCCAATGTCAAGTACATTTCTAGATGCCATATTATTGAGCCCTCTACATTTGCTTGCTGGCACTGCAGATAGTCTAAGTCTGGCAAATGAAATTCATGTTGCCAAACCTATGCTTACGAAACAATTTCCTGGTGAAACAGACCTGTCAAATTTGTGCAAACACTTGCAAAGCTACAAAGATGCATTTCCAGAGTGAAGGCTGGCCCATGTGGTCCAATCCAACAGACGAGCTACTGTAGCTCAAATTGCTGAAAAAGTGAATGCTGGTTCTGATAGAAAGGTGTCAGAACACACAGTGCATCGCAGTTTGTTGCGTATGGGGCTGTGTAGCCGCAGACCAGTCAGGGTGCCCATGCTGACCCCTGTCCAATGCTGAAAGCACCTACAATGGGCACGTGAGCATCAGAACTGGACCACGGAGCAATGGAAGAAGGTGTCCTGGTCTGATGAATCACGAGTTCAAGGTGTTTTGAAGGTTCAAGGTGTTGACATCAGTGGGATGTGCTGGACAAACAAGTCCGATCCATGGATGCCCCACCTCGCAACTTACAGGACTTAAAAGATCTGCTGCTAACGTCTTGGTGCCAGATACCACAGTACACATTCAGAGGTCTAGTGGAGTCCATACCTCGACAGGTCAGGGCTGTTTTGGTGGCAAAAGGGGGACCTACACAATATTAGGCAGGTGGTCATACTGTTATGGCTGATCGGTGTATGTTACACCAAAGAAAAAGTCATTTAGTGATATTTCCCCATGAGACGTCCATCACTATTAACTTAGATATGGATGAATTTGTTAGGACTTTTGCTAGAAAAAACAGGAGACTGATGTTGTAGATGCGTAGACGATATTGTATCATTCAAGTAGTTTCTCCTCAAAACAATTTTTCTGTTTGTTACACTGATGTCTACAATAGTGATCAAATGAGTAAAGCACCTTTTGGAAGTAACTTGACGATTCAAATAACGATTGTATCAATTACATTGTTACACCAGTAACTGTTAAACAAGTGACTGTTAAAAAATGTATTTGTCATTGAATTATTCATTCAAGTGATTTGTTACAAAACACTGATTTATACAGTAACGAAACCAGTGAAGTCTTTATGACAGAGTCATTGAATCATTCTTTCAAACCGATTAAAAAAAATAATTCAAATTTAATGAAATATTTTTAAATATTAAAAATATTAAAATTTACATTTTGTCAGAAACTCCACTAAATGACATGTTTTGTTTAGTTGTCTATTCAGAATAATGGGATAATCATGATCTGTATTTAAAAAAAAAACTCAATTTATCCCCACAATTGCCCACCCAGGATATCTGCCAGCCCACCCTTCCATAGCTGGCAAAAACTGGGCCTGCTAAACATACTGCTAAAGCAACACTTGAGTGTTTTAAGGGGAAACATTTAAATGTCTTGGAATGTCCTAGTCAAAGCCCAGACCTCAATCCAATTGAGAATCTGTGGTATGACTTGAAGATTGCTGTATACCAGTGAAACCCATCCAACTTGAAAGAGCTGGAGCAGTTTTGCCTTGAAGAATGGGCAAAAATCCAAGTGGCTAGATGTGCCAAGCTTATAGAGATATACAGACTTGCAGCTGTAATTGCTGCAAAAGGTGGCTCTACAAAGTATTGACTTTGGGGGGTGAATACTTACGCACACTCAAGTTTTCTGTATTGTTTCACAATTTAAAAAAATATTTTGCATCTTCAAAGTGGTAGGCATGTTGTATAAATCAAATGATACAAACCTTCAAAAATCCATTTTAATTCCAGGTTTATAGGAAAAATGCCAAAGGGGGTGAATAATTTCGCAAGGCACTGTAGGTAGTATACAGTATTTAATGTTATACAATCACCATGTCATATTGTCAATTGGTAGAGGCCTGTCTGTTACTGTGAAATGACATTACTCATGATTTGTTTTCAGTCACAATCATATGATATACAGCTCTGGAAAAAATTAAGAGACCACTTAACATTGATTTCTGAACTTGGAGTGGTCTTAATTTTTTCCAGAGCTGTGGCATAATTTAAAAATAAGCTGTAGCACCTGTATATAATTTTCAATGCCTTATTTTATGACATTGCAAATGCCCAATTCACTGTGGTTATCCATTAGTGTTTGTTATCAGTACAAGCATGAAAGTAAATAAGTAAATTAAAAGTAATGACAAGGCTTATTAACTATAGACCAGTTAACCGTATGAGAACACTATATTAATACAGTTTTCCTCTTGTGAGTGTAAAAAAGTAGATTGGAAAAGTGGTATGAATTATCTTTAATTCTCTGCTTCAATGTACATATTTGATATGATTTAGATAAATATATATTGACATGCAGTGATAATCTTGATGGATAGAATAGAATTTACTGCTCTTATAAAAATATTTATTGCAGTCAATGTATGTTTCTACATTTTGTCGATATGCTAGATAGTGTGAAAGAGAACTTCAATATGTAAAATCTTATAATATAAAAACTTTAATATTTGGATCTGAATTGGTGCATATGATGTTCCCTCCTTCCATTAAGATGGTTTAAAATTTGAGTTTTCTGGTGGTTTTTAAAATGTAATGAAAAAAAAAATGATGCTCTATAACCTCAAAAGCCAGTGGTGTTACCATAAATTGCAGATGATCACTTGAGTAGAAATTGTCTGTATTCAGTTTTTGTTAACCTTTAAATACTAGATATTTCAAAGACTGCTTTTCTTTGAATTGCCTTCCTGATATCAAGATGACAAAGCCAGAAAAGGGCAAAGTGAAATAAGATAAATCTTTGACAAAATGTGTTACACAGTTCACTGAATAAAATGGAAAGTGTCATCTATCATATCCACCTGCTATTGAAAGTTTCAATCTCTTCAATATCCAGACTTAATTTAATATCACAAGAGAAAGGCCTTCATGATTCTTTTATTTTGTATTAGTAATTCTGTCTATATTTTCCAGTTATGTCCTGTTAATGTTGTGTATTTTTAAGGAAAAAGGGAACCAGGAGACCGGGAACCGTGCAGCATGAATCTTTATTTTACAATTGAACATTTCTCAGAGCGCACATGCACCTTTTGCTTTTAATACACCCTAACATGCAGCTCACACATGTCACTTTAGCTTATGATTTTTAAGTCGCCCTGGATAAGGGCATCTGCTGAAAAATAAATAATATTAATAAATAATAATAATTACCTGCATGTGCGTGATGTGCACATGAACAACACTCTGCACCTGCTGAGAAGATAACCATAAGAACATGCAATGGACAAATGGTTGTGTATATTTACGTGCGTGTGGTGGTTGTAGTGTGTGTGTGGGGGGTTGTAGCTAAATAGTAACTTCACTCATATTGCATAGTGCTTAGAGTATTTCTTAATGGAGAGAACATGTAAAATCTGATAAGATACAATTAAGATACGATTATCTATATTGTATAAAAAATAAAGTCAATAACTTTCATGCCAGAATCTCACAAAAGTCAAACTGTTATTTTAAGAACATAGCATAAGAAAGTTTACAAATGAGAGGAGGCCATTCGACCCATCATGCTCGTTTGGTGTCCATTAATAACTGAGTGATTCAAGGATCCTATCTAATCTGATTTTAAATGTTCCCAAATGTTCAGCTTCAACCACATCGCTGGGGAGTTTGTTCCAGATTGTGACTACTCTCTGTGTGAAGAAGTGTCTCCTGTTTTACTTCTTGAATGCCTTAAAGCCCAATTTCCATTTATGTCCCCGGGTCCATGTGTCCCTAATGATCTGGAAAAGCTCCTCTGGTTTGATGTGGTCGATGCCTTCATGATTTTGAAGACAAGTCCCAACGTAGTCTCCTCTGTTCCAGGGTGAAAAGGTTCAGTTCCCTCAGTCTCTCCGAGTAGGACATTCCCTTCAAAACTGGAATAAGTCTAGTTGCTCGTCTCTGAACTGCCTCTAGAGCAGCAATATCTTTCTTGAAGTGTGGAGCCCAGAACTGTACACAGTATTCCAGATGAGGTCTAACTAGTTAATTGTACAGTCTTAACATTACACCGAGAAGATGGAGAGAGCAGGACGGGAATCGGAGAGATCGTCATGGTTGCCTGTTGTTGTTGTGCAGCGTTTCCTCGCAGTCTTCTCCTCGCTGGAGTCCCCGCAGCTAGAGTCCCTGCCCTTTGGAGATGGGGGCCTTCGGAAGGGGGGCACTGAAGGCTGCTGGCGCAGAGCCAGTTACGTCACTTGTAACTAATGAGGACAGTGCACACCTGTGTTGCGTTGAATGACACAAGGCTGGTCAGGATGGCCCTCCCTCCCACGCAGGACTGCTAATAGCACAATTAATATCTGAATACAGACAAAGACAGTGCCAGACACACGCAGTTACACTGAACAATAGCTCATTGTAATGCTAAATAAATGCAAAATAATCACAGCCTACAGTGTAACACTTCTGATTACAGACAGGGCGTGTCGAGTCGAGTGTGCTCCGTAAGTTGCTGAATGTGCTGCTCAGTTAATACAATTGGCTCTGTTGACATACAGTGAGGGAAAAAAGTATTTGATCCCCTGCTGATTTTGTATGTTTGCCCACTGACAAAGAAATGATCAGTCTATAATTTTAATGGTAGGTGTATTTTAACACTGAGAGACAGAATAACAAAAAAAATCCAGAAAAACGCATTTCAAAAAAGTTATACATTGATTTGCATGTTAATGAGGGAAATAAGTATTTGATCCCCTATCAATCAGCAAGATTTCTGGCTCCCAGGTGTCTTTTATACAGGTAATGAGCTGAGATTAGGAGCACTCCCTTTAAGAGAGAAGCAATCAATCAATCAGATTCCAAACTGTCCACCATGGCCAAGACCAAAGAGCTATCCAAGGGTGTCAGGGACAAGATTGTAGACCTACACAAGGCTGGAATGGGCTACAAGACCATCGCCAAGCAGCTTGATGAGAAGGTAACAACAGTTGGTGCGATTATTCGCAAATGGAAGAAACACAAAATAACTGTCAGTCTCCCTCGGTCTGGGTTTGCATGCAAGATCTCACCTCGTGGAGTTTCAATGATTATGAGAACGGTGAGGAATCAGCCCATAACTACACGGGAGGATCTTGTTAATGATCTCAAGGCAGCTGGGACCATAGTCACCAAGAAAACAATTGGTAACACACTACGCCGTGAAGGACTGAAATCCTGCTGCGCCTGCAAGGTGCCCCTGCTCAAGAAAGCACATGTACAGGCCCGTCTGAAGTTTGCCAAAATCTGAATGATTCAGAGAACTAGCTGAAAGAGTTTTGGTCAGATGAGACCAAAATTGAGCTCTTTGGCATCAACTCAACTCGCCGTGTTTGGAGGAGGAGGAATGACCCCAAGAACACCATCCCCACCGTCAAACATGGAGGTGGAAACGTTATGCTTTGGGGGTGTTTTTCTGCTAAGGGGACAGGACAACTGCACTGCATCAAAGGGATGATGGATGGGGCCATGTACCGTCAAATCTTGGGTGAGAACCTCCTTCCCTCAGCCAGGGCATTGAAAATGGGTCGTGGATGGTATTCCAGCATGACAATAACCCAAAACACACAGCCAAGGCAACAAAGGAGTGGCTCAAGAAGAAGCACATTAATCCCATAGAAAATCTGTGGAGGGAGCTGAAGGTTCGAGTTGCAAAACGTCAGCCTCGAAACCTTAATGACTTGGAGAGGATCTGCAAAGAGGAGTGGGACAAAATCCCTCCTGAGATGTGTGCAAACCTGGTGGCCAACTACAAGAAACGTCTGACCTCTGTGATTGCCAACAAGGGTTTTGCCACCTAGTACTAAGTCAAAGGGGTCAAATACTTATTTCCCTCATTAACATGCAAATCAATGTATAACTTTTTTGAAATGCATTTTTCTAGATTTTGTTGTTGTTATTCTGTCTCTCACTGTTAAAATACACCTACCATTAAAATTATAGACTGATAATTTCTTTGTCAGTGGGCAAACATACAAAATCAGCAGGGGATCAAATACTTTTTTCCCCCACTGTATTAGCATTTTAAATATTAATATAAAACATTATACAGTTCATACAAAACATTAATACCGGCTCTTCACATTGCTTCCCTTGTTTTAAATTCTACACTTTTGACAATATACCCTAACATTCTGTTTGCCTTTTTTATTGCTTACCCATATTGTTTGGATGGAGAAAGTGAGGAGTCCACATAGACACCTAGGTCTTTCTCGTTCGTTACTTTATCTAGTTCTATTCTTCCCATAGTGTAATTATAGTGGACATTTTTGTTACCTGCATGTAATACCTTGCACTTGTCCACATTGAATTTCATCTGCCAGTTGTCAGCCCACAGCTGAATATTATCCCTTTGAATAACATGTGCTGCCGAGATTGTATCTGCTGAGCCACCTATTTTAGTATCATCTGCAAATTTGACAAGTTTGATAACTATCCCAGAGTCCAGATCATTCATATATATTAGAAAAAGCACAGGCCCTAGTACTGATGACTGTGGAACTCCACTAACAACCTCACTCCAGTTAGAGGCAACTCCTCTAATCGACACCCTCTGTTTCCTATACATCAACTAGTTCATAATCCATCTACTTGCATTACCCTGAATGCCTACAGCTTCCAATTTGAGGATCAGTCTTTGGTGTGGGACCTTATCAAAAGCTTTCTGAAAATCTAAGTATATTAAATCATATGCTTTCATGTGATCTACATCTACAGTTGCATGTTCAAAAAATTCTAATAAATTAGTAAGACATGATCTGCCTCGTTTAAACCCATGTTGACTATCTCCAAGAATATGGTTTTCATTAAGATGCTCCTCTATTTTCTGTCTAATCATTTTTTCCAACATCTTACAAGTGATGCAGGTGAGATTGATTTATCTGTAATTTCCTGGCTCAGTTTTGTCCCCTTTCTTGTGGATAGGTATGACATTTGCAGTCTTCCAGTCAGTTGGCACATCCCCTGTTCTAAGTGTCATTTGGAATATTTGAATTAGTGGCCTATAAATAATTTCCCTCATTTCTTTAAGTATTGTTGGAAATATACCTGATATATATGATTTGTTTGTTTGTATTTCTGCTAGTCCCTTTAGTACATCCTCCTCATTTATCCTGATCTCTCTTAGGTTTTGACTGTACTGGTTGTTAACCTGTGGCATGTTATCTGTTTTTTCTTTTGTAAAAACCTTTGTGAAATACTCATTTAGAACATTTACCACATCTTGTTTGTTTTCCAAGATACTTCAATTTGTGCCCTTTATCTGTTTCTCTTCCACGTTTATTGACCTCTTGCTGTTGTTGTAAACTTGTTTCCTTTTCATGTAGTCAGTTTAAATCTCAGGTAGGGAATGTTATATGGATTCAGGGTATCCCTTGTCCACATATATTGTTAAATTGATATTACTGTACTCTACAGGGTACTTCAGATTCTACTTCAATAGTAATTCCAACATTGATGTTTAATGCTCCGGAGGAGTTTGTGTCACAGGTGTAATGACACTACTATACTTTCAAATTGTTTAATTCATTGAGCGACTAGACCACCTCAGTTTTTAAAGAGGAAAATCAAGTACAAGTTTCTATGTTGATTCTTTTCCACAGGGTTAAAAAGAAGAAAAAGAAATACAATCAAACAAATACTAAAGGGAAAATCTAAAAGGCATAAAAGAGTCCATATAATAAAAGATCCTAACTATTAATCGACCAATAGAGAAAAAAATGAAAACCCTCATCATAATGATGGCTCCCGGGGTTCCTGCTGGCTCATGTAATGGGACTATGAGCTCATCACAGTGATGTAATCCATCTCTGAATGTAGTAGAGTGTACAAATCCTCCAAAGCAGGGGACTGGTCTTTTGGGATAGTGGGTTTGTTGCCTTTGCTGGTGAGGCTGTGTGGACCGATTGGTGGTGTTCCTGAGAGATGGAGGTTCGAATCCGAGTGGGGGCTCTGTTTGCACATGTTACAGTGGTGCCATATCTCAGATGAATACGACTGATGCCGTTCAGTTGCTGAGGTTGCTGCTGAAGAGGAGTTTAGAGGGGGAGTGTGTAATGGGGCTCATAGTGTACAAGCTCATTACAGTGACACAATCCCTCTTTGAATGTTGTAAATTGTACAAATCAACTGTGTCAGGGCACCAGTCTTTTGGTGGAGCAGATCTGTTGCTCTGCTGGTGAGGCTGTGTGTAGCAGGGCACTATGCAGTGTGCTTGGCGACAGTGGTTTGAATGCGGGTGGAGGGCTCTGATTGCAAAATGCATAACAAGTGAAATAAATACACATACAACATGCTATGGGTTCACCCACATGGAGTACTATCGTTTTATGAGATTTGTTGTTACAAAGTTGAGCACACCTATAATTCAGGTGCAGCAGTGGCTTAACAACAACGTCAATTGTGTTGTTAGCAGACCCTCTGAGAAAAGATGATGAAATCACATAGATAGCAAGACAGATAATATTTCAAGTTGTTCACAGTTGGAGAGCTGTCAGAATTAGGAGTAAACTGCTTAATCACATTTGGCACACCTTTTCTATTCTAATTATGTGCTTGCTCACCAATCTCTCCCAGCACTACTACTTTCTTTTCTACCGCTTGTTCCTCAGTTTCATTTACTGTTTCTTGACTCGCAATATTTCCTCATCAGCTGCAGTATGGAATTTTATTATAGTAACAACTGCTGAGACAGCATGACAGAAGTTCAATGCAGAGTTGTAGCAGAGCTTACTGAAGGGCACAGGGAACTGATGTATCACCAACAGCACTAAGCTGCAAATATTTGTTGTTACTGTGATGGACTGCTTTGTGTATAGCACCATCCTTCGAATAAGATGTAGGTATAGTAATTATTCAGCAATATTCAAGGTTATCACATAGATGGAATATATATATATATATATATATATATATATTCTTCAATGTAACCTGAAAACCAATAAAATAATAATTACAATAATATTAAATACAAGAAGACATTTTGTTTTGTAGTGACTGATGAGATCACAGATAAATAGTTCCATGTAAGTACATGACATTTGCTGAAGCAACTGCTCTTACTTAAAATTCCAAAACCAATTAATATGTAAATCTCACCTATTCCATAGATATTTAAAAAAATAATTGGTGTTGATGGACTTTTTTCAAATAAGTTATGTATCGTTCTTTTTACTCGTGTAGATAAGAATTTGAAAGATGTTTAATTGTTGGTTTTATACATGATGTAACTATTCTATTCTCAGATCAGCAAATCAATAGTACTTGGTGATTAACCAAAGCCCAAAATTATTTCATATTGTACATTAAGTTAACAAAATAAATGCAAAACTTTTTTGGCCACTAATTGTACATGTCAATAAAACAAACTAGTCTGGTTCATCATTGAGATTGCTTAAATGTATATGATTAGCTATGTAATTTGGTGATAGCTCAATTAGATTGATTCCTATAAGATAGCTTCATGAATCATTAGATACAATGTGCCAAGAATAATTGTTTGGTTACCAAAAGCTTTGTTTAATACTGATTTAATGAACCCAATATAATTGCTTAGGAATGATTAACATCCTAAGATTAAATTTTGGAACACCTTGGGCATTAATAAAAAAGAATGCTTCTGTGGCTGAAGGGCATTTTAACCTCCTTGAACAGATGGAAAGAAAATACTTAGTATAGTGAGTGCATATGAATGTCTAAAACACTATTGTAAAGATATGAAAAATAGAAAGAATTTCAAAAGGGAATATGAATATGTTTTTAAATTGGCAGTTTTCCTCAAATCATAAAATCGTTACAGTAATAGCAGGACTCAAGGGTTGGCAAAAAAGGGTTTATACCACAATCAAATAATTGATTACAAAGTGAAGTGTAAAGTGGCCCTCATTACCTATGCCAGATATTTCACCAGACAATAATAATTATTAAAATATAATCTTATTCAGTATTATCAATCAATTTTAATTACTTTCTGCAGAAAACATGCATAAGTGGATGATGCGGCTTGTATTTGAAACATTTTGAATTTTCTGTTTAGTGTCAAGAATAGAAATGCTATTAAATAATTAAAAATGTTTTAAATGACAATATGAGCTGAGAAATTATCAAATTACCATTGCATTCTTACCTGTCCCATGTCCAAGACTTTCCCGCACACACTGCTTACTTATTTTATCCCATTGTAATCGTGTTCACTCAGACAATGTGTTCACCACTGGGTAGGTCAGTGGGTTGCTTAGGGTTCAAAAGTTCTGGTTGCAAATATATAAGCTCTGAACTTTGTCAAGGAATGAAATGCAAAATCTAAAATCTAATTAATCAATACATTTAATATCTAATATATTTGTTTTAAGTTTACATCATACTGCTATAAGGTGGATTGTAAAATACATAAATACATGAAAAAAACAAGGTTGGCTTTGGTTCCAACCTCTATCTTTTGGCTGTTAAAGGTGTGAAGCAAGACAATTGCTCGTCAGCCAAAACAACTAAAAAAACAAAAAAGATGACACCCTGACAAGTATACCTTTCAATAAAGCAAGCCTAAGCAAAAAGTTATTTTCCTTAAAAATAAATTATGTGCTGAACAATAACAATATATCGACATGTATCCATGGCTGTAAGTATATGCAGTTACACTAGATACTAGTTACTAAGCTAGATACTTTCAAAACATATGTATTAATTTAATACAGAATATTGTAGTTAATGCAAAATATAATTTTCTCCTTCAGATTTTTTTCTTTACACACTGAGCAGGAAAGTGCTAAAGTAACAGTAAAGTAAATGAACATCCGTCATAAACTGCTTTGCAATGCCAACAAAACATTAGCAAATCTTTTCTGGTGTTTTTCTATTATTATTTTATACATTTTTTGTTTTTATTTTGTGCATACCAGCATATACATGCATATACACAAATGCTAGTCTATGTTTCTTATAGAAAAGTAATGGATTATATCATGATAGCTTCCTTGTTTTCCCAGAAATTGGCATTATCACATCGTCAGGCATGTGATGTTGCAGTTAATGTAAATGGTAGATAATCATAATCTCATAACTGAAATAGCATATTGTGCCACCTCCCTGCAGTCCCTGGGCTTCTGCTGCCCCTGTTCGCCCGGCCTCGGTCACCTGGTTGTTGCACCTCCTTGCTGATCCTGTGGGGGGAAGATGACCGTGCCAAGGCCTTCCTCTGGCGCCCCTGGCTCCCATCGTGAGGGGAGGGAGTAACAGTGTGAGCGAGCGAGTGAGCGAGAAAACAATGAAAACTATTACAGTACTCTAGCTTTGCTTTTGGAACTTCAATTGAACTTGGATTACAGTATGTGTATGGTTGTGTTGTGTTATTGTCTTATTAGTTATATGCTTAGCGAGGGATGTATTATACGTGTAGTTTACGGTCAACGAAGAGCTAGGGTTTTGTTTCAGTTTCTGTTTATCTTGATTTGGTTTCGAGGACAGCGCACTGTCAAAAAGTAAATGCCCTTATTTTCCCACATCCCTGCCTCATAGTTAGGAAATAGGAAAGAGACGAACCTGAAGCATCACCCTTACATCTACTTGAATACAATTAAGAAATATTGCTGCAAATGTAATGTTAGACCATTTTACAAAACAATTATTTAGTAGGATCATGAGATGGCTCTGTTTTCTTGTGTTTCTGTAAAACAGTGGTTGAAACCCTAGACATACTTAAATTTGTTTCTATTTATTTTAGGAGTATAATTTAACTGACTTTAACAAAAATAAATAATTTCTCACAATCCCTATTACATTTTCACAAAATCAGTTAAGTGCTAACTCTTTGCAATTTATTTAACAATTTGCATTCCATGTACCAGAGACAGTTTTCTTTAATTCCTTTCTTTGAATCCTTTAATGGAATGCACTTTCAACAGCTGAAACTCAAGGTGAAATAATATTCTCTCATTTGTATCATTAACAGAAACATCTTTTATGCAGATGCATTAATGATTATCCCATTGTGTGAACCGAATGGTGAATAGATGCATCTATTCCCACAGAATCATGGAGAAAAATAAATAAATAAACTTGCTGATTGTTTAATTGAATTATATTTTCAAGACTTGTTAAATTGGAAATTGCCAGTTTGACAGTCAACTTAAAAATGACATTAAGCCTACATTTACAAAAACTGGCCATAGATAATCCTTGGTACTGAGAGTCATGTACAATATAAATCCTTTTATTTTCATTGAAAAACATCTGAAGAAATTAGCTCTTTTTTAACAATTATAGCTCTGTTAAAGGCATACAATGCCATATTTGTGCAGATGGATTAACTAATCTGTTTAAAATCAAGATGAGGGGAGTAACCTGGTTTGTTGAAGAGAAGAAAAAGGGGTGGCTGATTTGAAAGACAGTAAAATGAAAGAGACCTGGTTAGAACCATAGTTCTGTGGGGGAATCAAAGCCAGTCACTAGGGATAAGCTGAGAGTTGAGATGAAAGACTAGGTTTTGAACTGGCATACAATCAGCTGCATGAGCTTTGAGAAAACTGAGAGTGAAGGTTCTTTCCATTAAAAAAGTTAAGGTGTCAACATTTTGCTTTCCTTCTCATGTTTAATGTAGGTGTGTAGATCCTATAAAAATGGTCTCTCCTAGATAGACACTACCTAAATTTTTCTTGTTTTATTGAAATGTACGCAGTTGAATATCTCAATGTGCTATGAAATTAAAGCGTAGAACAAATAAACAATTACAGATCGTTTTGTTTAATACAATTTAATCTAAATTTGTAATGCCAACTTTTGCTGATATAATAGCCAAACACACTTGTGGCATTCTTTCTACAATGGAAATCAAATATTGTTCAGAAAGTTCTTCCCAACACTGTTGCAGAAGTTCCCATAAATGGTTGCTTTGCTTTGCATAGCGCTGTGGTACCCAATTGAAATGTAAGCAGTTCAAGTCCAGTGAATAACCTGAAATGGTATGCGGTAAACTGCCAGAGGTTTAGGTTACCAAAAACTGAAAAATAATGTACATTTCAGAGTCATATACTGTTACTACACCCTTTTAAGCATTATTTGGCAGTGTTACGCACAGCTCCTGTGCAAAGAAGTTACACTGTATTCCTACTGTATTCTTGGCTACCAGCGCATTTCATTCTCAAACACATCCGATTTACAGTTTCCATGTCGCCCGCTGTCATTCAGAGCCCAGGGTGTAAAAGCCGTAAGAGAGGATCTAAATTGAACAATGTTGTATAAATTGAAGAAAGAAATCTTAGTGGTATTCTTTATATGGGACTCAAAAACCCAAGTAAAAAATAACACCAAGAACCTTAGAGGAGCAACAAAATTCAACTCCATCAACCCCAAGTTGACAATACCCATATTTCAAAGCTGTTGGGGAGAACTCACAAACATCACTTTTATTCAATTTTAAAAAGGTGTGTGCCTAATTCTTTGTAAACCTACAGGTGCACAGTCTCTTCTACATTGCCATATACAGTGGATCAGCATAGCCACTGTTGTTGCATTTGCATTTTCTTGCATTTACAGTAATAATGTAAGTTATTTTAAATGGGGTTGGGGAGTAAAAGAAAATGTGTGTCAGTCTATATAAACATATTTGATAGTGCATCTGTGTATGAATATACAGTTATCTTAGGCTTGTGTATTCCCATATTTCACTGTTCTCATATCCAATATCTTTCAGAGAGAAAAAATTTAAACAAATGTCTCACCCAACTAAACAGAGAAAAAAATTATGGGATTTTCACGCACACCCATTTCTAGGGTTTACAAAGAATGGTGTGAAGAGGGAAAAACATCCAGTATGCGGCAGTCCTGTGGGCGAAAATGCCTTGTTGATGCTAGAGGTCAGAGGAGAATGGGCTGACTGATTCAAGCTGATAGAAGAGCAACTTTGACTGAAATAACCACTCGTTACAACCGAGGTATGCAGCAAAGCATTTGTGAAGCCACAACACATACAACCTTGAGGCGGATGGGCTACAACAGCAGAAGACCCCACCGGGTACCACTCATCTCCACTACAAATAGGAAAAAGAGGCTACAATTTGCACAAGCTCACCAAAATTGGACAGTTGAAGACTGGAAAAATGTTGCCTGGTCTGATGAGTCTCGATTTCTGTTGAGACATTCAGATGGTAGAGTCAGAATTTGGCGTAAACAGAATGAGAACATGGATCCATCATGCCTTGTTACCACTGTGCAGGCTGGTGGTGGTGATGTAATGGTGTGGGGGATGTTTTCTTGGCACACTTTAGGCCCCTTAGTGCCAATTGGGCATCGTTTAAATGCCACGGCCTACCTGAGCATTGTTTCTGACCATGTCCATCCCTTTATGACCACCATGTACCCATCCTCTGATGGCTACTTCCAGCAGGATAATGCACCATGTCACAAAGGTCGAATCATTTCAAATTGGTTTCTTGAACATGACAATGAGTTCACTGTACTAAACTGGCCCCCACAGTCACCAGATCTCAACCCAATAGAGCATCTTTGGGATGTGGTGGAATGGGAGCTTCAGGCCCTGGATGTGCATCCCACAAATCTCCATCAACTGCAAGATGCTATCCTATCAATATGGGCCAACATTTCTAAAGAATGCTTTCAGCACCTTGTTGAATCAATGCCACGTAGAATTAAGGCAGTTCTGAAGGCGAAAGGGAGTCAAACACAGTATTAGTATGGTGTTCCTAATAATCCTTTAGGTGAGTGTATATATATATAAAAAATAGTTGGTAGGATTGCATCTGCACCAAACGCACATTCCTATTACTTTGTAAACCATGCTGAATTATTATCTTCTCAGATCCAATCCATTACCAATTAATGTAAGACATGGCCAAGAGGCATTTTTCTCTATTTTCTTTGTGCTCATTCATGCAAAGCAGACAGCAAATTTGTTTGACAACACCTGATGCCTAGATTTGATTTCCTCACAAATGTTACGGCAATGCACGGCTATACATTATCCATACATTGTACTCCTCATACAAACACAGAGAGTAAATGGTGGTCAGTAAACAGAAACAATGCTCAGAAATGCAGGAAACAAACAAGACTTCACACTGGATGGAAGTAACAAGGGGTATAAATGCAGAACAGAGGGAAGCAAGTAACTGATGGGTGCTGGTCAAATTGGAGTAGAGGGTTGATAGAGCAAGTGCACATGGTGTAGAGGAATGTCAATTGGATAATTGCGCATGGTGCTGAGGAATGTGTGATACAAGGCTAGAATTCGGGAGATGATTACCTCTGGTGGTGAACTGGGGAAGTGTGGAGTGAAGATGTAGCAGTTTGTATCGAGTACCGTGATTCTAAAAGTAGTATTGTATTGCCAACCACTACTAAGGATACATACATTGCTATTATTAACAGTTTGACTGGATACATAATAAAAATAATCCTGTTCAACGGTAAAGCGCAATTTGCTATTCTGTGTCATATGTAATAATTATATGCACACATATAAATGTATAGTGCCCTATTCCGAATCAAGTGTAATAGGCTATATTGGTGGCCAATAAAATGTTATCTTAACAGACTGGCCCTATGAATTATGTAATTGTATTTGTGTATATACTTAATAAATATATTTTGATTTAAACCTGTGAAACTAATTTATTCAGCTGTTATGCTGTGTGCTTTTACCCTATAAATAATTAACCTGTGATTCTTGGTTTAAGGAATGACTTGAATTGTAGTTTAATCTCAGTGCTGTAGTAATATAAGGTAATAATAATAATACATACATTGGCAGTACTGTACTTCCAGCTCAATCCTGGGGTCACCACAAGAGTAGATGGGTCCTCAAACACATAGTTGGGGGATAATGGTTAGAAACTAGAGCAAAGTTCCCTACTACATACTTTAAGTGTTCTTCCCCTTACCAAGCAACAAGAGCTACTATAAATCCAGAACCTGTAAATTCACAAACTGTTTTAATACTCTGTCGCTGATCACAAATCTAAAAGCAGTAAATTAGGACTAAAGGGGACTTTTTTATTTTCTGGGTCTGGATTCTCTTCTGTGTTTTGGTAGTAAAACATATTTTACTGAACAGGTCCACAAAGCTAGTATTCAAGCTCTACATTGTAGTGCAATCCAGCCAGACTTTCTTTTTCTTTCTCATACAGTGTCACAGATATTTATTTTCTATACTTACTATATAGGGTATTTATAGTACTTGGTATTTAGAATGCAGTGTTTAGAAAATTTAGAAAAGTGATAGCCTGTGATAGATGTACAAATTTGCAAATTTTGTTATTGAATATGTGTAAACAGTCACACTGAGACACAATCTTTCACTACAACCAAGAACATCTACAATTAAAAAGACCTGGCTTGGATCTTGGACTTCAATCTAATCAATGATTTGATCAGTTCAACAATGTAGCAGTGATGATTTGGGACCATCATCACAGCCTCCGATAAGCACAATTTTTCATCAAACCATAATGGCATTAACAGCACCCGAGATCATTTGACAGCTTATTGATTTCACCACTACTGCACGGCAAATACCTCCAAAACAAGCCACATTCATAATCAATGTTTATTTCTATATAATTGCTAGCCTAATCAATTCATTAGCAATGCTAGCCTATATTCATCAGGTTTTACATTACCCTGATTCTATATCCAACAATTATTAACATGAATAAAAGTAAAAAATAAGCTGCAAAATGAATGAAAAATGATCCACTCATACAAAAGCATATTCATAATAAACTGTGCACAGTGATGAATGCATGTTAACTGTCTGAAATAGCGAATCGGTGTAAAACCATCCATGAATGTACCTCAGTGTTTCCACCTGTGGACAATTTGCTATGTACAACGGAATGATAAAGAGCGTTAAATTTAAAATGTTTTATGTATATTTTATAATTGTGATTATGAATGTGAAATTAATCTAGTATTTGAATTCCATGTCTCACCTTAACTATGACATTTTATTCACAAATTATATTTAATTAATTTATATATATATAAATGATAGCCAACCAGTATTTCTCAGGTAGCTACCATCCAAAGACGCTCTTTGTTTAGGCTGCAGACTACACTATACTGCAAACCATTGCAAAACTACATTCATTGGTCACACTTTATAATAAAGTGGTGTGATTTCTCATGAATTAACATGTGGATACCACAGGATAAACACATGAATACTTCATCTGAGTTCTTATGTTAATCACATGTGTAACAGGGTTAGGGTAAGTGCTCAACATGTGCTCAACATCAGAGCTCAAATGATGATCATGAGGTATTGATGTTTAAATCCTATGGTATTCATATATTCATTCATGAGGAATCAAAGCACCTCATTATATCATGTTACCCATTCATTTAAAGACATAAAAAACAAAAGTGTTCAAGTAGGAAGCTTGGAGAACAATCCTGAATGGAATCTTCACAGATATCCCAGCTGCATTTGACCTTCAGCAGAATTAACAAGCTCTTCTCAAGGAAAATGTATGTTACTTGACTGGAGAGCTGATAGTTTACAGTTGTAACTATTCTTATTTGCAAGCAATATTTAAAGGGCAAATATGTTCGTCCAAGTTGGTAAGGATCTACAGGGGATATCGATGGTATTAGTCAATTTGCTGTTTTAAAATATTTCTCAAATGATGGTTAAGTATCCATTTGTGAAACTCAACTGGAACCAGTAACTGCAAACATTGAAATTGTTGCTCTCCTAGAGTGAACAAAATTACAGGAATTATAAATATCCCCCCACCTTCCCAACAGGCTAGAAACTTTTGGTGAATTATTTCTGAGCTGAACATATTATTCAGATCATGCTAAAAACATATGTTCAAAGTGTTACTGTGCCCAGATTTTTCAACAATTTAAACTTTTCAAATGAAGAGCGATTCTTTTTCTATTCATCAAAGTATAATATGAGCACAGTTACATACAATTCATATATTTATATACCTGTCCTTTTCCTTAAACATAGCCTTGGGTATAAGGCTGTCCATTTCCATATGTAAGGATACCCCTAACACCTCAATTAATATCCAGTTAATTCAATTAACTGTCTATGTACACCATTTCTCTACAGAGCAAAAATACCTAAAGTATATAAAAATACAAATTATACATTGATAATTTGTTGTCTGGCCAGTCAAGTAGTCTCTCTATTGTCCATAATGTACATTTGATTCCAGATTCCTGATTTGTTTATGGGTAGAAATCCAGTATTATACTATTCAATTCATACATTAATATACATCTTATGACTACTTGTTTATAAAATATTAAATAAGAATTCATCTTGGATGTGGAATTAAAGGATGTGTAACACTTGACAATAAGGTACAGTGATTCCTCATGAATTAATATATGAATACCATAGGATTTAAACATCATCTGAGTTCTGATGTTGAGCACGTGAACCCAAACTTACCCTAACCCTAATTCATGAGGAATCATGGTACCTTATTGTAAAGTGTGACCAATTAAAACTAATTCAGTGTACTTATGTCAGTATTATGTATATGGCTAAATAAAAATGGCTTACCAAGAAATATATTATTCTCACATTTTGAGTTAAATTAACAATAGTTTAAAAATCTTGATGTGAATTCCTTGCCAGAGTTTGTACAGCACAAATCATGCCTGAGAAACCACTGACACATTTTGTGAACTTAAATGTGTGTCGTTTCAATCACTTCCAACACAGTGTGTCTTGACTACACTTTGTATTGGTTGTGCTGGTCTACAAAACATAGATAATATCTGTTTATCCTGTGGATATCCCGAGGCTGAACACACAGGTCTGCACAGGTAATTTATTTGTCATGCATATACACTTTACATACATTAAGGGAAATAACAGACGAAGCTTCTCCCACAGATGCAACAAGAAATGAAACATTCTCCAGTACATGAAAGCTAATGGTAAAATTAAGCTGCCTGGGCTATAAATTGAGATTGACGAGCCAAGAAGAGGGGGAAAAAAGAACCAACTCAGAAAGAATGCAGACTCTGCAGGGTGAAGTAGCAGAGATTTGTACTGTCATTACATCGTAATTATAATGCAATTACAATGTAGTTGATGGTAATGTATTATAGCGTTTCCAAATGCTCAGTGAAAACATTAATGAAAATATTTTAATCCTAAAATGTCACAGCACAGCAAGATGTAGAATATAGTAATAATCAAAGACAACAAAAATACATGTATTATTAAATTTTGGGTTTATTGAAGTCAATTAAAATATACAATGCATCCATCATATTGGCAAGAGACCGAAGCAAGAATGTTTAGCCTCCCCAATCCTATAGGATCCTGCTGGTTTTTGTTCCAACTGAGCTTTCAATTATTTAATTTAACCCTTAATTGAAGTAATTTGATTACATTAGAATCTTTAAATTGTGTAACTAATAAAAAGTTGGTTCCTTAAAAAGATAATAATTTCCTTTTACAATTTTATACTTAACTTAACCCCTACTGTTAAAATAATTAAAAGGCTCTGATTTAGGAAATTATTACTTCAATTAAGGGTTCAATTAAATAATTGAGAGCTCAATTGGAACAAAAACCAGCAGGGTCGGTGTTCCGCCAGGACCGGGATTGAGAACTACTGCTATAGAACACTTGGAACACCACTGGAATGGTGAAATAGAAAGAGACCACAGAGATTTTTCTCACTACACTAGAAACTGCACAGTATCCATCAACTATGGATCAAAACATGGCCACGGGTTTATACATGTTAAATGTATTATATTTATTCAGCTCTCCTTATTTCACTTGGAAAAACCATGGGCAAAACTGGCGGTATAGCGGGAGTGGTGTTAAAGCGAGGGTATTAAAAAATAAATAAAAAAAATTACACAATGTTTGCAATAAATTCAAGGGTTTTATAATAAGAATGACACTTATTTCCAATCTATTATAATAAATATGCATCTTTTACATAACTTAAAAAAGTATTTAACCCTTTGGAACGTACGGCTGTCTGGGCTCAAATGAGTACCGCTGTACCAGTATGTCCGTAATACCATTAATTGGAAAGCCTGTACAGATTCAGGGATAACAATACGGTTACCATTGGAAACTATAAACACTTTGCAATACCATGCACTGCGGCCTGGTATGTTTTTTAAGGATGTGTTTTACACGTGGAACCAGAAAAGTGGCTGTGCAGGGGGAGAGAGACAGACAGACAAAAATATAAAACAACATTTTACATATTCCATTCAAATAAATATATACAGTATACATATTCATATGCATTTGCATATTTATGCAGAGCTGATATGTCATTTATTGTATTTAAATTTCTGACAAGACCTCTGGTCTTTCATGTCGGATGTATAGTACTGTTCATCATTGATTACTGTGTACGGCACAAGGACTTTGACTCTCAAGATAAAATCGTTACATGTTTTACTGGAAACAGCTGTTTCGGAGTTGTCACTCCTTACACAACATTTAACTTTAAACACAATACCCCCCCCTCCAATTTGGCCGCATACCAGCAAAAAAACATGAGGAATGGAAATGGAAAAAAAAGGGAATTGAGGTAAATGAGCATTTCAATTAGGATCATTTTGATTTTATGCTTTGTTTTTTGTTTAGTTTCGTTTTTTGTTTTCGATTTGCACAATGAATTATGCTGCGTGTGAAGGTATTGGTTTAGCTCACCTCTACTACAACTTATGCAAGGTGCTTGTTGAACCCCAGCTAAACAAAATAAACTGCGCTTCTGAAATACACTTTCTTGTGATGTTTTTATCGGTGTATCTCTGTGGGTTGCAAAAACAGCATTTAGAGTAACTCAGCAGATATGCAAAATGAACTGAGAACTGAGATGCTGTCTTATTTTGTTTTGTTGATGTTCAACGAGTACACAGTAGCTCATTTTTATTTTGTTTTGCTTTAGTCTCACTGTGTGTAGCCTATTGATAATGCTGAATTACACTGTGAAGGGATCAGTCTCTCTCAGTTATATTTGTTCTTCCGGTGTGCTTTTTTTTCTATCTATCTTTCTGGTAATGTAACTCATTAATAAACGTTTATTTTGTCTGTACTTAGTTCACAATGATGAATATAAATGCTCAAATGTATTTTGATTTGTTGGTGTTTTGCAATGATTAGTATGTGTAAGTCCATAAAAAAATCGAGTGGCAGCTGATACTAATGCAAAATGTTCAACAAGCACCTTATTATTAGATTAAAATGTATACTTATATTTGCTTTTAGATATGCTGGACACTGAATTTCTGCAATATTAATAATACACAGAGAAAGCGCTGGAGAAAAACTCACTCACGGTGGCAAAACGCGGCATTTAGAACTCACACATCATAGGGTTAGTAAGGCATTTTATAGTAGGCTACACTAATAGGCCCTACTGTAGTACAGTAATTGTGTACAGTATTTAAACGTATATAGTATTTAATGCAATTTCCCAGATGCAACATCACTTACTTTGTGTCAACCAAATAAAATAAATAAATAAACTACAGTACTGGTGGTCATAAACTTTACTATACGTGGCACAACTAGTGTTTTTACAGTATCATGAATGTTTAAAGTAAATCTACTGTATTTTCACAAAGCATTTACTACTGTACCTTCAGTAGCACATAGCATTGTTATTTAAGTACAGTTCAAACTGAAATTTGAATAAACAATGTATTGTACTTTACTTAATATGTAATAATATGTAATACGCCACTGGACTCTTGGACAAGCCAGCTGAGAAGTCACTCAAGTCGCCGCAGCTAAGTATCACTTTCTCTCGCGTTTCCTCGTTTAGTTAAGTTACATAGACTGTTTACGTGGTTTGTTGTTTAGCTACAAATTTTATATCTTGCTCCTGTATTGTCGGAAAAGCAGTGACTGTTTGTTAGTTTGTTAGTGAATTTAGCCAGTAACCTAGCGCACTCGACACGCCCTGTCTGCAATCAGAAGCGTTACACTGTGTAGGCTATGATTATTTAGCATTTGTTTAACATTACTACGAGCTATTGTTCAGTGTAACTGCATGTATCTCTCTTCGAATCCACTATCAACAACCCTTGCAAACTCTTCTCCACCTTCTCCTCCTTCCTTGCCCCCCCTCCCCCTCCTCCTCCCTCATCTCTCACTGCTGATGATTTCACCTCCTTCTTCTCCTCCAAGATTGAAGACATCCGCAGGCTCTTCAATACTCCACCCTCATCTCCCATCACACCGAAACCTCCCACCGACCTAGCTTCCTTTTCTTCATTCTCACCTCTCTCAGATGCTGAAGTTTCTGATCTTCTCCTACGTCACAAACCCACAACATGCGACCTGGACCCTCTCCCTTCTCGTCTCATCCAAGCAACCGCTCCTGATCTTCTCCCCTTCATCTCCTCCCTCCTCAACTCCTCATTCCTCTCTGGCTGTTTCCCCTCTGCATTTAAACAAGCTGCTGTCATCCCACTGCTCAAGAAATCAACCCTTGATGCCACCTCTCCTCAGAACTACTGCCCTGTCTCCCTACTTCCCTTCCTCTCCAAGACTCTCGAGCGGGCGGTCCACCGTCAGCTCTCGGACTTTCTGTCCCAACACTCACTCCTTAATCCTCTGCAATCCGGCTTCCGCACAGCTCACTCCACTGAAATGGCTCTCCTGGCTGTCACTGACTCCCTCAGCCGCGCTTGGGCAGCCTCCCTCTCCTCAGTCCTCATCCTCCTTGACCTTCCTGCAGTATTTGACACCGTCGATCACTCCATCCTCCTCTCCTGCCTCGCTGACCTTGGGATCTCTGGGACTGCTCTCACCTGGTTCTCCTCCTACCTCAGCGACCGGTCCTACCAAGTGACATGGCGAGGCTCCTCATCCAGCCCCCAACCTCTCCTCACAGGTGTTCCCCAAGGCTCCGTCCTGGGCCCACTCCTCTTCTCTCTCTACACTCGCTCCCTGGGCCCCCTCATCGCTTCCCATGGCTTCTCCTACCACTTCTATGCTGATGATGCCCAGATCTTCCTGTCTTTTCCCTCTTCTGCCCCTCTCATCCCCTCACGCATCTCTTCCTGTTTGTCTGCCATTTCTGCCTGGATGCACTCGCACCACCTCAAGCTCTACCTCTCCAAATCAGATCTCCTCTTTTTCCCCCACTCTTCCTCACCTTCTGCTGACCTCCTCATCTCGATCCCCTTGGAATCCACCACACTCTCTCCTTCTTCTTCCAATAAAAATCTAGGAGTCACCCACGATCCTGCACTCTCCTTCTCCCAGCACATCACCACGCTGACGCGCACCTGCAGATTCTTCCTGAGCAACATACGCCGGATCCGTCCCTTCCTCACCGACTACTCAACTCAGCTACTTGTCCAGTCACTGGTCCTCTCCCGCCTGGACTACTGCAACTTCCTCCTGGCCAGCCTGCCTGCATGCACTACCCGCCCACTCCAGCTCATCCAGAACTCTACGGCTCGTCTGGTATTCTCTCTGCCACGATTCGCACACGCTACTCCACTGCTCCGCTCCCTCCACTGGCTCCCGATAGCGGCACGCATTCAGTTCAAGACTTTGACCCTCACCTACCGCTGTCTTGACCACACTGCACCAAGCTACCTTCAGTCACTCGTCTCTCCATACATCCCTTCCAGACCACTGCGCTCCTCCAGTGCCAGAAGGCTAACTCTGCCTCCTCTCCACTCTCCTTCCTCCAGAGCCTGCTCCTTCTCATCCCTGGCCCCTAAGTGGTGGAACGACCTGCCCACCGAAGTAAAAACTGCAGAGTCCTTGACCTCATTCCGGCGCTTACTCAAGACGCATCTCTTCCGACAGCACTTGTAATATTAGTCCTCAATCCCTGCCAGATAGCACTTCAGCTTATTATGCTCCTCGCGTTCTTGATTGTTTTCCTCCTTGCTCCCTTTCCTGTAGCCCTAGTCTGTAACCCTACATCTTGACAGCACTTAGCTTTCACCGTCCAGGATGTAGGAAGTCACTTACTGTACTTGTGTAAATTGTAATTGGAATTTGTAAAATGTATTATTTTGAATTGCTATGTTTTAGCTAAGTTGAATTTGTAATGATTGATGCCTTGTACTTCTCTGTATTTTTGCACTTATGGTGTAAGTCGCCCTGGATAAGGGCGTCTGCCAAGAAATAAAAATAATAATAATAATGTAAGCTTACATTAAAAAAATCTACAGTACTCCGCTTCTTTTAATTTGTTGGGCTTAATTTAAGCAATACCTGCCCATAAGAAACCTCTCACTGTACATTTTTTCTTATTATTTTTTTGTACTTTGTGTTTTGTTTATTGTGGTTTATAGAAGTCACTGATTTTAGACTGGGTCAAGCCTTTCAGATTAAACTAATCAACCCGGTAATTTAGATGGGTTAAATGCTGTATGTCTTCAGGAACACAGCCAACACTAAACAGTGTATACAAAGCTTGACGAGCCTGAGGCAGGGATGCTGGTTTAGTATTTAATTGGTGCTATAACAAGGTAAACTACAATTGTTTGTTTGGCTTGGGAAGTTGATGGTTGGCAGTTGTAATAACGATTACATAGATTTTATATTGGTAGACATTTTTTCAGAAAGAATAGCAGGCGGTAAATGAGGTTGGTAATATAGCGGGGGGTGGTATAGCATGGGAACACTGTAAAATAAACACATACACTACCGTTCAAAAGTTTGGGGTCACTTAGAAATGTCCTTGTTTTCGAAAGAAAAGCAAATGTTTTGTCCATTAAAATAACATCAAAATTGATCAGAAATACAGTGTAGAGATTGTTAATGTTAATGTAAATGACTACTGTAGCTGGAAAGGGCTGATTTGTAATGGAATATCTACATAGGCGTAGAGGACCATTATCAGCAACCATCAGTCCTGTGTTGGCACGATGTGTTTCCTAATCCAAGTTTATCATTTTTATAATTTTAAAAGGCTAATTGATCATTAGAAAACTCTTTTGCAGTTATGTTAGCTCAGCAGTAAACTGTTGTGCTGATTAAAGAAGCAATAAAACTGTCCTTTTTTAGACTGCTTGAGTAGCTGGAGCATCAGCAATTGTGGGTTCGATTACAGGCTCAAAATGGCCAAAATGGCCCCGGTGCACAACTGAGCAAGAGGACAAATACATTAGAGTGTCTAGTTTGAGATGCCTCACAGGTCCTCAACTGGCAGCTTCATTACATAGTACCCTTCAAAACACCAGTTTCAACGTTAACAATGAAGAGGTGACTCCAGGATGCTGGCCTTCTAGGCAGAGATGCAAAGAAAAAGCCATATCTCAGATTGGCCAATAAAAAGAAAAGATTAAGATGGGCAAAAGAACACAGACACTGGACAGAGGAAGATCAGAAAAAAGTGTTATGGACAGACGGATCTAAGTTTGAGTTGTTCGGATCACAGAGAAGAACAGTTGTGAGATGCAGACCAAATGAAAAGATGCTGAAGGAGTGCTTGCTGCCATCTGTCAAGCATGGTGGAGGCAATGTGATGGTCTGGGGGTGCTTTGGTGGTGGTAAAGTGGAAGATTTGTACAGGGTAAAAGGGATCTTGAAGAAGGAAGGCTATCACTCCATTTTGCAATGCTATGCCATACCCTGTGGACAGCACTTGATTGGAGCCAGTTTCCTCCTACAACAGGACAATGTGGGAGGTGCTTTCAGGAAGCATGGGGTGAAATCTCTTCACATTACCTCAATAAATTGACAACTAGAATGCCAAAGGTCTGCAAGGCTGTAATTGCTGCAAATGGAAGATTCTTTGATGAAAGCAAAGTTTGAAGGACACAATTATTATTTCAATTAAAAGTCATTGTTTCTAACCGTGTGAATGACTATTTCCTATTCATTTTGTTATATTTCCTATTCAAACTCATTTCATTTAATGGAAAACAAGGACATTCCTAAGTGACACCAAACTTTTGAATGGTAGTGTACATAATACTAAAATTACGAAAGGGAAAAAAAACTCCTATATATTCTCAAATTAAACACATTAGCAATATATTGTATAAAAACAAAAACAAACTTCAACAAATACATTGTAAGATCTGTTTATAGTAAGATTAATCTAGATATACACTCACCTAAAGGATTATTAGGAACACCTGTTCAATTTCTCATTAATGCAATTATCTAACCAACCAATCACATGGCAGTTGCTTCAATGCATTTAGGGGTGTGGTCCTGGTCAAGACAATCTCCTGAACTCCAAACTGAATGTCTGAATGGGAAAGAAAGGTGATTTAAGCAATTTTGAGCGTGGCATGGTTGTTGGTGCCAGACGGGCCGGTCTGAGTATTTCACAATCTGCTCAGTTACTGGGATTTTCACGCACAACCATTTCTAGGGTTTACAAAGAATGGTGTGAAGAGGGAAAAACATCCAGTCCTGTGGGCGAAAATGCCTTGTTGATGCTAGAGGTCAGAGGAGATGGGCCGACTGATTCAAGCTGATAGAAGAGCAACTTTGACTGAAATAACCACTCGTTACAACCGAGGTAAGCAGCAAAGCATTTGTGAAGCCACAACACGTACAACCTTGAGGTGGATGGGCTACAACAGCAGAAGACCCCACCGGGTACCACTCATCTCCACTACAAATAGGAAAAAGAGGCTACAATTTGCACAAGCTCACCAAAATTGGACAGTTGAAGACTGGAAAAATGTTGTCTGGTCTGATGAGTCTCGATTTCTGTTGAGACATTCAGATGGTAGAGTCAGAATTTGGCGTAAACAGAATGAGAACATGGATCCATCATGCCTTGTTACCACTGTGCAGCCTGGTGGTGGTGGTGTAATGGTGTGGGGGATGTTTTCTTGGCACACTTTAGGCCCCTTAGTGCCAATTGGGCATCGTTTAAATGCCACAGCCTACCTGAGCATTGTTTCTGACCATGTCCATCCCTTTATGACCACCATGTACCCATCCTCTGATGGCTACTTCCAGCAGGATAATGCACCATGTCACAAAGGTCGAATCATTTCAAATTGGTTTCTTGAACATGACAATGAGTTCACTGTACTAAACTGGCCCCCACAGTCACCAGATCTCAACCCAATAGAACATCTTTGGGATGTGGTGGAACGGGAGCTTCGTGCCCTGGATGTGCATCCCACAAATCTCCATCAACTGCAAGATGCTATCCTATCAATATGGGCCAACATTTCTAAAGAATGCTTTCAGCACCTTGTTGAATCAATGCCACATAGAATTAAGGCAGTTCTGAAGGCGAAAGGGGGTCAAACACAGTATTAGTATGGTGTTCCTAATAATCCTTTAGGTGAGTGTATGCACCCAACTGAAAAACAAAATGAAGAAAAGGTATTTATGAAAGTCTGTGAAAAATCTATGAGTTGGATTCAGAGATGGAAAAACAACAAACTTAAAATACATCAACATTAATTTAATATTTTGTTTAATTTCCCTACAGTTTTTTTTCTCACTGTCTGTATACTTTCCAAATACATATTCTGCTATAGGTAAAATTAATTACACACGACACAACTGTTAAGGACAGTTTTATAAGCTCATAAGGAAATAAATATACTTAAACAACAAATCCATCATATTGGGGAGAGACAGAAGCAAGTTACTTAATAACCAAGTTGTAATTAAACAGTATAGGCCATACAGTGCCAAAAAAAAAAAAAAAAAATAGGGTTGGTAAGATAAATGAATGTATGAAACCATTTTTGGAAGATGGAGATTGTGCAGTGCTTATATAGACTACTCAATGTTGAAGGTCAGCAATAGGTTAAGCAAGTTATCAAATGTAGCATTACCAAATACGGAAGAGAAGATTTTGAATCAATTTGCACTGAAGAAAAATAAATCACTTGGAATAAATCATAACTCTATAATGTTAAATTTTCAGCAAGCTTGTACACCACACACTGAGATGTCAAACAAGGTAATTTTGTTTGATTTCATTTGGAGAAATATTACCAAGACTGAATTTGTATTATTATTTAAGATGACTACAATTTCAATATCAGACATTTCTTGAGAACTTCATCATATCATTTTAAAATCTATGCATTTGTGATTATACATCCTGTAAAATATACTATTTGATTCTATCCAGGGGAATAAAGTATACAATGCATTCTAAATCAGAAGAAACAGTCCTTAAATTCTAACCAATACTATTTTCTTACAGGATTTGTTACAATACAGGTATTTTTACAATACAATAACAGTACATATTTAATTTTGACAAGTCAATCATTGTTAGAAGGACTTGGAAAAACACTATGGCACTACAGGACCAAGGTAGGACATCACTGAACTTGTGTCTTGAGCACAAACTTATCTGGAGCATTCAGTGTGACTGATTTCCTTAAAAGTAGTTGACACATTCAGAATCAAGTGTTGAGGTATCCATCTTAGCCCATGATGTAAAGACTAAGTACATTTAATTCTGCATAGGTTAATTTTCACCCTATTAAGTGCAAATTAAGCTTTGAACCCACTACCTTGTCAGGTGCATGGTCTTCTGAAAATCTGTTGTAGAATTTAGCCTCTAGATTAAGGGAAGATAGTTAGAATTCATTATGAATATGTTACAGTTGTTTTCAACCATGACCTAAAAAGGTGACATGGAGTTAAAGGTTTTTTAATCTACTTAACAGACCATCCAACCAAACTTTTACATTTCATAATGTAGTTGACCTGTATCAAGTAGAAGGGCATTTCAGTATTAAAAATATTTCTGTATTAGAAACCCTTCCAAAAAAGTAATGATTATTAATGATGTTGCCTTGCATGGAATCTCAATGGCTGACTGTAGTTTATTAGGGCTAAGAAGCAGAGAGAAGACTTCTTCAATTAGATACATTTTCTGTTGTAAAATAAAATGGTCAGTACAAAAAGAAAATGGATTGGGGATTGGGAATTGCATTTAAGGAGCAGACTAAAAAGCAGGGTTAACTTCTAGGTTCTGTCTTCAAGGCAACACTTCAAAAGGAACCAGAGAGCCTTAACTCATAAACCTGAAGTAGCATACAGGTCTCAGACTTGACTTATTTGTAGAGAAAATCTGTTGAGGGTCTTACATAAGGTGTGAAGAAAGTAACCGAAGACTCATTTTAATAGTAATATACAGGAGGTGCTTTCCAATTAGTGTTACATTAAGCATATATTGTCCATCTGGGGGAGGGGAGTCAGTGGTACATCTTAATATCTTCACCTAACAAAACTTCAAGGGAAGAATTAATCTATAACTTAAAAAAGCACTGTGATTGCACTGTTGAAATGTTGCTCAGTTATAATGAGTTGGCACCAGGGTAAACTTTACACCCCACAAGAATATGTAAAGTTAATATCTTAATTCTCTAGTTGTTGTTTTTTTTACCATTTATTTATGTATTTATTTAAATCTTTGCTCTGACATTTTTCAAAATACAAAGCAAATAGCATAACTGCCAGCCACAACCAAAACACACCAGTCCCAAAGACACCTGTCCAGTGATACAGGGAACTGTTGCATGTAAAGCCAAGAATTTCCTAGTTGAAATCTACTTAACCTTGGTACAGCTTACTGCCATGATCACTGTAGCCTGAATTTCATCCACTGATTTGTGAGCATCAGAATACATTTCACACTCTAGAGAAAGCTTTCACTGGATGAGGACATTCACAGAGATTAAATACCCCTTGCATAAAATTAAATGCATCATCTCTTAACATACCAATTGTCCTTTCACAATACACATTGTCAATCACATATCCACTGAAGCTGACAGATGCTGAAGTGCTCATTGCCCAACCAGGCTTTGTTTCTTGTGTCTACAGATTTCAGGACTTAGTCCTTGGAAGACCTCAACGTTTTAGCTCAAGCAGCGTGAATCTAGCAAATGCCTCTTGGTAGTAAAACAGGATATTTACAGACTTGTTGACTAATTCCATTTTATTTGCTGTGATTAAAGGCCTCATTTGAAGAAGGAAAACCTTTTTTTTTCAAGATGACTGAAATTAAACTATCCATGTTTTGATAAACTTTTAGAAACAGGTTACTTTGCAAACATCAGTAATTTAGCAAGAAAGCAAAGTGTCTTAATTTGCAAAAAGCATAGCTGAGCTGACATAAAGTTAACAAATGAAGCAATTGAGACTAGAATCCAATTCTTCATTTTAGTAAGTAATCAAAATTGACTTTTCTCTACACACAATCACTATAACACCGCATCCAAAGCTAAACCAATAGCGGACACATTTTGAAATACAGGTACATTAACTACACAGTACTTACACTGCAATTATATTATTAAATACATGGTGAATGCATGTAAGTACTGTTTAAATCATATACTACATGTAACAACATGACATTACACTTAATTATGTTATGATTTCTTTAAAAAATAATTGGTTTAGGTACACTATAAATACAATGTACTTAATGTGGTGAATACATTTAATTATGTGATTACTATCATGTTTAATTAGTGATATGAACAATATTCAATTCCACTTTCAAATATCCCCAGATTATATGTAAAAGTATATCACCTCTCGGTGAAAACTTGCTTAACCCCATTTTAATTTAAGCCTCTGTTCAATTTTATTATGATAAATTTTTTTAGTAAACACCCTCATCCACAACTAACACTATTTTCCATTGTTTTATACTTCATTATCCATTTATACAGCTGGGTTTGTACTGGAGCATTCTAGGTAAAGACCTTTGCTCAGGTACAACAGCAGTGTCCCCCAACTGGTATTGAGACTGCCACACTGCTGCCCGGGTGAATGTGTAATGAACTAATATGAAGCATATTCCTCTACGGAAGATACACACCAGCAGACATTTGTAAATGTAATGTGTATCATGATAGTTAAATAAACATTGTAATTCAATGTAATCCATTTGGAAGTGTACTGTATTTTGAAGTGGCACACTGTTCCCTGGTAATAAATGGTAACCAGAATGTAGTTACTTTGTGTGTCATGGTAATTACAATTAACCAATGTAATTACCATGCCATTCCCGCGGAAGAGTACAGTATTTTGAAGTGACACACTATTCCCTGGTAATAATAGTGCATTGGGAATTTCATTACATGGGATATCATAGTAACGCTTAATCCAGTCTCACAATAATGTTTAGGCATTGCTGTTTCCTTGTGGAAAAACCTTACCTGGACAGCCTTTTATGATTTATTATTTCCTTACGTATTTTTTAATAATCATATTCAAATGCAAGTTTATGCCATGCAGTTCGATCAGAAAATTATATTGTTATTATTATTATTATTATTATTATTATTATTTTATTATTATGATAATGATGTTAGATAGGCAGGTATGTGGGGTAATATTAGCGCATATATATAGGCTACCTGATCATGTTTTATGTAATACAAATTTAAAATGGAACAACCGAAAACACAAAGGAAATGCAATACATACGGTTGTTAATGTCAGTATTTATTCAATGCAAAATGTAAAAATATAAAATGATATATTTTAGAACTGCATTTCTTTCCCTGTGTGTCTTTGTGAACAAGGTCACTGTCTCGCGGCCTTGCTGTGCTACGGTACTGTGCTATAGTTCAACCCTGATACCTAGAAGAACAGGGTCTGATAAGAACCAGTTTTCACCAGCAATTTGGGCTTGATACATTGTACAAACCCCCCTTATATTAAACATTACGTACGCCTTAAATTTACCATGAGTTAGCCATATATGGGTCTTCCTGAGCAGTTGTTAAACAGAAACCGAATTTCCACTCATCACGGGACAGACATGCAGGTAGGTGGCGTCGCAAGGGGGTAGGCATCCTAGGCAATTGCCTTGGGCCCCAGGCTGAGGGGGGGGGCCCCAAATGGGAACCCTCCCCCCCGCTCTCACGGAAGAAAACTCCGCCGCACCCCCCCTCCGCTCTCACGGAAGAAAAGTCCGCCGCACCTCCCCCACTCCACTCTCAAGAAAGAAAACTCAACCACCCCCCCCCCCACCGCGGCATCAACATCAGGAATTATTTTGCCTGGGACCCCCACATACCCAAGAATCACCTCTGCATGCGGGCCCTGTTATCTTTCTCTCCTGGTCTGCTTAAAAGTGCCTGTAGTTTGTAACTTCTGTTTGTAAAAGACTGTTCTTGAGATTGCCTCTTTAACCTCTGCTTTGCAACTGCTTTTAATAAAAACCTTTTAATTTCGGTGCATTTCTCTTGATTTCTGCAACTCTTAAGTAATATTACAGGGTTTCGCAATGAAGATCTTGCAGCCGATCGTTGCTTGCATAATGTCTCCAAACTGCAGTATTATCTTTTCCGGGTATCTTGTTTAAAATTACTCTAACCAGTCACAAGCTCTCTGACATCTGATTGGTTACTTGCCTTTACGTAGCAGGACTGATTGGGTAACATATTCGGAATTCCATCTCTCTGAGCTGCCTTCAAGAAGTAAATTACCCAATCAGGTGCATCATACATGTGCTTTGTAAAATAAATACAAATTATGTGACATTATCATAAAAAAACAAAACGCAATCAATTGTAAATGATGTGCCGAGGCACCTTGTATATATATAAAAATAATACATTATGGTAGATTTAAGGTCAATTCTAATTATTAAAGCTGCAATGCTATAAACAACAAGTATATCACAACCCATATAAAACAATAACTATATACGAATATAGTGTAGAATACAAATAAATGTGTCAATACAAAAATCTCCACGATTGTAATACAAACACATGCTTTCCCGATTCTTCTATAGTTAATATTGTAGTGTTATAATAATTAATTCAAAATAACACTCACCGATAGCTGACTTAATTTGTTAAACACGTCTCATCTGCCTGCACAACGAATACGCTTCCCTGTACACTTGACACTTTCAATCTAACAGCTCATTCTGGATTGTTTTGGATGTGCCTTTAAATAATGTTGTACTTGTGTGATTGGTGGTTTTACAATTCAGCGGGAAAGAGAGTGGGGGGTATAAAGTGAATGAGCAGGACTGGGAAAGGGGTAGAGAGGAAAACATCTTTTACTATTAAGTTTTTCTGTCGCTGCCTCTGGTTGAGTTTATGGAGAGGCTGCTGTTGCACATCATCCCTGTTTTAGCCTTCTTTCCTTTAAATAAATGTGGTTCCTAAATCGCTAAGCTGGCTCAGTCTGTTTGTCTGTGTCCACTGTTGGGGAAAGCAAGCTGCTGGTCTCCAACCAACCTCCGGCGATCTACAAGACTCACGCGGCAACCAGCCTCGGATAAGCCAGGGAGCAAGCAGGCCGAAATGGAGGGTCCAGTGGTAACAATACTTTCATGTTTTCCTGGTCTGTCTGACAAGTGTTTTAAATCTGTCCACACGGTCTCTCCCCCAAATAAAAGACAAGGAAAACAAAAAAGTAATTTTCCAATAACGCTTGCGGTAAAGCTTTTTTATTTTTGAACCATTAAGTCCTATTTTTTGCTTTTCCCCTTTTGGTGATCACTCACAGATCTGTCGGTATTTTTCAATATTTTCTTCAGATGATAACAAAGAAAAAAAAAATTCTAACAAGAAATCGACTCTGTTCATCTTCAAGCTGAACAAGTTTGTACAGTACCCAAAATAGCAGTAACTCACTGACAAGCGGGAAATTACAAGTTAATGCGCAGTAAGACGAGGGTCCAATTCTGAAGTACCCCTTCTGAAGTCATTAAAACACATAAAGCACATGCGCGACCTGCCATATTCGCTGTATTACTGTACAGTACACTGTTATTGCTTCAGTGCAGATGGCAGATTGCTGGGGTTCACTACTGTCTGACACGTGACATTATTGGTTTGTTTAGCATCCACCTTAGTGAACTGTGCATTGTTATCCACGAAAGCTACAATAATATGCAGTTTATAAAGTTTGCAATGTACAAGCACTGTTTTTTTTTATTTAATTATTTGTACTTTTCCCTAATTAGGGCCTGGCCCATAATGGCGGGCCGCAGCAGGTTACATGTAATGTATTGCAGTATTTCTTATCTTGTAATATTATTTTGGACCAACAGTGAAGGCCTACAGAATGATTTGAAACCTCTCTTCAAAACATAACAGAACGATATTGTCACAGACTGTGCAAACTCAGATTAATTGTGCTTTATTTTTGGATATGATGTATTACTTTATTACGCACATGCAGAGGTGGGTAGAGTAGCCAAAACATTTACTCAAGTACAAGTAAAACTACCTATAAAAAACTATTACTTAAGTAAAAGTAATAATGAAAGTATTTACTTGAGTATGAGTAATAAAGTATCCTACGAAAAGACTACTCAAGTAGCGAGTTAGTAGTTACTTCGGATCTGATTCAAATTAAGGTAAATTCCTTATATCAGACAAGGGGAAGTGTAAACCACACCTTTAATTTTTTAATCTGTCTGTTCTGTTTATAATATACTGTATACAACCTGGGTTTAAGTTGGAAAACAAGCTGCACATCTCAGTCTTGTGATGGATACAAAAACACAGAACCTGTCATTTTCAAAACAAAATCTCAGTACAAAAAAACTCATATTTCCCCAGCTGCTGACTGCCTTTATTTCAACATTTTAGCAACAACACACAGAAACAAACTTGTCAGCATCTGCATAAAACAAGAGAGGACAGAATGTGGACAGAGAAAAAGTGTATGTCTGTGTTGTAGAGTGTATGCTTGCACACTTCTGTCCTGAACAATAATGTCTTACAGAATTGTACTGTTGAACTTTAAAAGTAACTGGTTCTCAAGATGTCTGCAATGCAGTCTTGATCTTTTACCAGTGAGCAAGAGTCCTGCATGACTAAAAAGTCTATCACAGGCTGCAGATGCTGGGATGGCTGTCTTTACATTGAGAGATAACTTCTTCACTTGTGGAAAGGAATGCAACATGTCCATACCTCCAGTTGATGGACATGAAAGGTACCTCGCCAGCTCTCCTTCTTGTGAGACTACCATCTTCAAGGATGCAAGAAGTAATCTTCATCTGATTGGCTGCTGCTGTAAGAGAGGACATCGTTGTCCATGTTGGTTTCCATTTTTTTTTATGTAGTCAACCCCTTTGCAGAGAAAGATTTTAACACTTTAATCCTGTATGTTCCTATATATCTACTGTATTTTGTACTACTGTGTATTCCTACACCAGATTTTAAGAGATTTTGTAACTCTTGTTAAACTGTAACTCACCACTAATAAAACACAAAAAGAAAGAACCAATCTCAACTCAAGGTCAAGTGAATGACTTTTGAATTGACAGACATAGATGCATTACCAGCTTTCAAGATGCTTTCCTCTGTTGTCCAGGAGGTTCTGAATTTTGGAAGTAGTATAGATGCAGCAATCAGCTCCGGTTCATTCATGACCTCTCCAAAACATTTCTGGATGTTTTAGGGCCTCAAGGAGGGGTTGACAGACTTTACAGTTTGACTCCAGCCTTTTCAGCTTGTCCAGCAGTTGGTAAAGAGTTGGAAGCCGAAAACCCATGTGGACTGACGATTCCCTTTGAAATATCTTGAGGGCCATGGCAAGTCTTAATTACAGCAGTGTACTCAGTCAAAATTCCCATTCTGGATTCAGCCTGCACCATAAAAATGAAAAATGTTAATAATAATTGCTTAAAAATCAACTACAGTTTTCACACAACCATCTAAAAAATTAATCTGAAACAATATTTAAAACAATCTTACCAGGTCTTGCAACTTACATTTTTATTTTTAATGCTGAGCAAACGTTTTGGATAGCTTGTTCTCCTTGTTCCCTCTGGATGCGCACCACCCTTTTTACAGCTAGGTGAGTTCTGAGTTCCAGCAGGTCTGCTTGGGATGCAGGAACTGCAATTTACACTCACATTGCACAGTTTCAAAAGCCATGGTTGACCTCTCGTTTTATTCCACAGTGCACTGCAATTTGGAAATGCTGAACGTGACAGTCTCTTGTACGTATCACTTCCAGCTTCTGCTGCAGTGGCATCAACAGTAGAAATAAGATTGAGTAGATGGCATGCACACTTTTGATGTCTGGGAAGTTGGTATTCCAGGCCATTCTCCTCCTCTAAAATTGCTGACATATCTTGCTACTCCACCTCCAAGTCACTTTTGTCAGATTCATCATCAAGGGTGGAGTCTTCCTCCTCCTGTGCATCCATGAGGTCTTCTTGTTTCTCCTCCCCATATACTCGAAAGGCCTTCAAAAAGTTTGAGCCACTATCTGTAGTTATCCTCGTAATCTTTTGTCTAATCTGGTACTCTGAATGTATTCCCTCCAATGCTGCAGCAAGGACATCAAATGCGTGTGAACCTTTTATAGGTCTGCAAGCTAAGGCTGCTGAACATCTTTGTAATGACTTTTCGTCTATCCAGTGGCAGGTAACCCCCAAGTAACTGAGCTGCATGGCTGACCAGCAGTCTGCTGTAGTAGCAACATAATCGACTTTTCATGTTTTCAAATGCATCCTGTATTTTGAGGTGTAATGTTTTTCTTGTCATTACAGTGCAATGCGGTTGTAAGGTCTCTATAATTTTCTTAAATTATGGCATTTCAACTACAGAAAATGGCTGGTTGCCTTCACAGACAAAATCGACAAACAGTTTATCAACTGTTACCTGCAACACTTTTGGGACAGAGGAGGAAAAGGCATTCACAATCTTTGAATTCTTCATTTGATTAGGAGGTTCATCAAATGAGGCTGATCCTCGCTTCCTGGACTCAATTAGCTCTGTATGAGTCTTCAACTTATTTGGGTGAACTCTCTGATGAAATAACAGTTATACAGTATATTAGGTTGATAATAAATTATAATTCAAATTGAAATGGTGTTTCTGTAGCTATAGGCACTTTGCATTCTCAGCGAGAAAAAAAGAATAGAGAAAGGTTTAAGCTATTTGTGTTTTACTTTGATAGATGGTTAATAGCTGACTGTATTGGGCTAAAAACCTGTCCCCGGGGTAAGGGTTGGTAATCGTAAGGAATTTAACGATTCCGGTTCCAATTCCTTCTAATGATTCTTGTTCTGATTCCTTCTAACAATTCTTTGAGTAATTTTGAAGGAGAAATTATTTTTTGAAATAAATAAAGTACTGTCCTCAGCAGCCTTTTGCCAAATGATTAGATCGTTTCAGATTTATACAGAGCAAATAAATTTAATAGTCTACAATTCTTGTAAAAGGCATGATTGCAGACCTTTTTTAAGGCATAAAAGCAATCCAATAATTGTGATGTATCATAAGTTTCATGCTGTATATCCAGTAGGGCACAGCGTCGCTTAAATGCGATAAAGAAAATAAATACTGTCAGACTATTTTAGTACAGTGGTTCCACCCGAATTGGCAGAAAAATGCACAAATCATACAATTGTTCTATTTATTTATTTTTTTGTGGAACCGGTTCTGCAATTCTCAACCCTACCTCGGGTTTTATGTCACTGACTAAAATCCCTGAGCACAGGGATTTTGATGACAGAATGATAGCTTTGTAGCTTTCAATCAAGCGCTAAAGGCTACACTGGTTATACAATTCCCTAATAAATACACTATATTCTTATTTTATATAGTACATTTTTAATGCCATATCACCATCAAAACCGATGTTTACTTCATATAAAATACCATCATGTTTAATCTCTAAACGTTTCAAGCTTGTTTTAGAAAAATTGAAAAATAAAAATAAATTCATAAATAATTTCAATGTGTTAACATTTATTTAACATTAACATTTATATTAAAATTAGGTCAAAGTGCCTGTACAAATGACCATGAAGCAGCCATCATCGGGACAACTTACCACAACGTGTTTTCTTAGGTTGGAGCTTGAATTCTTGTATGCTGATAGGTCAACATGTTTTGGTACACAGAGCAGGCATCACATTACATAGCTGTTTGTTTTCACTCCTTGGAGTGAAAAAAGTGTTTGTATATGAGGCCATGGGTGACGTGTCTCTGTCGATACGATCACTTTATCTCCCATTTCGGCCATTACCGCAGTACTTTGTGTTGCCAGATCTCGCAAGTACATATTCTTTCACATAAAAAAACAGTAATGATCGTAATGCCATAAAATGTAAGGGAGTAAAAGTAGATTTTTTCAATTAAAAATTAACTTGAATTAATTTAAGCCTACTTTAAAGGTTTTTTTTTCTTCCAAAAAGTTATTCAAGTAAATGTAGTGCATTACTACCCACCTCTGCGCACATGGTTGTGTTTCCGTTGACTTGCCTGTGTTGTGGATATGTTTATTATGGGTATAATTACATTATTATGGGTTATTTTAGTTGTTTTGAGTTCATCAATCACTTATTGTTTGATTGCATTTACACGCATTCTTTTACCTCATTTGTTCTGAGATTACCCCGCCTGAGACGAATCATGCACTGGATTGGATGCCTTACAGTACAGTTTGATTAACAACACCTGTCCCTGCCTCTATGTGAGGGCTAGAAGCCTGGAAGGAAGGCTGCTACAACAGAGAGCTACGGACCGACTACCACAAAAGCATGTTTTAACTAGGGAAAGCAGGAGAGCGGCAACACCAGCCGGGAAAAAGATAATTGATCTCAATGAGAATCATCCTTGGCGCAGCAGGGAACGCTGTTAATGCCAAGCCATGCAGAGATCAGCAAATAACAGCTTTCAGACCTGTGAGGCAGTATAGGATGGGAGACGGGTCCTATGGCAACATCTCAACAGCAGTCCAGGGGAAGCATGAGTGATTGGAAGTGTGTACTGTGGGAGAATACGCAGGAGACAAGACATTGAAACGCTGTGTTTTGAATGTCTTTATTGGATACAGAGACAGTGATATATAAGCATGTATTCACGTTATTCCCCTTCTTAGGCTGGTGTGCTGCTTCCCCAAAGGCTACCTGAAAAGCAACAAGAAAAGACCATTAGTTAGTAGTGTACATTGTTCATGGACTATTAATTACAGTCCTAACTCACCTGTATAATTTTACTGTCTTCCTTAATGCTGTCTCCAGCGACCTGAAGGGGGAGACAAACCAGAATGTATTGCTTAATTTTGCAGCTATTTAACAAGAGCCTTTTATTTGAATGGATTTCCAGTGGCTCTCTAAAGTATTAACCCCACTTGGGCTTTTCCACATTTCATTGTGTTACAACATGAAATCAGAATGGATTTAATCAGGAGTTTTTGCCACTGATCAACACAGAAAACTAATTAAAATACAAAAAAAATATAGGCACCTTTGGCAGCAATTACAGCCATGAGTCTATGTGTAATAGTCTCTACGCTAAATTGCTGGACACAGCAATTTTTGCCCATTCTTGTTTGCAAAATTTCTCAAGCTGGATGGGGGCCTTTGGTGAACAGCAATTTTCAACTCTTTCCACATATTCTCAATTGGATTGAGGTCAGGGCATTTATTGGGCCACTACAGGACATTGACCTTTTTGTTTTTAAGCCACTCCAGTGTGGCTTTGGCTGTATGTTTGGGGTTATTGTCCTGCTGGAAGATAAATCTTCTCGAATGCAGACATCAGCAGGTTTCTTCCAGGATTTCTCTGTACTTTGCTGCACACATTTTGCCCTCTATATTTACAAGGTTTCCAGGCCCTGACACAGAGAAGCATACCCATAGTATGATGCTGCCACCACCATGCTTCACGGTAGGGATGGTGTTCTCAGGATGATGTGAGGTGTTAGGCTTGCGTCAAACATAGTGCTTGGCGTTGAGGCCAAAAAGCTCTATTGTTCTCTACTGGTCTCATCACACCATAAAATCTTCTTCTACTTCATCTCAGAGTTTACCACATGCCTTCTGGCAAACTCTAGCCAAGATTTGATGTGAGTTTTTTTCAACAATGACTTTTGTTTTGTCACTCTCCCATAAAAGCCACTTTTGTGAAACACCTACATTATTGCAGTATGCACAGTGTCTCCCAGCTCAGCCGTGGAAGACTGTAACTCCTTTAGAGATGCCATAGGCCTCTTGGTGGCCTCCCTGACTACTGTCCTTCTCACCCGGATACTCAGTTTTTGAAGATGGCCTGATCTAGGCAGATTCACAGCTGTGCTATACTCTCCAACGTCCAAGGGGAGTTAATACTTTTGAAAGCCACTGTACCTCCTAACGTATTATATATTTTTCAGAGGTCGAGTGAAGCTCCGCAGAGATCTGTAAGCATTTGTTTTTATATATTTTAACTATTTCAGCCCATTTAATGAAAGGCATTTTAGTATAGGTTTTAACTGATTAATTATTTTAGTATTTGTAATTATTCCCTATTGTGTACTAGAAACTACAGAATTCATGCCCTGTGCTTGCTGTGTTCGAGTGTATAAACCATTCATTGTTCATTGTATTATCTTCTTAATTGGTGTCTTGTTGGTGTGCCAAGATCCAAACATCCTGCATGGGGAGGGTGTGGGGAGTTCCTCGACTCAGGTCAAATCGAAGTGGCGTAGTCCAATGCCTCAGGCTTATACACCCTATAGCTTGGGACAATATCTGTAGCAAGCAGGGCATCATGCTGTCAAGTACAGTGGCAGTTCCATCATGGCATAGGCCTGTTAAGGTATCCCTGTTTAGGGACTATTTAACGTTGCATGTTTGAAGTTGACTGAAATGGTACCTGGTCATTGTTGATTAATTACATTTCAGCACTATCCACATTTAGCCAAGTCATTTAGCTTCAGTTCAGCTGAGTTCAGTGGCTCAAATGGGGTTTGGGAAAGTGCATCCGGCACTACATCAAGGAACCATGCGGGCAGTGAAGGGGTGTGAGGAGACTGTAGCCATCGAGCTCCCTTCAAAAGCTGCGCAGCCAGGAAATGAGACCCATGGGCCTCGCCATCAATCTGGACATGACATGCAGAGATGGCCGCCAGATACACTTTGGACGGGGACTTGCCCTGGTCCAACAGCTCTTGTAAAAATTGTAATATGACCCCAATGTGGCAATTAATTGGGTCTTGACCACCATCTTGATACCAGGTGGTAAACGTCTGCCAGCGGTAGGAATACTGCAACCTTGTAGAGGGAGCTCTCACCTCCTGAATAGTGGCTACTACTGCGTCTCACAGACCCCAGGCAATCAAATGCTCCCACTCAGGGGCCAAGCCCAAAGCTAGAGAAAGCCTGGATTGGGGTGCCAACCGGATTGGGGACAACAAGTCCACTCTCACTGGGAGTTGCCAAGGCTCTCCGTTGAGGAGGGTGAAGAGGTCTGCAAACCAGAATTGGCTTTCAGCAGAAATGTCACTCATTTTCTCCTGTTCTTCTCAAGGACCACTGGGAGAAGGGGGAACGGTGGGAACACGTAGAGGAGACAGCGTGGCCACTCTAGTGTGTTGATCCCTAGGGTTCCTAAGTGGTCTTGGATGGAGAACCATAGTGGGCAGTGGGTGGACTCTGCCAAGGTAAAGAGATCCACTTCCGTTCTGCTGAACCGGATCCATGTGTGTGTGGTGGCGCCATTCCGAAAACGGGGGGCCTCCCCAAGAGAGGATGTCCACCGCCGTGTTGGATAGGCCGGGGAGTTGAACTGCTCTGATGAAGCGGAGCTATAGCTGCGCACATAGAAGCAGACAGCGTGCTAGACAGTACAGTCTGCGTGAACGGAGACCTCCTTGCCTGTTGATATAAGCAACCACTTGTCTGTCCCATAGGACTGGCAGGAAATTACACAATCTGAGGGAAACTGCTTGTAACTCCAGGACATTGATATGGAGGGACCGTGTGGGCTCCGTTCACCTGCCTCGGACAACACGTCCGTTACAGACTGCTCCCCAACCTTGTGTGTGGGGCTAGCGACAGGCTGAAGGGGAGTACAGCAAACTCAAACACTCGGCCCTTGAAGGCAAAGCGGGGGAACTTCCTTTGTACCTGCGCAACAGGGATATCAAAAGTAAGTGACTTTCAGATCCACCATAATGAACCAGTCGCTGGGCTTGATGGCCTGGGACATGGTGCGCAGGTTGAGCGTGCATCCAAGATGGGGTGGAAACTAGAATTAGAATCCCCCGTGCTGTCCCAGTAGTGGCGTTTTGAAAATTGCTTGCTTTTCCAGGAAAGCAGCAATTTCAATTTGAAGTGCCACACACTGCAACGGGTCCCTCACCCGCGTCCACACCACGCCTCAGAAGGGGGGTGGACAGGCCTGAAACTACAGGGAGTAGCCAACTTTTATAGTTTGGAGTTGCTGGGAGGTGTACGGGTGGGCCAGAGACTGCTGGAGCCAAAGCGCAGAAGAGGAAGGGGGCGGAGGCCTGCCAGCCGTCCTCCTGATGCATGCCATGCCAGACCGCTGGGACTACTGTAGGCTAGCTGCAAGAATTGTTCCCTCTCCTGGGGAGTGTGCGTCAGCATCTCCTCCATGGAAGGGCCAAAAGTAAAGCCAGGTGATATGTGCGCATCTATGAGGCAGGTCCTGTCCGTGATAGGCACCTGTCTTTCCTGTGACAGCCAGAGCTGGCGGTGCGCCGCCACAATGGCTGCCAAGGAGCGTCCAGTTTCCCTTGTGCCGTGACGCATTACATTGACCAGCAGGTCGGCCACCAACGCTATCTCTCTGATAGGGGGCAGGGCCTGTGAGGCAGTTTAACCAGCTGGGCCAGTTAAAGGGCCAGCAGGCTTTTGGTGTTATGCAGGCAAGCCGCTTGGGCTCCTGTCAGGACAGGCCAAGTCACGGGACTCTGCAGACAGTGGAGTTAAGGACACAAGCGCAGCAATGGTGGAGTTCACTCTGGGGAAGTCCACCAGGCCGCCTCAGACTTCAAGCCCACGTGCTGGCTGAGTAATAGGCGGTCCTTCTCCCAGATTACCTGTCTGCTGCCCTTGTCTGTAGACAGGGCGGAGAGGCTCCCCTCAGAGTCCAGTGGCACATGGGCCGGCGGTGGAGACTCGAGACTCGTGCCTAGCTGGCTTGCTACTGTAAGTGTGTCTCCACTCGGCAACGTTCATGGACATGGGGGCACTGCAACAGCAACCAGACGCAACCTTGTTGCCAGACAGAACACTGTATATTCCAAACACCAGGTGTAGGATACAAGTGCCTCGTAGGACTGTAGGCTTAAACACACCGTGTGTGCCGGGGTTTCCGGGGACACCGGGTGATGCACGGTCTGGGGTCTGTGGGGCCAAGGGTAGTAGGCCACCAGCCAAAGGCATTCTTCATTATGTGTAAAACACATTTTTGCTTATTCAGATTTGTATTAAGCTAACTTTAACAAAGAACACAGTCCTACCATTTTTATAGTGAAATTAAGAGGAGTTAAAATATAGTATAAGCTCATGCAATAACGTAACAGTTTATTGACAGTGTAACAAGCATTTACATAGACATTGGCATTGGTCTCACATTCATGTGGTCCCTGCCCGCCGTAAATTTTGGCAATGCTTGCTTGCCTAACCGACTTCAGCTTTAGGCAGGGGGGCAAGCACAGCTGCCACTCCCCAAGAAGAGGCCAATGTTTTTGTGATGATTTACATGTAGATATGTATATATGTAAGCATGTTTGAGAGATGACCCTACCTCACTCAGAACAAACAAGCCACCCGGGCATCCACATGTCCTAGGGCTGGATGAGTGCAACAATATCCATTGTTGACCCCGAGTGAGCTGTGTCCTAGAGCAATCCTTTTTTCTAGAGATCTGGTTTCTAGAGCACGTTAGCAACTTTTGTGGCTGGATACACAATGTCAGTACTATGGGAAAATACAGTAGCCACCACCTGCTGTATACAATACAATGCCGATTTACATTAATATATATTATATGCAGTGGCCAGAGACGCAGGCAGGGGTCCTAGACTGCAATCACTACCTGCAGCTCGTAGATTGACCACCAAAGTGAGGCCTGGTTTGATCAGACCACCTAGACCTGATGGGATTAACTATGTTAGGTTAAACAATGTAAAGTTAGTGTACATAATATGAAGATGTGTGTGCACAAACCAGTTTAAGATTACTAGGGGGTGAGGAACATGCAAGTAATTCATTAGCCATCCTGCTATGTGCAATACTTATTATTAGTTTAAAGCCTGCAGGCACGGAGAAGAGAACAACAAAAAACCTGTGGGAAAAATAAATATCTGGGGGTACCAGGCCTGCGGCTGCCCCCCCCTCCAGGCACTAAATTACATAATTAGCAGAGATAACTTATTTGACATTATTGAGTAAGTAAAGTTCATAGAAGAGATCAGGTTACTGGATTTTAATTACATTTTTCGGTATGGTGTTAGAGCAGCTGTTGTAGCAGCGCTGTTTCGAAATGGATGTGCCGTAGTGGAGAGGTGAGGGAGATTACATCTCTGTAGAAGCTGAATGAGCAGGACCTGGAAATGGGCTGTTGAGATGCTGACAGAAGAGGGCTTCACTTGAAGTTGTCCGTGGGCGAATGTTGATGTATCGAGTCAAAGAAGAATGTGGTGTATTAGTGCGAGCAATGGGTGCACAATAACCAACGCCATAGGTGTCGGTTTTAGCAGGTTATAAATGCATGGTATAATGTACAGATTACAGTCTTAGATCCATTAATGACAAATCCACATTGTGATCATACCTGTTAGTACAGGTGGTTACTCATCACACCAGAGGAAACCATACAAAGCCAGCAAGCAGAGCTGCCAGTCTAGTGGTTGCAAAACAGACCAGGATTTTTTTTTCAAATGTAAGTAAAAAAGGGAAAGGAAAGACTTACTCTAGGGAATTTTGCACATAACAAGGTTTAGATGCCCTAATAGGGAGAGGAAATTGCATTTGGTTATTGGGGAGACTGTCAGTGTATAGTGCATGATTTCCAGAATGCACTGTTGTTTTTGCAGGAAGAGAAGCCGCATCTTTGCACTAAAGCATTTTATTACTAGTAATTCCAACAATGTAGAAGAGTCTTAGTTTTCCACATAAGCGATACGCCTAATTCACCAAATATCTAGTTAAGGCAGTGATGCACCGAACAGGAGATGGAGTAAAAATCTGTTGTGGGTTGCTTGCTCAGAAATGCATCCACAAATCTGGGTTGTAGTGCTAATCGCAGGTTGCGTAAAGTACATAGTGGTGGTAATGGTGATTAATCCTGCATGACAGACCAGTTTGACATGCAATTAAAAGACCTGCATATCGAGTAGACATGCGATGGTGTCTAGAGAAATCTCTGTGTGTTAAAGATTTCAATTTAGTTTTTTGGTTACAATGCTGTAGATATCAATTTAATTTGTGGAGAATGATTTATGATATTCATACAACAGGGTTCCTCTAAACTTGAGTGACAAATTAAAAATGATGGCCTGATAAGGGTCTGATTCCTGTCTTCTTTTGGGGAAGGCGTAACACACAATATGACATATTAGGGCCATTTAGGGAGTGTTTTTTGTTTTTTTCTCTTTCAAAGGATGAGTGTGCAGGGAAGGGGGGTTATCCAAAGAAAAAAGTATGAATTTCTGAGATTAAAGTCAGTATTAAAGTTAATATTAACTGAGGCTTCTTTAAAATGGATCAAATTCATGCTCTAATCAAGTGGTATTTTGGAATTGGATTTAGCAATAAGGATATTATTTGGCTGTTGGCACAACATCACCATTTAATTACAAATATTGGAACTTTGAAGAGACATTGTAGCAAACTTGGACTTTTCAGGAGAAACCATTTGGATTTAAACAAAGTAATAGCTGTTGTGCATGAGTAACTATTGAGTAATGGTCAGATACAATGATATCGCTGGGTGCATCTTCATGCTATTCAAAGGGGATTAACCTCCAGAAATTCAGACTTTTTTCGCAGATGTTTATTCTGACTATAATCTCAGAAATTCTGTCATTTTTCTCAGAAGTGTATTCTGAAGTTTATACTCCCTACGTGGCCCTATTACACTTCCATATGCAATTGAGAGAGTGTAGGAAGGAAGACAGGAGCACATAGCGGCTCCGGAGTTGTAGAAGGTTGTAGAAGGTAGATCCTGGGACTCCAGGGCCCGAAGCAGAGAGGAATGGGAATATTCATGGAAAAAAGGGCTTCAAGTAGTCTTTTGGGATACCCTGGATGGCCGTTCCCCCAAAAGAACGTCTGCAGCCACAGACGTGTAACCCAGAACTAGATGAAAACATAGAACAAGGTAAGGGAAAAAGTGAACAAATGAAGAGCAAAAGCAGGAGCACAATTAATTTAAAAAAATGTCAGGGGACGCTGTTTTGGGTGAGTTTACATACAATTTGTTCCTATGAATTTTCTCAGGCAGCAAATGGGCTTTTACCTGCTGTGTATGATTAGGTGAGTTTCCTGCCTGAACCATCACTTTGCTTAATAAAATGTAGACACATAGCACTCAAAATATTACAATTCTTCATTACATCACATATTTATTACTTCAACCTTGAAGACTCTTGAAACTTGCTTTACAAGTCTTTATTGAATATTATAAGAATTTCACCCACTAACTGATAAGTACTAAGGTCTATAGAGTTTGCTGTAATAACAAATCTAGGGTGTAATAAGTATGCGTGGAAATAATAATCCACCAAACAACACAAAATTATGATTTACACAATGTGTGCAATATAAAACTTAACATTGTTTCTAAGTATAAACCAGAAGGGCAATCTTTCAAATCAGACTGGAAGTGCTAAGGATATGACAACAATTACTAGCAGCAATGTGATTAATGTATTCCGCAGGAAGAAAAAATAGAAAGTTGTATAAATATTAAGATGAGTACCGACAAGCTATTTTGTCACTTTCTTTCATACAAATGTAAATGACACATTTTCACTAGAGTACACTGAGTAAATAATTTCCAGTGGATTACTCTCAAGAGTTGTCACATTACAACCAATGGTGTCAGATGTTTACTGTTTTTTTTATAAAGGCATATACCCTTGCTGCTTGAAAGTGACTGAATGAGGTCAGATATTGTCAGACTGACAGAGGTCAGAATGACAGTTGACAAAAAGGACATACAAAACTTTTGCAAACACATAAAATGCAAACACACATGTTTTTGTATTGACTTTTGAATGTGACAACCTATTAGAAGATGATTGTAGACTTTGGGTAAGACAGGAGACCAATAAGTAGTAATATATAATATCATGATTACTATTCTATTTTTTAAGAAGAACATTTACTTTTTTAATTTAAATAAACTATACACTACTTTTTATACTACTATACACATTTTTATTTGAAAATGCATGAATAACAAAAAGTTGGTCAAGTCTACACCTCATATTTGGCCTGAGCTTGAGTACAGAGAGCAATCACAATTAGTGTTCTTCTCACAGGTTTAGCTCTCCAATTTAGCTCTCTCTCTCTCCCTCTGGTTTTTAGGTTCCTTCATGAAGGGATAGGTTTTGTTAATTTCATTTTTTGACAGCAACAATAAAGAAGCCTATGGCTTACGAAGTCCCGGCGTGTTTTTCTTTGTCCACCTTTGACAGTTTGTTAGAAGACTCCTGAAAATTAAATTTGATATGTGTAGCCATCTGTGATCGGAGCTCCCTGCCCGTGATTCGAACCATACATCACTGGTGCCCCACCACAGTACGGTGTTAAGCCCTCTATGCCAAAAGACTGGGTCTCCTACCGTGGGAGGCTTAACACTGTACTACTTTTACTGAGGGGTTACATCACTTTGAGACATGCTCATTATATACTGAATGAGCCCCATTACACTCTCCCCCTCTTAACTTCGCCCAGCGACTGATAGGCATCAGTCTTAATTATCCAGGTCACAGCACCAATGTAGCTGTCTGAGGTTGTAACTCCCTGAACAGGATTCGAACCGCACACCACTGAGTGCTCCACACCGTACCAGCTCCAGCGCAGTACAATGTTAAGCCCTCTACACCAAAATAATAGGTCTCAGGAGGCGTGAGGCTTAACACTGTATTACTGTTACTGAGGGGTCATGTCACTTTGTAATGTGCTTCATTATATACCGAATGAGCCCCGTTACATATGTCTATTTTATATACATGACAAAATGTGTTAAAATATGCAGAATCATCTATATTTGGAACTTTGGATCTTATCTTGTATGGAAACAGATTCTGCTTTGGGTATTTAATTACCACAATATTTACTTTAAAGTTAGAGACTGAAAGGCCTTAAAATCAAGAACCCTAGTCCTGAAGTACTGGAAATTAAGTGATTAAACTGGACTAAAGAACAATTGAAACTGGGGATCCCCTCTGTCTTCTATTTTCTTCTTCCATATTAGTGCAATTACATAATTACAACTATCAATTTGAATATAGGATATATATAGATATACAGTACTGTGCAAAAGTTTTAGGCAGGTGTGAAAAATGCTGTAAAGTATGAATGCTTTCAAAAATAGACGTTAATAGATTATATTTATCAATTAACAAAATGCAGTGAGTGAACAGAAGAAAAATCTACATCAAATCAATATTTTGTGTGACCACCTTTTGCCTTCAAAACAGCATCAACTCTTCTAGGTACACTTGCACACAGTTTTTGAAGGAACTCAACAGGTAGGTTGGCCCAAACATCTTGGAGAACTAACCACAGTTCTCTGTGGATTTAGGCAGCCTCAGTTGCTTCTCTCTCTTCATGTAATCCCAGACAGACTGGATAATGTTGAGATCAGGGCTCCGTGGGGGCCATACCATCACTTCCAGGACTCCTTGTTCTTCTTCACGCTGAAGATAGTTCTTAATGACTTTTGCTGTATGTTTGTGGTCGTTGTCATGCTGCAGAATAAATTTGGGGCCAATCAGATGCCTTGCTGATGGTATTGCATGATGGATAAGTATCTGCCTGTACTTCTCAGAATTTAGGAGACCATTAATTCTGACCAAATCCCGAACTCCATTTGCAGAAATGCAGCCCCAAACATGCAAGGAACCTCCACCGTGATTCACTGTTTTGTGCAGACACTCATTCATGTACCACTCTCCAGCCCTTCGGCGAACAAATTGCCTGAAGCTACAGCCAAATATTTCATCAGTCCAGAGCACCTGCTGCCATTTTTCTGCACCCCAGTTCCTGTGTTTTCATGCATAGCTGAGTTCCTTGGCCTTGTTGCCACATCAGAGGTATGGCTTTTTGGCCGCAGGTCTTTCATGAAAGCCACTTCTGACCAGACGTCTCCGGACAGTAGATGGGTGTACCAGGGTTCCACTATTTTCTGCCAATTTTGAGCTGATGGCACTGCTGGACATCTTCCAATTGCGAAGGGAAGTAAGCATGATGTGTCTTTCATCTGCTGCAGTAAGTTTCCTTGGCTGACCACTGCTTCTACGGTCCTCAACATTGCCTGTTTCTTTGTGCTTCTTCAAAAGAGCTTTGACAGCACATCTGGAAACCCCTGTCTGCCTTGAAATTTCTGCCTGGGAGAGACCTTGCTGATACAGTATAATGACCTCGTGTCTTGTTGCTGTGCTCAGTCTTGCCATGGTGTATGACTTTTGACAGTAAACTGTCTTCAGCAGCCTCACCTTCTTAGCTGAGTTTGGCTGTTCCTCACCCAGTTTTGTTTCTCTTACACAGCTCTTTCTGTTTCAGTTAATGATTGTGTTTCAACCTACATATTGAATTGATGATCATTATCACCTGTTTGGTATAATTGTTTAGTCATACACCTGACTATATGCCTACAAAATCCTTGACTTGTGCAAGTGTACCTAGAAGAATTGATGCTGTTTTGAAGGCAAAGGGTGGTCAACCAAGACAACCATTAAAATACTAAAATCATACACTATTACCTGTAATTGGATTTGCCTATTAAATAAACCCACTATCTGTAAGCAGGAAGTAATTATCTTAATTTTAATATAGAGTGGTGCAACAACATAGTTTCTGTCATACAGACAGTTTTATCAAGTTACAATGTACTTTCTTTTTGTAAAGCCATATATGGTTTTATGACTGAGGCAAAGTGCCCCCTTCAGGATGAAGAGAATTTGTAAAATGGGATTACTTGCTGTAGGTTGTATTACATTACAAATGTGTTTGATCTTAAAGGTCATATATAAAGAGGCATACAATTAGTGATCTTTATTTAAATCACATATCAAGGATAATGTACATCAGTGGATTGTACGCTAGGCAAAATACATTGTTTTAGGGTCTTTTACAAAGCATACAAAGCAACTCAAAATTAAATAAATAACTTACTATCTTACTAACCAGAAGAAGTATGGTCCTTTTCACAGCGTTTGCCAAGAATGTCAGCCATTTAAAAAGTTACAAATTGTACAGTTTGCCCAGATATTGGGTCATTTAAGAAGGTTTGCCAACAATAACATTTCTGTGTCAGCTGAATGTAAATTAGCCTTTTTATAAAAACAAATGATTACAAAAAAAAAATGATTATATAACCTTTTTCCTTAACATGGGAACTGGTCAGATACGATCAGTGGACAAATCTGCAGAAGGAAAGAGAACTTCAGTTTTAAATACTGAATATACAGGTGCAGAGACAGTGTGGCAGGCAATTCATCCACCTCCCCGCACTATAGTCTGCCCCCTGCAGAACAGGTATTTTGAGTCTCTGAAAAGGTGATTTTTGTTGTTGTTTTGAAAGGAGGAAATATTTGTCCATGACTATATACTTGTGTACACTGTTATTGCTTTCACATACAAAGAAGACAATACATAAAGAGAAATAAAGCATTTTGCTAAATAAGACACTTCCATAAGAATTTCAGTGAAATGGCCATCAGCCTGTGAGTGTGGAAGACAGCAAAGAGACCACAGTGTAACCTAAGCTAGTAAGAAAAGGCCGGGCATCTTTTAGTGTCACATTTTCAAGCCACCAAGGTAACATAAAACACAAATGTTTCTGTTAATGCTATACACATTTAACACAAACCCCAGTGTTCTGACATATGTTCACCTTAATTTGTTTCTGCTTCATCTGTTTCCTCTCTCTCGCTCTCCAGACACTGCTATGATCTCTCTAATGCATTCTGTATTAAATATGGTATTAAAAAAAAAAGGTTTGCTGAAATAGACAAATGTCTTTCACATGCTACTCTAGGGGGATTTATCTAAAGGATTATGACTAATCTGGCCCTGTCGTTGTTTTTCGTAATTATTTTTGTATATATATATATATATATATATATATATATATATATATATATATATATATATTTGTTGGTGTTCTTATACAACACTCTCCAGATGGCAAAGTGAATGGGAAATAGGTGTTTGAGTGGCTGAGTGATGGAGTCACCAACTCTTTATTTTACATCGCTCTTTGTCTGCCCAAAACTTCATACAAACAAATGATGAGAATCCAGTACAGCAGATAATTTATCCTCTAATGGCACCAAACAAACTACGAGAGACACTCTGTGGATTTAATCTTGTTGAACATTCAGACAGTTTTTTGCAATACGAATTACTTTATGGGTACTAAATTAAGAAAATGACTAATTTCCATCAATAATTTACCTGCCCCACGTGTCACGATAAGATCTTGGATTTATGTTATGCATCTATGGATGTATACAAGTCCATCGCCAAACCACCCCTGGGGTCAGCTGACCACAACTCTGTACTCTTAGTCCCGGTCTACAAAACTGTATTGCAAAGAGAGAGACAAAGAGGGTCAAAATCTGGTCTGATGACTCAGTCCTGAGCCTCCAGGGATGTTTTGACTGTACAGACTGGAGTGTGTTTACTGACCAATCCACTCAAGAGTCTGATTAATGAGAGAAACAAGGCTTTTCGTGAGGGTTATTAAGAGAAGTTAGATAGATAACTAAGTCTGAACAATGTAGGGTTGGTATACACACCATCACTGGGTCTAAAGGCAAAAGTAACAATAGGGTTGGATTAGATTTGTTCCAATCCGATAAGCATTTGGCACAAGAATTGCATAAATTGTATCACAGTTTTGATGTTTTTGATTTTACCAATTAATTAAGTTTTAAAGGTTCAAACTACAGCTTCTGGCCATACATATTTTGACGAGGACAGTGTGATTAGGATTTTCAAGCATAGCAAAGTTAAAAAAAAATAGGGCCAGACTAGGGCCAGACAAGATAGGTGGTCATTTGCTCAGGTCCTGTGCTGAGCAACTAGGACCAGTATTCTGTGACATTTTCCATAGATCCTTCAGTCAGCAGAAAGTGCCCATGCTATGGAAACAGGCCACAGTAATCCCCATAGTAAGATCCTCAATGACTTCAGGCCAGTGTTGCTTGTTTTCCTCACTTCCCTAGTCATGAAATGTTTTGAGAAACTGGTGAAAGAAGAGCTACTATCAAAAACCCAGAATCTCTTGGACCCATTACCGTTTGCTTATAGAACAAGTAGGAGGGTAAAGGATGCAACTGCCACACTTAACATGATTTTAAAACATTTGGAGGGTTGGTAGAGAACCCAGACGTGGAGTGAGAGGAATCGTTACCCTGGTGTAAGAAAAAGAGCAGTCTCCACATCCACGGTGTCCATTTTAGAACATCCTCACGAAAAAGTCATCCTCGACTCAAGCATCAATACAATATATAATTTTTTACATTTCTTAATTATTAGAAACGCATCTTAAATAATTTTATGAATACGTGATGGAAATCCAACACTATTCTTTAAAGACAAACAGTAATTGCTCATTTAACAGAAATAATGTTATATGTGTTTAACCATCAGTACTGATTCATAAGAGTAAAGGTATGCAAATACCTAGGATGAATGAGCAATTACTGGAAATTACTAGAAATCCAAAATCCAAATGAGCAATTACTATTTGTTATCTTTGGAAGTCGGAAGCACTGCCAAAAGGGGAGGGGTTATTGTATAACAAAACTGTCGCAAGGGAGGAGGCAGCGAGCTGATAAGGGAGCCTGCCCCGAGCGGGGTTACAGAGGTCAACTCTTACGCACTCCACTTACAATAGCAAGGCCAGCTGCTCTAATAGTGAATCTAGGAACAAGGTTGTACAGTGAGGGAAAAAAGTATTTGATCCCCTGCTGATTTTGTACATTTGCCCACTGAAAAAGAAATGACCAGTCTATAATTTTAATGGTAGGTGTATTTTAACAGTGAGAGACAGAATAACAACAAACAAATCCAGAAAAACGCATTTCAAAAAAGTTATAAATTGATTTGCATGTTAATGAGGGAAATAAAAGTATTTGATCCCCTATCAATCAGCAAGATTTCTGGCTCCCAGGTGTCTTTTATACAGGTAACAAACTGAGATTAGGAGCACTCTCTTAAAGGGAGTGCTCCTAATCTCAGCTCGTTACCTGTATAAAATACACCTGTCCACAGAAGCAATCAATCAATCAGATTCCAAACTCTCTACCATGGCCAAGACCAAAGAGCTGTCCAAGGATGTCAGGGACAAGATTGTAGACCTACACAAGGCTGGAATGGGCTACAAGACTTCAGCTCAGCTGAGTTCAGTGGCTCAAATGGGGCTTGGGAAAGTGTGTCCAGCACTACATCAAGGTACCATGCGGGCAGTGAAGGGGCGTGAGGAGGCTGTAGCTTTGGAGCTCCCTTCAGAAACGGCGCAGCCAGGAACTCGTTACCTGTATAAAATACACCTGTCCACAGAAGCAATCAATCAATCAGATTCCAAACTCTCTACCATGGCCAAGACCAAAGAGCTGTCCAAGGATGTCAGGGACAAGATTGTAGACCTACACAAGGCTGGAATGGGCTACAAGACTTCAGCTCAGCTGAGTTCAGTGGCTCAAATGGGGCTTGGGAAAGTGTGTCCAGCACTACATCAAGGTACCATGCGGGCAGTGAAGGGGTGTGAGGAGGCTGTAGCTTTGGAGCTCCCTTCAGAAATGGCGCAGCCAGGAACTGAGACCCAGGGGGCTGCCATAGATGGATGGGGACTTACCCTGGTCCAACAGCTCTTGTAAAAATTGTAATATGACCCCAATGTGACAATTAATCGGGTTGACCTGGAGCTGGAGAAGGCCCGGATTGGGGTGCCAAAGTGTGCCCTGCACGTGGGACAGCAAGTCCATTCCCATTGGTTCGCTTGAGCATGAGCCTCGTAGGCCCTCCGGAGCAGGGTCTCTCTCACGCAACATGGCCTGTTAGGACAAACCAAGTCATGCGACCCTGTGGACAGCAGGGTTAAGGAGCCAAGCGCGGGGATGATGGAGTTCACTCTGGGGAAGTCCACCAGGCCTGCTTCAGCCACACCCTGGGTTCTGGCATAGGTCTCCCCCTGGGCGAGGGGGAGGGCCAGGGGGCCAGGGGATCTGCAAGCAGTAATAGGCGGTCCTCCTCCCAGATTACTTTTCTGCTGCCCTTGTCCATAGACAGGGCAGAGAGGCTTCCCTCAGAGTCCAGTGGCACATGGGCCGACGGTAGAGACTCGAGATTTGTGGGGGGGGGGCCTAGGGTGCTGTTTGTGCTGCCTGCACAGACAGGAGGGCGCAGATGTGGTCCATCCTGCTATTCAGAGCAAGGATGGCCTCATCTCGCTCTCTGTCTGTGGAGCTGGACCTCCGTCACCGACGGCATGGTGGGGAGGGGACTAGCAACGACTCAGAAGAGGGGGAGGGGGCCCATGGGCGTCACTCCACCGCTCTTCCCTGTCGCTCCTGGGCTTGCGTGGCAGCTCGTACCACGGGGGGAGCAGCTGCCGTGACTGCGGGTGCAGCAGCAGACACAGGCTGAGAAGTGGCTGTCTCCGAAGCTGCATGTCAGGAGGAGGAGACGGAGGGGCTCGGGGAGAGGCGGAGGTCCAGAGCCACCGAACCCCTCATCACGAAGCGCAAATGCGCGTGACCAGGGAAACGTGCTGCGTGTTTGCACCAGGAGGCACACAACAACTGAAACGCCGCCGCAACAAGTGGAGTGCCTAGAGGGCTCGCCGCTGTAAGTGCATCTCTACTCGGCAACATTTATGGATATGGGGGCACAGCAACACCAACCAGACGCAACCTTGTTGTTGTCGGACAGAACACTGTATATTCCAAACACCAGGTGCAGGATAAAAGTGCCACGTAGGCCCGTAGGCTTAACCACACCATGTGTGCTGGGGTTTCAGGGGACACCGGGTGACGCAGGGTCCATGGTCCGGAGGGTTGAGTATAGTAGGCCATGTGCCGAAGCGGGGCCTAGAACCGAGGACAGTGGAGCGCAGCAGAGCTCGATGTCAGCAAGCTGAGAGAGTGAGATCAACTACAGTCGCAGCCGTGGGCTGCAGTGCGGGCGCAAGCCGGCGGAGGAGCACCTCTTGAGGGTGAGATCTCTTACGACAGACCAAGGCTTAAGCTGGGCGGCTGGGCCTCAGTGAAAAAAAAAACAACACAGCAAGAAATCGGATAATCATGTTAATATACTGCCATATATTATTATTTTTAAATGCTCTAACTGAAACCGAACTGAAACCGAAAGCGCAGACAGAGTTCCGGTGCATGGACGGACAGGATTGAAATTAGGTATAAATATAATAAGAGACACAATAGAGACAGAGATGTAGCGAAACGGTGGTGAACAACACTATTAGTAAAGCCAGCCAGCCGAAATATGCAGTTTTTAAGTTCTAATGCAACACACAGACACAGAAAGCTCATGTTCTTGGGTGCAGTGAAATGGGAAAAGAGGATGAACCTGCGCAGATATCATGTTTTATAGAACAGGAAGTGTTCTGAGTGACTTGTGCAGGGGGCCAATGGCAGCTTTGAAGTGTGCAGAAACCCCTACCCCTTGAGCAGTGCTTCCGACTTGAAAGATAATTTACCACATTAAAACAAACTCCTAGGTTTGTTTAAGCCTTTACATAGGTACATACTCCTATTATGTCCCATACAATAAGAAATCAATCAATCCCAACCTTACAACTTATATTTTCCTGTTTGCAACTAAAGAGCAATTATGAAAAATAAAAAAAGAACCATGAAAAATGAGAAATTACAGCATTAAATTAAAATGTTCAAAGGAGGATACATTTTTCTTCCTTTTATTTAATTCTTAAGAGATGCCTTTGGTTCCATTAATGGGTAGCTTTGAGGAATAAGAAAGCATTGTATGTACCAGTATTTTGGAAGCATAGATGGCTGTGAGAGTAATTGCAAAATCATAGATTTCAGCACAAGCAAGGCCAATATTATATAGTTTTATTAGTCTGGTCACAAGGGATTGTTGCTCTGCACATTTTCATTCACTCATCCAGCAAAAGCTATTTTCCAAAAGGCTTCTTTCAGTATACTGAGCCTAATGTATAAGTTGAAGTATGATGAGGGACATGTGGAGTACCTTTAAATTAGAAATACACACTAAATATAATTGTATTGAAAGTTATTAATGTTCTTCATTGGAAATATACCATTAGGTTTTTCATTTAGTTTAATAAATAGTGTTCATTAAACTATTCTTATCAATATATTTTGAGAGTTTTCTATTAAGTGCCAGTCAAATGTTTACACACACCTTGTCTCAACTCAGTTCAAGGAACTAGATTGAAATATAACTATCAAGCTTGGGCTGGTATCCATATATAATAAGGGATACTATTCTGTATTGAGTCTTTATATTGCTTTAATTTAATATAATGAGACATTATTCTAATCAATACAGTATTTGGTACACAAATGACCAAAAGCTACATTGACAGACTTGTTCAGATTATAGCCACTTAATGTATTGTATTCAGATTTCCTGAAATATAACCTTCCATGGGTACATGGGGTTTAAAATGAATTAAGCAGACACACATCTTCATTATATGTGGTATACTGTATACACATGTAGTTGATTGGGAACAGTATTGTTAGATAATCTTATTATTTTCTTTGACAAGTGTGTGTGTGTGGTTTTTAGAAGTTTCCTTTTAAACCATTGTGTTAAAACCATTGGGTAAAATTTGAGGTTGTTGATGCACAACTCAATCTGATAAGATATTTTTTGATGAGGACAATATATATTGTTTGCTGTATGCATTAATATTAAGTATTAAGCAAAGCTTTAAATATTGTTAATTTAATGATCACATGAAATGCTGCAACTTTGCACCTTTAATTGTTCAGTATACACTTCCCTTGTATGGCCTAGAATTCAATTTAAGAAGACTTTGTTGTTGAACTACAAAAGGAATTTAATCTACATGCATAGTACACATAATGATCAACACTGAAAAATGAATAATGAATTTTCTATTAGATTTTCTAATCTCTTTCATCACATTCCAATGGAATAATAAAGAAAAAATATCTTAAAGCAGAAGTACCGCAATAGTGGAAGGGAATGTAATTATACAAAAACAGGTAAAATCGACTTGCTTTTCAGAAAGTTACTTCCCCATATCCGAATAATTAATAAGAATTCACATCCTGTATACCTTTTGAATACTTTTGTCACATCTTCTCTCACATCCCCTCTCACTTCTCCTCACTCCTATTCCCCAGCTCGCCACCAGAGGTCATCATCCCCAGAATATTGAACTCATCTTCTGACATTTCTCAATCACCCAATTAACATTCCAAGTCACCATGTGCACTTCCTCCATCACTCTCTTCTCCCATTGGTTCCCACTCCCTACCTCTGTTACCTGCTTCCCTCTGCCCCTGTATATATGTTCCTCAGTTTCCTTAACTTATTGTGAAGTTTTGTCTGATCACTGATCATGTTAGGTGTCCATAGCCAAAGCTGTTTCCAATGCTGATGTCGGAGTTCATTCATCAATAACATCTCCATAAATTAAAAAGGTCCTTATATATGTATAGATGCGCTAGCCCATTCATTCTTTCTTCTTTCATAGTGGAGCGCAAATATGTTTTGAGTAGTTTTAGCACAGTGAAAGGTCCGTCCCCTGTTGCTGTCATAACTGGCTTATTTGCAAAAATCCATGAAAGGTATCAAATTTCACTGCAACCAATAGCATCTAGGACCAACTTTGGTCACGTATCAACTGGCTGGCATGCCCAATATGGCATAAAAAATTGAGGGACAATGATAGAAGATCATTGAAACTAGTTTAACTCAGAAACTTAAGTTAAATATTTTTATGAACTTAATTGCTCAATGAAGACTACCATCCTGCTACCCCCTTCTTTCAGTTTTATTTTTTAAAACAATTTAAAAATGTCCATAAAAGATCATATTCCTCATATACACCACTGAAGTTGCACTTCATGTTCATTTTCTTGCCTCCAATTAGAAAATTCTGACATGCAAATCTCAGGGTCTCAATCTGATGCTAAAAAAAAAAAACATGGATTCCATTCCTGTTTCACTTTCACTATCAAAGCTGGATACCAGGTGAAGATGGTTTAGCCACTCAGAAATAAAAAAAATGGCCCTAAATATGCCACTGGACATAATGAATTTCTTGTCATTCTGAATTTTATAAAACAAAACTTTATTTTTGTTTAAAACCATTTTGAGCAAGCAGAGTTGTTGAAGAGTCACACAATTTAAATATTGATAGCAAAAAAAGGTATACACCATTTTTCAACAATGTACAACTAAAAAAAAACACTTGGCAAGATCATGTTGTATGCATCTCAGTAATATATTATCACATTGATTCTATGGAGACCATGGTGTTATTTTTCTTTTGGCTTTCAATAATATTATGTAGTCAAGCGTTATAATCTTGTTTGTTTCATGAGCTACTAAAGAATCTTCTAAAAACTTCAATTAATCCAAATCCTTTATTTAATCAGGTTGGATCAGATCAGATATGTAGTCTACATAAGTGCTTTGAGCAAGCACAGCAAGCAATACAGTCCAGTTCAACAAAGAAACATATGCTGGGGATCATGGGGTATTCTCATCCACAAATATCATTACCAAAGCTCTAAAGAATCAAATGTTAATGATGGAAATACATTTGCTGTTTAGTTGCCACAAATTGAGATTTACAAAAAATCCAAATTTGGATTACAAATAATGGATATGTATTAAAGATTTGAAACTCATGGCAGCAATTAAGTTTCATTAACATTTATTTTTCCACCAAAGACTGAATACTACCACTAACAAACCCTCAGAATTCCCAAACCCATAGTAGATGTACATGAATATTATTGAGGGAACAGATGGGGATTAAAACTGTAGCAATTTGTTCATCTGCTACATGTTTCTTGTCTGAATCTGACAGACGCTATACTTTTCACTCCACTAAACTTTCTAACATTGTATCAATAAAATTATGATAGTAGTTACCCAGCATACTCAGTGCCTGTTGCTATTTTAGAATATTGTTTTATAAGTGAAATGGTATGAAGAGTTAGGGTGTTTCAAATATTTATGTATTCAGGTAATTCTAATTTTTTGGAATGCTTTTATGAACCCTTGAGGAATCTGGCATAACCTACATGAAACAAAATACTTTATATAATGGGGCCGGATTAAATCAGAACTTTGACCCACCCGCTAATAGAAATCTACAGAACTGTATTCAGTTGCAGCTTCATTTTCAGTAAGATGGCACTTTCTTCTAATCATAAATGTAACCGTTATGATGTACAGGTTTATAGTTTTCTATTAGCGGGTAGGTCAAAGTTTTGATTTAATCCGACCCATGATCAGCAGAGATCAGGAGATAAATAAAAAAAAATACATAAAGCAATTTCAGATAATTATTTGTTTAAAATAATATATTATATATCAGGTTTTGAATTTGGGCTCTAAGAGATCAATTTAGGTCACCAGAACACCATACAGGACCACATCATCATCTCCTGTGCCTCTTTTTCTTTAGTCAAATGTATACATTTTGATGCATTCTTGCTGGGTTTCAGTGGTGTTAAAATAACTGTGGCCCTACCTCCAACAACTTAAGCAAGTATAATTCCAATTTTGACAATCCTCAAATCTTCCCTTTTTGTTGTGATTGATCATTTATTTTAAACAAAAGATGTTTTTAAACAATTTAAGAAATATGTGTATGGTGACCAAGACAAAATGAACTATTGCTCCCTGATAGCTCATATGTCAATTTATGAATTACATTATATAAACCCCTCCCATAATAAGCATATGTAAGTTTTCACTATGCAGAAATAACGACTAGGGAATAATTACATTTATATGGTTCATTAAAATATATAAATAATAATAAAAGGAAATGGGAAAAATAAACACGCATATTCAAGTGTGTTCCATCCACAGACTAAATCAAGAAGCACAAAAGCTGAGGTCAATCTATTTGTTCAGAATCACCTCTCTTAATCAGTCCATTATCTCAGATACCAACATTGTTCCCTTCTTTTTCTTTCTCCAGTTATAAATAGTTTGAACTCCAGATTCTAAATCTTCAGCAATTTTTTAAACACATTGCATTTTTAATGTGCTGAACCGCAAGTAACTTGTCCTCAATAGACAGGAGATGTGTTTCCAGGAAATGTAACGGGGAGACTACCATAGGTACGGGACCCAGATGTAGAGAGTGGGGAATCTGAGAACAGGGGAAAGGTCATTGGCCGGCAAACAACAGAGTCAATGAGAATCCGTAACGCTTGGTCAAGGAGGGGTCTGGGATCAGGCAAACAGTGCAAGGTAGGAAATCCAAAGGATGTGACAGGAAGACATTTCAAGTTATAATAAAACACTTTAGTCATTAGGACAAAACCATAAGTTTGCATGATGTACAGTAATATATACTCAATTGATTCTTTCTCCAAAATATTTTGAATTCTAATGACCTTGGGTTCTGGACTACATAAAATACTTTTTGCTTCGATTCCTGAATTTATTTATTTTTATAATTTTGACTGCAGGTTAACCTCAACATTAGGTATAATATCAGGCACAATATAATACTCGTCTTTGTTGAGAATCTTGAACACTATTTAAAGATGTGTAGTCTAGAACCAAAGCTATTTAATTCCTGTCCAACAATAAGGACGGAGAAATTGTGAGGTTGAAGGTAGAGTAGCAGATAATAACATACATTTTGAAAGGGCTTTGAAAATATCAGTTGGAACCTTTTAAAGGAAAGGGACATGAATACATATCAGACACTAAAAGTGCAGGTTGACAAAACAAAATCATTATGTACAAGAAACAAAGAAATGCATCACGTTGAAGGAGCAGGGTGTAATATACATTATGTTCTTTCCTGCTTTTTGAAATGTTGGGCTTGATGCATACTGTGTGATCCTCCTGTTATTTCTACATTTAAAACATCTGATTTCCTAAGTACATTACAGAAAATATTAGCTCCTGAAAAGCAGGAAAAATACATAATTTCATGTCATACAAAAAAAAGACAAAAAACATTTGAGACTTTCAGACTTCTTTCAGAATATTTTGTCTTTGTTGCTTTTTCTGACTATTAGTCTCCAGATATGGCCTGGTAATCAGTGTTGAAAAAGATTCAACATGTAATTATTTTGTGGCAACCATGTGTTGTGTGTTTCTTCAAATCCTAGAGTTAAAAAGCTGCCCACACACATTAATAGAAGTTTAGTCATATCCAATTCATAAGCTTATATCAGTCTGGATGGGCAGCATTGCAAATTTCAAAATTATTACAATTGAACTTCACAAAAAAAAAAGTCCTCAAATTACTAACCCAAAATGCAAGTAATATTATTCTGTAAAATAAAAATAAATAAAAATGTAAATCAACTGATTTTCTGAAATTCAATCAATCAATCAATCAATTTTTATTTGTATAGCACCGTTCGCAGGGTAGCCACAAGTGTAAAGTGTACATAAGCATAACTACTTAACAAATTTAAAGGTTCCCTTCCATAGCAAAAATAAACATGTATTTTCACTGACATATATATTATATATACATGTCTACCCTGATATAACATGATCTGATATATTGTGAATTCAGATATAACATGGTAAAGCAAAAAAAGGAAACACAAAGCCAAGTGCATTTACAACATTTTAAAACTTTCACTCGGATCTTCATTGCATAAAAACAGTCTTGTCTGCAAGTCTTAATTAGAACATGATAACATAAAAGTTTACAGACAAGAGGAGGCCATTGGACCCATCATGCTTGTTTGGTGTCCATTAATAAGCAAGTGATCCAAGGATTACGTCCAGTGTATTTTTAAATGTTCCCAAATTGCTGGCTTCAACCACATCGCCGGGGAGTTTGGTCCAGATTGTGACAACTCTCTGTGTGAAGAAGTGTCTCCTGTCTTGAATGCCTTGAAGCCCAATTTCCATTTGTGTCCCTGGGACACGTGTGTTCCTGCAGATCTGGAAAGCTCCTCTGGTTTGATGTGGTCAATGCCTTTCATGATTTTAAAGACTTGAATCAAGTCCCCACGTAGTCTCTTCTGTTCCAGGTTGAAAAGGATCAGTTCCCTTAGTCTCTCAGTAGGACATTCCCTTCAGACCTGGAATAAGTCTGATTGCTCTCCTCTGAACTGCCTCTAGAGCAGCGACATCTTTCTTGAAGTGTGGTGCCCAGAACTGTACACAGTATTCCAGATGAGCGCTAACTAGTGCATTTTACAATCTTAACATTACTACCCTTGTTTTAAATTCTACACTTTTGACAATATACCCTAGCATTCTTTTTTACTTTTTAATTGCTTCCCTTCATTGTTTGGATGAGGAGTCCACATAGACTCCTAGGTCTTTCTCATGCGTTACTTCTTCCAGTTCTATTCCTCCTATAGTGTAATTATAGTGGACATTTTTGTAACCTGCATGTATTACCTTGCACTTGTCCACATTGAATTTCATCTGCCAGGTGTCGGCCCACAACTGAATATTATCCAAGTCCCTTCGAATAACCTGTGCTGCTGAGCCACCTATTTTAGTATCAGTCTTTGATGTGGAACCTTGTCAAAAGCTTTCTGAAAATCTAAGTATATCATATCATATGCTTTCACATGATCTACAGCTGCAGTTGCATGTTCAAAAAACTAATAAATTAGTAAGACATGATCTGCCTCGTCTAAACCCATCTCCAAGAATATGGTTTTCATTAAGATGCTCCTCTATTTTCTGTCTAATCATTTTTTCAAACATTTTACAAGTAATACAGGTGAGACTGATTGGTCTGTAATTTCCTGGCTCAGTTTTGGCCCCTTTCTTGTGGATAGGTATGTCATTTGCAGTTTTCCAATCAGTTGGCACATCCCCTGTTCCTGGTTGACCAGCTATATACGCTGGATACGGGCTGTGTAATGGGTCATGCAGCATAACAGCAGTATTGAGGACATGCACTGGAGGGGAAGGCAGTATGAGATGGCGTGATGCGCTCTGTGGATAAAATTAGAAGATGAAACCTGGTCGGGACCCCATAGAGTTCAGTGGACTTGGCAACCAGCAATTGGAGCAGATGGAAGGGGCTCTCCAGGCGAGCTAAGTATCTTGAACTTGATCTTTGGAATTATCAATACTGTCTGTTTACCCAAGACATACATGATCACACTGCTGAAGCACATTTGCACAAAGAAGTGACATATGCATTGGCACTTTAAGTATTGGAAAACAAGACAGACATTTAGCATTTGCACTTTTTCCATGGCTTTATCTTTTGATAGCTGTCCTTACCCCTCCTGCATGCACCAGTGAATCAAACAACCTGTAGGGAGAGAAATTATAAGAGAACTTTAGTGGGATGCTCGTTAAATACAGCTGGTTTGTGCGTTGTTTGGAAGAGGAACTTCTTTTGGTGTACTGAACCCTGGACTGGCTATTGGAATACGAGACTTGCACTTTATATGGCATAAATTACAGACATTGACCCTGGTAACCCAGAAACCACTTTGAACAGACAGTAACATTCCTGCTCAAGAGTGTGCAAGAAGCACCTGAGGGAGCCTCTTTGTCACAATGTTGACTATCACCAAGAATATGGTTTTCATTATGATGCTCCTAACACCTTTATTGATCTCTTGCTGTTATAGTAATGAAAAAAGCTCCTTGCATTAGTTTTAGCTCCAAGAGCTATGTTTCCTTCTATTTCTTTCTATGGCCAGTGTTTTTTGGTCCTTAATTTGGTAAGTTTTGGTACAAAGTTATCCTGAGCCTCTAGTAGAATATTTGTTCAATATAACCATCCATTTTCGACTGAATCTGTATCCAGTGTGCCCCAGTCTAACTCTTCTAAGTACTGCTTCATACCTTCAAGGTTTGCATTTCTAAAATTGTAGACCATTGTTTTAGACTTGGTCCTTGTTTTCTGAAAGTATGCCTTAAAGTTAACCATATTGTGATCGCAGTTCAGCATTGGTTCTCTAACCTAGTGTCCCTCTGACTCGATCTTGGTCATTTGAAAATGTCAAATCAATGCATGCTGTCTCTCTGGTTGGTTCCCTGACAAATTGAGTTAGAAAGCAGTCATTTACCATCTCAACCATTTCTATTTCTGCTTCTGTAGTCCCAACTGGGCTTTCCCAGTCTATGTTTGGGAAATTAAAATCCCCCATTATAACAGCCACATCCTTGCTACATGCAGTCCTGATTACATTGTACAATGCAACATCTTTCTGAATATCTGAATTGGGTGGTCTGTAACACACTCCTTCCACTAATCCTCCAGATTAACCCACAAAGATTGTTTTGTTAGCAGTATCTAATTTGAGTTATTCTGCCTCAATGTCATTTCTGATATATAATACTACCCCACCCCCTCTTCAATTATGCCTGTCTCTCCTAAACTGTGTATCCTTTCAACTTTTATTCATCCCCTTGTTTCCCTTTGTTTTCTTTCATTAGAAGAACATCTCCCATTGCCAGAGCTATCTGCCCCCCTGGTCCCTAGTTAAAATTATAACTTTTAAAATTTAAATATGTTGATTACTTTACCTTTTTTAGTAAAAACTCCCATCTCCAAAATGTTTTCAAAGTATTAAATAGTTAACAGTTCATAATACTTAATCTGTGTGTATAACATAGTTGGCTAAGTGACAAAGCAAATGTATACATTGGCACAGAAAATTGGTTCATTTTTATATATATATATATATATATATATATATATATATATATATATATATATATAGGTTATTAGATATATATTGGTTCACATACATATGCATTGGTTTATAAATATATACATTGATAGGAATAGATTGGATACATTTTACCCATATATATATAACTGAACCAATGTATATTTCTACAAACCAATATTTTTTTCTTGAACAGCACCCCATATGTATGTATGTATGTATGTATGTATGTATGTATGTATGTATGTATGTATGTATGTATATATGTATGTATATATGTATGTATGTATTTATGTATGTATGTGCAAAAATTAAAAGATGCTGGATCTGAAGAATATTGTAGACATGTTAGTAAACAGATGCTCGAGCTCCAAGCAAGGTCTTGGATTTTGCAAAACACAATGCTTTTGCAAACTCCAGAAAACAGTTGATTTATCTTTACCTTCTTTATTAATCTTTCAGTGGAATGAGTTGTCTCACACAATGTGACAAACTTTCTGGTAAAAGGTGTTATTTCTATCTGCCTTACAACAACTTGATAATATCCTGTTTGCAGTCTCATTCAGCGTACCCTATTCTGGATACTATTCTTCAGGAAACTTTTCAATTTTACATTAGATGGAACATGTAGTCACACCAACGTCAGCCCTTTAGGATGCATTTGAAGAATATCTGTGGAGAATGCATCCCCGAGATACTAGAATACATTCTGTACTTGACGTTTTGTAAGATGAATAGTTCTGTTTATTCAAGGAGACATTTCAACACTTCTCTACCCAGGAGACACCATTCTATTCTAACAGCTTTTGCTGATGACGGGGAATTTTTTTTTTAAAATATATATAAACATACAGTTTCTTTCTTTCAAGTTCTTTGTATAAAATGAAATACCCACCCCAGCTAAAATAAAACAAATGGTACAAAACCTGCTGATGCTCTTTTTTAAGAGAGACATGAAAAACCAATTACCCTTATGCAAAATATTTTAACAGTTCTTCCCAATCCAATTCATATCCTGAAATGAAACTTTAAAACTATGAGCAATGGAATATATTAGGAAGGGAGACATATACTCATTTTGCCTATGGGGCTACTGTAAAAATATATGTGGGAAATATGAATAACCCTGACAAACTTAAGACAAGAGCATAACCTATGGTATAATATATTCATTAATTAATGTCCTTCCTTGTTTGTTTGTTTAACATTTAGCAACTGATTTGTAGTGTATAGAATAATTACATTTTATTTTAAATTAATTCCACTGTGTGCCTGGTAACAATGAATATTCAAGTTATAACACTGTTAAATCACAAATTTAATTAGAAACTTTATCAAATCTGACAGCCCTGGTTCCAAGTTTCCTTCTTTTAACATATTCACACATACATGTTTAGCAAGGTTAAATATCAACTGAGATTGCCCATGGGGCTGCCCTACAACATGTGAAAGGTTAAATCTCACCCCTGCTGCAGTAGGCCCTTGTTCTGCAATGGCAACCCTTATCTTGGAGGACCACTCACTTCATGGCTAAGGTTTTTGTTGTTAAAAAAAACCTTCTACAGGAAAGTGTGTTTTAAGCAACCGGACAGTCAGGGTAGTACCCTGCCCTTAGAAAATGGTTATGTGTAAACAATGTCTTAGAAACACAACAATCTTAAAATGTTCGTGACATCTACAGGAAATTGAATGGGAGGCGAATGATTCTGTTAACCTCGGCAACATATGCCCATAGGTATAACTATACATTTGGTGGGAACAGCGTTAAAACCTATACTATTGTCAGGAGAGTGTTCTATTACATTCCAAAAGCAGATTAGGGCTTAGATTAGAGGTTTGGGCTTTTCAAAATGAAATATTCAGTATGACTAATTTACATCATTATCAGGTGGAACAGTGATAAGGAGCTGTAAAAGATTACTAATTCAGCAGGACCCAAATTTGCTCATTAGGTAAAACTATTCCATCCAGATTGCTGGATAATCCTGGCGCTTGAACATCATGCATTTGAATCCAGGATGTGCCAAACACCAACTATGGTAAGTAGGGTAACTAGAAATTATAATTAAAAATGGCAGAGTGTTGCTTGTATACAGCTGGGGAGAGAGATTGCTAGGGAATCCTCAACTTGCTGCACAATTAAACACCTGGGGCCAGTTCTCCCACAAGATAAAGTAACAGTGGGGTTTTTTTGGTCTGTTGGTATAAAACAGATACAATTATTCATTAAACAATTACCAAAGACATGAATTATGCCACTAATATAGATTCATCACCATCAATAATACCACCCATAACTTGATGAAAACTGCCAGCTGGAAAAAACAAAAACAATCTCTCTTATACAGTGTTTTTTATTTTTTTATTTTGTCTATTTCAGATAAAGTGAAGCAGGTTAATTTCTTCCAACTTTTCAAAATCATAAGTCATGATCAGCACTGCACTGAGCTCAAATTCTGTCTCGAATCCTCATCCTGCCCAGTGCAGTGCTGATCTGTTTAGTACAAGGCAAATGGGCTCAAAATCAGGCTTTGAACCCAAATCCAGGATAGGATCTGTTTAGTACACTTGGCTTCTGGGTGTTTACAAGAGTATATCTTGCCATTACTTGGGGCATCTTAAAGCTATTTTCTGTCTGGTTTTAAATGGGAATGTAAAAAAAAAAAAAAAAAAAAAAAATCATACAAATAATAACAAAATGCTGTTTTAATAGTTTAATAGAAAACTGGAGCATTTAAAAGGGGAAAAGTTTAATTTAAAAACAAAAAAACAACATTTTGGAAGCCCTGCGATACCTCTTGCAAGTAAAGCATCACTTGAAGAAACTCACTTTGTTATATTGCTAAGTTGTTTGATCACTTCCATTTGTATACTAAGTCTATGGCAAAGCTTCATATTGCAGGTATTATTTATTTTCCATTATATGTGCTGCAATAAAGGTTGTGTGCTGTGCAGGCTCTATTGGCTTCTGGTAACATGTGCATTTCTCAGCATGTTGCTGCTTAAGGAGTACATCACACAGTGTAAAGAGAAAGAGGTTATCTGAAGGTCACATTTTCAAATCATCCCATTGGCCTTAGAGGTTCTGTGGATGAGGCAGCAAAGTACAAAGGCCAATGACTTCTGCAATTAAAGTGTCTTCCCCACTAAATGGGAGATGTGCATTACATGTGAAATTTGAAGTTTCAGTATATCAGTCTCACAATGTATGCTTACTTTTTTTTTTTTCCTAAGCATCCAGATTTTTTATATACTTTTTTATATTGTTATTTTTTATTACTGTAATACACACTGTTGTTATTGTTACTACTACTATCATAATTCAAAATTATTATAACTGTCATACTATAATAGAAAGCCATAATACCTTATGTAAATAAACTGACAAGCATGGAACTGCTTTAATTATAGCCCACTGAACATCAATTTAATAGAGTAAGGCATACATTTTTGATGTTTTAGTGCACATCCATAGATAAAGCAATTCAAAGAGTAGTAGGAACTTAAATATAACTGAAATTAACAACTAGTTCCTCATTTCAATATATAATGTAATCAGTGTTAAATAGAATATGGTGCCAAAATTCTTGTAATAGTAGAGTAAAACCCGATAAATACATAATATTGGCATTAAACGCATTGTGGAACTCAATCAATGCATCACTTGCCATTTAAATTATGAATGAAGCAAATGTACACATTGCCAAAGATTTATTGAATGCACAGTGCCTCTTTTTAATAAAATAACTGTTCCTCATTTGCAGTCACTTCACCATATAAATAGCACAATCACAGTAAAATTGCTTTTTGCATTATTATCTAAGTTGGACATTGACTTTTTCCAATAATGTAATTTCCACATCACTGCTCAAAAGTTTATAGTGTCACCTAACCTAATTAACAAACAATGACTCTGGGCCAAATAACAGAAATTCAATATGGTAAACCTTCAAGTGAACTTAATGTAAAGGTTGCCTGTGCATATACACTGTAATGAGGTCGTAAAAATGTTTCGGCAGATTTTTTAAACGCATTGCATTCACCTATTAGTTTCCACACAAACTGAGTTTTACAGGGGTTTTGCTTTTGTTTCTTCTAAAATGTTTAATGGATTATGATCAATGACTGTGCCATTTTGTAACACTATAGATTTTCTCTGCATAGTAGAATGCTGTTTCAATATTTGGCCCAATGAATGGATTAACGTTTTCCCACCATTTACATTTTCAGCATATTTGTACTAAAAAGTTATCCATCAAACATCATAACTCACACAAAAAGGACAAACAAATATTGGATATCTTTAGTTATATAATTAAATTGGCTTTTAAAAATAATAAAAGGGGAAAGTAAATACGTTATTCGCAGTTTAATAGTTCACAGTGGAAATCAGATTTGTTCAGAATTCCTCTAGCTTCAACAGTAACACTGGTACTGCATAGAAAGCAGAATAATTAAGTTTTTAATAATTAATTAAGGAAAACATCAAAATTAAAAAATAAATATCCCTATCTGTTCCGCACAGACACCTTGACCTTATAATGAAGGCATTAAAGAGGTTATAATCCTTTGCAATTCCACATATGAAAACATTTACTGGCATATCTGTACAATTAATACAGACATGAAAGTTAAATCCAGTTATTATTATTATTATTATTATTATTATTATTATTATTATTATTATTATTATTATTATTATTGTTATTATTAACAACAATAACATAGGTGTAGGTTGAGAGTTAACAATGTTGAGAGAACATAACATTGCCCCCCTCCCCATAATGTGTGCCTAGCTCCATAGGCGTAGTGGATGCTTCCCCCCACTCCATAAGAATACTAAAGAGTCCCCTCCACCCGCACAACTCTGCTCCCCGCTGCTCAACAACTCTGCTCGACAAATCCACAACCACTCCCATCCAAGGAGGACTCGAAACACATGCCCACCCATTACTTGAAACCAAATTTACACCACTGAATAATAATAATTTTGGTTAAATCAGTGGAAGAGATATGATATGCGTTTTTTCTAAAAAGGACTGGAGCTCTCACTCATAACTGCATGCTTCCTATAACCTCATTATTACTAAGATAGTAATTTGCATATCTATGCCCACAGTTTATGCATAATAGGCTGTGTAGCCAAACCCAGATAGAAGATTGCTTTCTTATAATATTGCATATCTCTACTTTCAGCTTTATTTCACAATTCTGGAAATTATCCTGCTTCTCCGATCTGTTTAAGCAAGTGTATTGAATTTGTTTCCAAGGGAATTTCATGCATCTTTCATGCCACTTTATTGAGTTAGTGTATTTGTCTAGCTGTTGGAATGGGTGCTAATACTATGCATAATTCTATAAATTAGACTATAAAACATAGATTCATAATAATTAAAAAAATAAATGGCAGTGGGCATCTTCACAAAAATGAACCACAAAGGGAAATGGGAAATATGATACAATCATGCTGTCCTTCATTGGAAATAAACTAAAAAGATAAAAGGTACTCACACTGTTCCAAAACAGTATTCCAGACATAGTTCATTGTTTGCTTTGGAAAAAAATATGTATTTGTTTTATCTTAAACTTAGTACCAGCTCATTAGGGTCATGCTATTTTTGGTAACCACACAGGATAGGAGAAAGGAATAAGGAAGCTGAACATTTCATTTTCAAATAATACATTTGGCCTGAATTTATATATGCTTTCTTGGCCATTTGCTAGTTTGTTTAACAAATAATATTACATAGAGAAAAATGTATTCTATTCAATTAATTGCAGAGAGGAGCAGTTTGAATATATTCAGTGATAAAACAAACAAAACAAAGTGTGTATCCTATACACATTTTTTCTTATTTAAAACGTCTGACATGGAGCATAAATCTAAAGGTAACTAATGCATCTGCATTATTCTTGGAGTCTGACTGCGGTGCAATTTGCCATTTCAGAGTGTTATTATCCAGTTCCTAGAGGGAGACAAAGATTATGTAGACTCAATAGCATGAAATCTGGAGTGCCATGCCTCTTGATTATATACTTGTAAGGAAAGGATTAAATCTAATACCACATATCATCTGGTAGCTGCTGCTCACTATAAGGTATGGACAAAAGCCAATAGGGGAAATAGCTGCCTCCAAAAAGAAGCCCACTCAGTGGCTTTTATAAGACCTCATTCTGCCTTTTTAAATACTCCACATAAACATTCAGGAAACAACTTACTTTGCTGTGAAGTATTTTCTTTTGGTGAGATTTGAATCTAACCTACAACATACCAAAACTCAATCATGTTCAGACATTTACTTTGATCTATCACTAAAGGTACATCTTTCATATTTACCATATGGCACCTGGTTATACCAAACAGAGACGATCAAGGAGTACCTTTGTAATTCACAGTGGTGTAGAGGGTTGTTTTAATCTGGACCACAGTATCAATTTGTGTTACTCCCAATATACATTCAAATGGCACATTATAACAAAAGTACCGCAATGCATTAATGTATTTCATTTTGTTTCATGCTAGAAAACTGTGAGACAGTGATTCAATAGCAATCACTGTATTAAATGAACAGCAATTAACCTCAAATACTGTGGGTTCTTTCAGAAAACATTTCTCATTACTCCAGGGAAAACTGTTACATTCTCAGCCAAGAGTATCATTCTCTCACATATCAACTTGAATAATTGACAAAATCAGACTTAAAAAAACACCCCTTATATACATAAAAGTGTATCTACGGAATGTATCTACGGAATGTATCTACGGAAGTGTATTGCTGCCACACATTAAAAAAAAAAAAAAAAATATATATATATATATATATATATATGTCATCGCGTATTTACGTGATTATATATAATCACGTTATTACGTGTTAGAGAATTATCATGTTTTTACGTGTTAGGGAATTGTCACATAATAACAAACTGAACTAAAATACAGGAGACAAAACAACAATGTCAGACGTTGAGGATTTTGTACGAAAATACTTTAGGTTGGGATTTAGCCTCAGGTAAATGTTACAGTATTTGGCTCATGTACACCATGTCATGATAAACATTGGGACGCTCAGGCATATCCTTAAGAAACAACAATTCTTATGCAAAATGCTCATCTTAAACAACACATACATTATAGTAAATGTTTATTGTGCAATGTTTCACATTTTTCAAGTCTTTCAACAAAGCTGTCTTCTAAACTAAATTCCATAATACTACAATTTCACTATAGTAAAATACTGATTATATTATTATTATATACACTCACCTAAAGGATTATTAGGAACACCATACTAATACTGTGTTTGACCCCCTTTCGCCTTCAGAACTGCCTTAATTCTACGTGGCATTGATTCAACAAGGTGCTGAAAGCATTCTTTAGAAATGTTGGCCCATATTGATAGGATAGTATCTTGCAGTTGATGGAGATTTGTGGGATGCACATCCAGGGCACGAAGCTCCCGTTCCACCACATCCCAAAGATGCTCTATTGGGTTGAGATCTGGTGACTGTGGGGGCCAGTTTAGTACAGTGAACTCATTGTCATGTTCAAGAAACCAATTTGAAATGATTCGACCTTTGTGACATGGTGCATTATCCTGCTGGATGTAGCCATCAGAGGATGGGTACATGGTGGTCATAAAGGGATGGACATGGTCAGAAACAATGCTCAGGTAGGCCGTGGCATTTAAACGATGCCCAATTGGCACTAAGGGGCCTAAAGTGTGCCAAGAAAACATCCCCCACACCATTACACCACCACCACCAGCCTGCACAGTGGTAACAAGGCATGATGGATCCATGTTCTCATTCTGTTTACGCCAAATTCTGACTCTACCATCTGAATGTCTCAACAGAAATCGAGACTCATCAGACCAGGCAACATTTTTCCAGTCTTCAACTGTCCAATTTTGGTGAGCTTGTGCAAATTGTAGCCTCTTTTTCCTATTTGTAGTGGAGATGAATGGTACCCGGTGGGGTCTTCTGCTGTTGTAGCCCATACGCCTCAAGGTTGTACGTGTTGTGGCTTCACAAATGCTTTGCTGCATACCTCGGTTGTAACAAGTGGTTATTTCAGTCAAAGTTGCTCTTCTATCAGCTTGAATCAGTCGGCCCATTCTCCTCTGACCTCTAGCATCAACAAGGCATTTTTGCCCACAGGACTGCCGCATACTGGATGTTTTTCCCTTTTCACACCATTCTTTGTAAACCCTAGAAATGGTTGTGCGTGAAAATCCCAGTAACTGAGCAGATTGTGAAATACTCAGACTGGCCCATCTGGCACCAACAATCATGCCACGCTCAAAATTGCTTAAATCACCTTTCTTTCCCATTCAGACATTCAGTTTGGAGTTCAGGAGATTGTCTTGACCAGGACCACACCCCTAAATGCATTGAAGCAACTGCCATGTGATTGGTTGGTTAGATAATTGCATTAATGAGAAATTGAACAGGTGTTCCTAATAATCCTTTAGGTGAGTGTATTATATTATTATACTATTACAATATTCAGAAAATACACATATTAAGTTCAACATGTGCATAGGCATGTTTTGTGTGTGTCTGTTTGTGTGTTTTAATAATAATAATAATAATAATAATAATAATAATAATGTGTCAATGTTACAAATTAGCTTGGGGTGTATGTATGCTTCCACCCAAGCTAAAACGATTGTCTGATATGAATACTGTGCATTTGTTGAGGATAATTCATATTGAGTTTTTATTTTTATTTTTAAGTTATTAGATTATTACAGTTGTCTCGGTAGAATGTGCGTTGTCCCAGGTTCAGTTTGATCAACATTCTGTGTTTATCCATGATCCATATTCCTGATCTTCAAATAATAATGTTTGTAGGAGCTAATGTATGTATTCATAAACATTTATAATATTATATGTTTTATTTAACTTATATTTCTGTATGTTGTATTGAGTATAAATAATTCAATTATTATTAATTTGATAACGTGATAATTAATCTAATTGAGTGAGAACGGGGAAGGAGTGAAATAGTTCAGGAAACTGGACAGGACGGGGGACAGATGGTGTATAGTTGGGTCACAAACTGGTTTTCAACCACCTGTACCTTGTTTTGAAGAAAATTTGTAAATAAAGATGGTGTAAATAATATCTGGACGCATGGACTTTGATTAAAGCGAAACGGTGCGTTGCTTTTTCAGATATTTTCGAAAATGATTGTGTTTGTGATTTAAAATGTCATTGGGTAAGTATTGCGTTAGTAGTGTATACTGTTTATGATATTTTGTGTATTGCACACTAGGGCTGTGCGATATGACGATATATATCATATGACGATACAAAAACGTTTATCGTTTCATATTATGCTATATTGTTTATATCGTGGTGTCGCAAATTGCAATCTTTACAGCAGTATTTTTTGTCATTAGGACACTTTGCGTTCTTCCTGGTTCTTCCATACGTGTCAGATGCAGGTAGAAATGTGCATCAGAAACACAGACAGACATGGAGGACAGTGAACAGACAAACAATAACCAACATAAGCAAGAGATACTTTAATGCGCAAGCGCACATGTTGCGCCCCGCTCTTGTCGCCGGGCTAAACTAAATCTGCCAGCACCCCCCACCTCTGCTAATTTAGATTGATATAATTTGTATAAAATTAATAATAATGTTTGTTTGCATTTTAATAAATTGGAAAGCAATGCAAACATGCAGAAAGTATAATTTTATTTTTTATTAAGATGATGAAGTGGTTCAACAGTTGTATTATAATAATAATAATAATAATAATAATAATAATAATAATAATAATAATAATGATAACTGTTTTGTATTAACAACGTGCTGTACTTGTAAGTAGAATCGAAACGTGACAGTCAGAAAGAAATGTCTCTATCTAGCAGATGTTAAATGTGCCACTATAAACCCGGCTGTGCTAAATCTACCTGAATCTTTAGCATTTTACAGCGCATGTATTGCGTGATTACTATTACTTGTGTTATTGTTGTTATGTGACAATAAGTCATACTGTGTATATCTGTATATGTGCTCTGAGGAAGATAAGTCGAAACGCGTAAGCATTATGATGTTCACTTTTTCTCTAATACATAATTTTTGAGACATCTGTGAATGTGGACTGTTTTTAGACGGGAGCTGCTGTACCATCCTTCCTTGACCGGATAATTGTTCTATATAAAATCCCGATAAGGAACCCCGCATTTAAGATTTATTAAAACTATTATAACACCAGCTATTTTTAAACTTATGTATATATCCCATAACAACATAACACACGTAATAGTAATCACACAACACTTGCCCTATAATGTGTTGCATTCTGCATATATTTACCATGTCAGCCTGCATGTAGAATTTGTTAGTTATGCTTATTGAAGGATTAACGAAATACTTGTAGTTTGAATGTTTTTGGTCTTATTTTGTGGCTTGATTGGATAAAAACAAGAAATATCGAGATATATATCGTGTATCGCCCAAACTTCTAAAAATATCGAGATGTTATTTTTAAGTCATATCGCCCAGCCCTATTGCACACAATTAAGACTAAATAATACTTAAAGAGCATTAATCTCAGTAATTTACAGTATATGCATGCATTATTAGCATCTCTTAATTTATATACTAAAAAATGATACTAATTTGCATTGATTATTTTTACATTACCTTTTACACAAACGTAAGCTTTAATTTATGTCACATTAAACACGATGCTGAGTGTCCTAATGTGTATTATGACATGGTGTACATGAGCCAAATACTGTAACATTTCTCTGGGGTATTTTTGCACAAAATCCTCAACATCTGACATCGTTGTTTTGTCTCCTGTATTCTAGTTCAGTTTGTTATTATGTGACAATTCCCTATCACGTAATAACGTGATAATTCTCTAACATGTAAAAACGTGATAATTCCCTAACACGTAAAAACGTGATAATTATCTAACATGTAATAATGTGATAATTCCCTAACACGTAAAAACGTGATTGTTATCACATAATTATTCTTAACTGGTCTGCTATATTACAAGTAACTGTTTTTTTAAGGTCAACTTATGTTAAAAGCATGTAACTCATTAACAGGGTTAATGTAAATTACATTGGGGAAAAATGCATACAAATACAGTAAAGAAGGAATTGTAAATTCTCAATACACATAATGTATATTTAACCCATATTGTGAATGACTGATGTACTGAAACTACCCCACATTTGGTTAGTTCTATTCATATCACTGAATACAATAATACAATCAGAAGGAGAACCTCGTCATAAACTAATATAAATATGTAATCATATTCCAGTAATTTCAAATTATAGGCTGTAATACCTTTGATGAACTCAGCACCTTATATTCTTTAATAGGAGGGCAATAAATGAAAACCTGAATACATGTGTAGGGATCTAAAGGGAAATGGCAAGGATTCCAGCTTTAGTAATGATGTACTTCAGGTAACAATGATATCAATACTATCCCACAATGTCCTTAGAAACTTGACCTTTAAATGGCACAATCATAGTAAACTAAAATCAAAAACAAAAACAATTCAGGGAGAGAAACTGAATTCATAAAGACACACAAACACATAGAAGAGTAAAGAGCAATAATTTAGTTTTTGCTTTGTTTCTTTTTGTTGTTCTGGGTTTCCATTTTTTTTTCTGCATAAGGGGCCGCAGGCATATCTTAAAAATCAATGTTTTAATGTCAAGAAGGTATACGGTCAGCAGATACATCTGAGGGGTCACTTGTATCTCATGTGAGGCAAGCTGGTGTGCTGGTAGCATAAAAATGAAAACCAACTTTACTTTGATGGATTACTTGACCCAGAGGTTATATATCCTACCAGAAGAACCAAAGGGACTGAGGTTAGAGATATCACAGCAGGTGGAGATGGAAAAGAAAAAGTAACAAATGTAGCATCTACACAAAAATATGTGCCTGGTCTTAAAGACAAAATATTTCCACTGAGCATTAGATTAATAATATATTTTTTAAAATAAGTATTTTCCTAAGGAGTGTTCTGTAATTAATGTGTAAATTTAATCGTATTTACTTTTGGTGCATTTTGCAGAAATGCATCCAGTAATGAAAAAAACATATTTTAAAAGGGATAAACAGCTGACCACACTGCCGCTTATTTTTTACCAGCATTATGGCCTCAAGTATGAAGGTCAGTGTTGCAGATGCACATGTTTGCATGTTCTTGGTGAAATTACACCTTTGCATCAGTGTACCTTAATACACAAAAAAACATTTTCGAATACTACAATTAATTAAGTCTATATCGGGCACATTTATCCAAGGAGAAACATACATGCATTCCCCTACCACATGCAGATATTAATTATCAAGGAAAAAAAACAATGTTTATAGGAGGACGATTTTTAAACCTTGGGCCGGATTAAATCAAATATTTGACCCACCCGCTACTAGAAAACTACAGAACTGTACTCAGTTGCGGCTTCATTTTTAGTAAGATGCCACTTTCTTCTAATCAGAAATGTAACCGCTATGAGGTACGGGTTTGTAGTTTGATATTAGCTATTAGATTTAATCTGGCCCCTTGTTCATGCTAAAAGTATAATGTAAAATGTTTGAATGCGTGACAGATGCAACTTCAGAAAATCTGTCCAAAATCCAGAATCTGCAAGGAACAAAATGTCTTGAAGATTTAATCTGCATTTATCCAAACATAATTGTGGGTGACACACACACACTCACATGTAATTTGGGTTTAAATTTGGGGCTGGATTATATCAAAACTTTGACCCACCCGGTAATAGCAAACTACAAACTTGTTAATCACAGCGGTTACATTTATGATTAGAAGAAAGTGGCATCTACTTTTCAAACTTTGCATATCCCTTATTTCACTTATGCAATCATAACTTTGCATTCAAGTTTTTAAATAATGTTTTTTTGCAAGGTGGTGGTGGTGGGTTTCCTGGTAAACATACTGTTGTCCGGAATCGGACCAATGAGACCGGCAGCAGGATCCGGACCGAAAATACAATTTGACATGGGGCCAATTCTGGTGACCGAGTGCAGGACGATTCCAGCAAGTCCCATCGGGCCGATTCTGGGCCGTAATACTAGAATATAAAATTATATATGGCATGATTTAATTTGTATGTTGATCTGAATAACGCGTGCATACATGGAACATGAACATGCAATTGTGGGATTATTCTTCCCAATTAGGTGGATTTGACCTGTATTATTAGTTTACTTGTACGAATAATTATGTTTGAAGAATCCATTAACAACTTGTCTAACCAACAATGTGCCAACCACGAGAAGAGGTGAGACGAGCATCTCTGAGAAAGTACCAAAACAATTTACAACTTGTAAGATATCTACTCAGTCGTAAACAAGTTAGGGGGGGAAGAGAAAGCTATACATTTTCTAAGCTTGGCTATTTCAAGAGCTGTGTTGCAACATGCACATTTTTGGATTTATCCCTGTTACCATGGTTCAATTTGTAATTAAAAAGTTGACAGCTTTTACTGTTATAAATAAATAAACATATACATCGTTAGAGATTAGAGAATGAGTTTTTAAAAAAAGTTTTTGGACATTGCAGGTTAAAGACCTAATTTACAGATGAATAAGTGCTATTGCTCAACACGATACGTAACAAATTCATTCATTTAAACTCGTGCAGATCAATCCTACGATTCTTTACCAGAATATAAATAATAGTAGTTTGTTAAGTATTTGTAATGTATTTTATTAATGTAATAAGTATCTGTAATGTATTTAAACCTAGTAATAGGGTAGACTGACGCTACATGTTGACGAGTTCAGTTAACTGCTCCCCTGGCCTGGCTTGGCCCCGGGTCAGCATTAGGTAAGGAGAAGGGCTGAAAATTCACGGCCTGGGTCTGGGTCTGTTCAACAAAATTGCCAATTGGTAACAAGTCGGATATGCCAGTGGAAAGGGGGTATTAGAGTCCCTCCTGCTTGCCTGGAAAAGAAGGCCTGGTAGAAGAGCACCATGCAGTTGAGGCCCCTAGCCCACCCAGAGCATGCACTTGCCTGGTAAAAAAAGACTGGGGACTGTTGTGGATTTATCTGTGGAGAAAGGACAGATATTCGCTAAGACTTTTACCACAATCCAGCATTTCTTAAATCCAGTGAAGAAACCTACACTTTGAAGAGTCCACAGACCAATGCAATTGATTTTTGAGTTGTTTCACACTAAAATTGAAAACCTCATAAGCCAGATTGTATCATGGGTCTCCTCTAACTACAGTTCATGTACCTTCAAGTGAAGTAGATTTCACTTTAGGGTTTCATGAAGTCTGTCTTCAGCATATTCATATTCCTACTGCCCCATTTTGTTCAAATGTTACAACTGTCTTATTGCACATATCATCAATTAATAATCCAGAACTCAATTATTAATTGATGATATGATTTAATTAATTCATGATTTATTGATATTTATTTATTTATTATTTTTCTGCTAGTGCAGCCTTTGATATGGTTGACCATTCCATCTTGCTGAATAGACTGTCATAGCTTTAAATTTAAATACAATCTAATTGACTGCTTAATTGGGTACTGCTGGTGTCCCATATGGTTCCGTTCTTGGCCCCATGCTTGTAGTATTTATGTTACCACTGGGTCAGATTCTTCATAGATATATCAGATTTCATTTTTACACTACTTATACCCAAATTTATGTCCACACGGAATCTGATTTTAATGAAACACTATCTTCTTTGACACACTACTTAGATGTAAAATGGATGCAAAAACATTTTTTTTTCCATTTTAACTCTGATAAGACAAGTTATGTGTATTGGCTCTCCTCTTTAACTCTGCAGTTCTATACAAGTGCTCAGGTCAAGAATCTTGGTTTCCTCTTTGATCCAAGTCCAGTGTTTGAGGATCATGTTGGCACTAGTGAAGTTTCCTATTTTCAACTCTGTGACATTTCTCACATCCATGTCTCCCCCAGTCTAATGAAAAGAATGTGTCTTCCCAAGGCCTGATTATTGTAATGCAGCGCTTGCTGGTGTTCCTAAACCTATTCTTAACAGATTGCAGTGTGTACATAATTCAGCTGCTCAGACCCTGATGGATGAGCACATATCTCCTGTTTTAGATTCCTAGAACTGACACTGTGTGGATTGCAGAACACAATTTAAAATACAGCTGCTCACCTTGAATGGTTTGGTTCCTGATTTAATCAGCAGTTATCTACCTGCCATGTGTGCTTCTTAGACACTGGCCTTCTTACGGTTCTCAAAACCAAGGTGTGGTACCCTTAGAGACCATGCTTTCCATACTGTTGCTACAAGGCTGTGGAATGATTTCCCAACTCATATATGATTATGCAAGACAGTCATCACTTTTAAACCCCATCTTAAAACCTACTTTTATATCCTAGCTTATAGTGGAATTTATAATTGAATTCCAGGAGTAAACAAGCCCAATTCAACACATCCACATCCGCCCAACAAACTATAAATCCCCCCCAGTCACCACCTCTGCAGCAGTTTCTTGGCTCATTCCTCTTAGCGGAGAGGGTTGATGCAGATGGTCCGGCCCATACTGCCAGGCTGTCATTCCCCTCAATCAAATGAGTACAGCCAAATACTTCATATAATTGATTGCTCGTGCCAACGCTAGATTAAACCACTACGCTAAACCACTGAAATTCTGTTTAGAGCTCACTGATTATATTGCATTCTTTTAATTTCTCATAGCAGAAATTAGATATGAAATTTAATATATTGAAAATATACTCCATGTTCAAAATTAAAAGATGTCAAATGTATTATTATTTATGTGATTCAAAATGGTAACTTTGTTGCACTTTGTATATAATGAAAGAAAATCCTAAGTGGCTCTGTTTTCCACCTTGCTTTTATGCAACCTAATCTTCACAAAGCATATGTAAAGGATACTCTGAAGTACAACTGATATGAATCCGTTATGTCCATTTATTTATTTAAAATAATTACATTACAATTAATTTTCACTCAGCCCAGATTTGCCAGAAACCATACATACACTCACCTAAAGGATTATTAGGAACACCATACTAATACTGTGTTTGACCCCCTTTCGCCTTCAGAACTGCCTTAATTCTACGTGGCATTGATTCAACAAGGTGCTGAAAGCATTCTTTAGAAATGTTGGCCCATATTGATAGGATAGCATCTTGCAGTTGATGGAGATTTGTGGGATGCACATCCAGGGCACGAAGCTCCCGTTCCACCACATCCCAAAGATGCTCTATTGGGTTGAGATCTGGTGACTGTGGGGGCCAGTTTAGTACAGTGAACTCATTGTCATGTTCAAGAAACCAATTTGAAATGATTCGACCTTTGTGACATGGTGCATTATCCTGCTGGAAGAAGCCATCAGAGGATGGGTACATGGTGGTCATAAAGGGATGGACATGGTCAGAAACAATGCTCAGGTAGGCCGTGGCATTTAAACGATGCCCAATTGGCACTAAGGGGCCTAAAGTGTGCCAAGAAAACATCCCCCACACCATTACAACACCACCACCAGCCTGCACAGTGGTAACAAGGCATGATGGATCCATGTTCTCATTCTGTTTACGTCAAATTCTGACTCTACCATCTGAATGTCTCAACAGAAATCGAGACTCATCAGACCAGGCAACATTTTTCCAGTCTTCAACTGTCCAATTTTGGTGAGCTTGTGCAAATTGTAGCCTCTTTTTCCTATTTGTAGTGGAGATGAGTGGTACCCGGTGGGGTCTTCTGCTGTTGTAGCCCATCTGCCTCAAGGTTGTACGTGTTGTGGCTTCACAAATGCTTTGCTGCATACCTCGGTTGTAACGAGTGGTTATTTCAGTCAAAGTTGCTCTTCTATCAGCTTGAATCAGTCGGCCCATTCTCCTCTGACCTCTAGCATCAACAAGGCATTTTCGCCCACAGGACTGCCGCATACTGGATGTTTTTCCCTTTTCACACCATTCTTTGTAAACCCTAGAAATGGTTGTGCGTGAAAATCCCAGTAACTGAGCAGATTGTGAAATACTCAGACCGGCCCGTCTGGCACCAACAACCATGCCACGCTCAAAATTGCTTAAATCACCTTTCTTTCCCATTCAGACATTCAGTTTGGAGTTCAGGAGATTGTCTTGACCAGGACCACACCCCTAAATGCATTGAAGCAACTGCCATGTGATTGGTTGGTTAGATAATTGCATTAATGAGAAATTGAACAGGTGTTCCTAATAATCCTTTAGGTGAGTGTATATGTGTATTTTAATTAAACAACTGTATTGGCCTTTAAAGTGAGATTCTCGTTTGTTCTTCTTTTAAATAGTTGACAGACAGCATGAAAAAGTAAATCTTTTGGAAATACAACATTACTGTACAATGTAACTTTCACTCTTTGAATAATTAAATTACCAATGTAGTGTTGGGAGATAATGAGTTGTAATTAAATAATCATAACTTTGCAATGATTTTGTATAGCCTAGTTTGTTTGTAGTGCTGTTTCAGAAAGGATAAAGATAGTATCTACCCATGAAATTAAAACAAGTGACAATGCCAGACTTCATAGTTATATCTAGTATTAGTAGCCCATAGTTATTTATTTTGTATAATTTTACTACTGCAGTGTGAAATCCTAATCATGCATGGTTGCTGAAGCATTTTTGGTGCCAGTCTTTACTTGAATGTTAAGACTTAATATTTTCTAGTTTCAAGCTGAATGATTTGCTTCGAATTAATCAAAGTTGAAAATTAAGAAAAAAGCAGCTTTGACAACATTTTTTTAATTGTTGTTGTCTGTTTGTTTTGCAATAAACACTTTTAGTATCAGAGAGATTTAATATCCCCAAAGCTCAAGATGCCTTTAGCTATCTGATATAAGAAATAGACTGGGCTGTTTAAACTTTAAAAAAATGCTGGTATGACAGAAAATGCAGACAGTTTCAAATAAGAAACATGACAAAGTTTACAAACATTCCACCCATCATGCTCATTTGGTGTCCATTACTAAGTGATCCAAGGATCCTGTCCAGTCTATTTTTAAATGTTCCCAAATTGTCGGCTTCAACCACATCACTGGGGAGTTTGTTCCAGATTGTGATGACTCTCTGTGTGAAGAAGTTAATCTTGTTTCTAGTTTGCCTTAATTGTAGTTAAATCAGCTTCCGTGTTGGTTATAGTAAATAGATTGAAGGAAAGGTGATCTAGTCAAGGAATTTGGAGGTAGAAATTTTTTGTTGAGAAACCTAGCACTGTTTCTCAGTAACCTGCATGGTATCTTGTCTGCCTGGTGCTCAGGTTGCAGATCTCCCTAAAGTAGTAGACGGGCTACTGGTCATGGTCCACATTGGAACCAATGACATAAGAAAGGGTAGGCCAGAGGTTCTGCAAGACTAATTTAAAGAGTTATGTAAGAAACTAAAGAGCAGAACCTCCATGGTAGTTTTCTCCAAAATTCTACTGGAACCACGTGCCAGGCCAAGAGAGACAAGCAGAGATTAGAACATTCAATGTGGTTGAAATCCTGGTGTAGGGAAGAAGGCTTTAAATTTATGGGGCATTAGTCTTTCTTTTGGGATAGATGGGACCTGTTCAAACATGATAGTCTACATCTAAACAGAAGGGGGGTTAACACATTGGGAGAGCGTATGTGCAGAGTAATTGAGGATCTTTTAAACTAGGGACCAGCGGGGCAGGGAGCTTGACAATGGGAGGTGTTCTACTAATGAAAGAAAACAAAGGGAAAGTAGGAAAGTCCTGAAATGTTTGTACCTCAATACCAGGAGTATTAGGAACAAGATGTTAGACCTAGAAGCCACAGTGCTGGTGTGTGACAGGAGTGACAGAAACATGGCTAACAGAAAAAGAATGGTGATGAATACAAGTTGAAAGGATACACACATACACACACACAGGAGAGAAAGGCATAATCTAGAGACCTTATATATCAGAAATGACTTTGAGGCAGATTAACTCAAATTAGATCCTGCTAACGAAACAAAATATTTGTGGGTTAAACTTTTGAATAAAACATCTGGAGGATTAGTGGTAGGAGTATGTTACAGACCACCCAATTCAGATATTCAGAAAGATGTTGCATTGTACAATGTAACTGTCATGCATTTACCCCACACTTCTCCAGTTTGCCACCAGAGGTCATCACCTCCTGAATAGTGATGGGCAGTTCGTGAATGAACAAATCATTTCGAACGAATCTTTTAAGTGAACGAAAATAACTGACTAATTTCTCTCGCATGATTCGTTCATTTGACAAGTGGGATTAATGTCAGAAAGTGGATAGGGAAAACCATGCATTTAATCCAAATTAGACAGCAGATTTTATTTTTATTTTGCCATCTCATTGAAATGCAAAACCTTTGTTTAATTTGCCAAACCACTGTAGCAGTCTGTGAGGTCGCCAAATTGAGGTGCCACTTTGAATCAAAACACAGTAATTTCAACGCGGCCTATCCTGCTGACAGTATCTTAAGATGTGACAAAATTGAAAGTCTGAAATCTTCCTATCAAATGTCAAATTTGATTTTCACAACATCATCGACTGTGTAGGAAAAAGCAACAGCTGCTTCTCTACAGGTAAAGTGGGCACTGTCTATAAAGACAAAGCCATTCCTGGATTCTGAGTTTGTAAAGGAGTGCACGTTAGAATTACTGGACGAGCTCTTTGAGACAAAAAAAAGACTACATTCACAACCGCATCAAGCAAGTTCCAGTGTCTGATTCTACAGCGGCACGAAGAGTGGAAGTTATTGGTGAAGACTGCTTGTTAGCACTACTGTCCGAATTAAAAAAAAAAAACAAGTACATGCCTCTTACAGTTGACAAATCATGTGATTGTACCGACACTGCCCAGCTATCATTGATTGTTGCCAACTTCTACCTTGCAGCATTGGCTTTTTAGAGCACTTTTTGCAGGAAGTTTCAGCCGAATACAATGATCTGTTGCTGCATAATGACGTTCACTGGTTAAGTCCTGGTGTGTGTTAGAGAGGTTTTGTGCACTGGTAGCTTTTCTGTGTGACAGCACTGGTCACTTGAATTCTCTAAACCTGCAGCTACAAGGCCGTGCAAGCAGTGTTGGGGATCTGTTAGAAAAAGTTTGCGCATTTCAGAGGAAACTTGAAATCTTTAACACTGACTTGCTAAAACTAAAATTGTTACACTTTCCCACACTGGGTGTTGTTGCTGCAGATCATACCTCCGTCAAAATAATGCAAGAATTAATTAACAATCTCATCAAAAACTTTCAAATGAGATTTGAGAACTTTAAAATTCCAAAAGATGTTATCTTATTTGTTTGTGATCCATTTGTTTTCTTTGCTGACAGACCTTGCTCTTCTAAAGCAAAGAAGATTCTGGATTCAATTGACAAAGGTGCCTTTCATTTAGAAATTGTAAGTCTCCAGAGTTCAGCTAAATTCAGAGAAGTTGCACTTCTGTGATTTCTGATCAATTTAAGAATAGCCAGAACCTAGCAGTCTATCTTTAAACGATATTTGGATTGACGTACCTATGTGAGTCCGTGTTTTCCTGTATGAACGTTATAAAAAAAAAAAAAAAAAACGGATCACGGATGAACATCTCCAGCAGTGCCTGCACCTTGCCTTAACCACCTACAAACCAGTCTTCACAAAGCTGGCCAGAGATCGAAGATGCCACCTCTCCCATTAGACACAAATAAAAGGTAAAATTTACATTTTTTTGACAATTTAATCAACTTAGTAGTATTAGTGTTTGTAATTTAACTATGTTTGTAACCAACAGGCTATATATGTTCAGGTAAGTATGTATGAGTTTCTATTTTTCTGTCAACCTTTTGTACACGGCCCTCCCCCCATCATAAAATTCACAAATTGGCCTGAGGGTTTATCTAATTAAGTACCCCTGGTCTTTGGTGCAAAACCTTGTCAAAAGCTTTCCGAAAATCTAAGTTTATCATATTGTGAAGGATATGCTTTCACATGATCAACAGCTGCAGTTGCATGTTCAAAAAACTCGGATCTGCCTCGTCTAAACCCATGTTGACTATCACCAAGAATATGGTTTTCATTAAGACGCTCTTCTATTTTTCATCTAATAATTTTTTCCAAAATGTTATAAGAAATGCAGGTGAGACTGATCGGTCTGTAATTTCCTGGCTCATTGTGGACAATTATGCTGACAAAAAAATACAATTTCATATCACCTCCTGGCAAAATTCTGTAATCAACCTACTTTTAAAATCTCCCTTTCTATGTGTTTGTGTGTCTCCAGGAATGACATTATGCCTGAACACATGACTAATCAGTTAACCAGTGTCTAATTTGTAAACCTGAAGACATCTAACTTAAAAACTACAACTGTTTATTACCAAGAACTCTAATATGTTCCCAGTTATGCAAGGTAATGCTTTTCAGCAAAACCCATGCATTGCATGATAACAGGGGAAAAGACTGTCAATAACAGCCACAGAGAGGACTTTAGTTTTTTTAATTTGACCTACATGGTTGAGCCTCAGCTAAAGTTGTGTAGTTTATTAGATTCCCATCTGCTGGTGATAACCATTTCATCTTTCAGACTGCTCCAAAATTATGTATTTCAGTCATTCTGTCATTGCAATGTTTAGATATTAGACTCTTAAATGATTTTCTGTCAAGAAATATGTTTATGTGTAGCTCAGTATGAATCCTTAAGTTCAGAAAAAGAACATGTTCACAATATTTGGATAAGTAAAGTCAACGAAAACGAATACATAAATAATATGACCCGTTCGATGTACAAGCCTATGGCTACAGTACTAATTAACTAAGCGTGACACACCCACTCAAAAGTAATTAGGTCCACTACCATAAAGACTTAAACATGTTTCCTCTTTTGACTACAGTATGAATGACCGAATCTAATCTTTATGACAGTTGAATATGTTTCCACATAATATAGAACTTGTCATCAAAACCAAGCATCCCAAGGCTTTTCACAACACTACAGAACTAAACAAGTGGCATACAGTGGCATGCAAGTTCAGTCATCAGGATGGATCTGTGCCAAGAGTTTTGTGCCGGAGAGCCATAAAGACAAGAACAGCCTAGGAGGAGACTTTATAGTTAATTTATAGAGTTAACCTTGTGCCATCTTTGAACGTGCAATGATTTCTGAGGCCACTCAAGACAGGCTTCTTATCTATAAGTTCATTCAAAATGCACCTTTAGGTTTTTAAGTAACAAGGAGATTAATTAGTTTAGAGGTATCAGTTAGCACACATAATCTGGATCCTAGTCCTAAAAAAATGTTTTGTACAAAATGGAACAATCAAAAACAACAAACAAAGCAAAAAGCTGGGCGGCAGTTTTTGTCATGGGAAAGTTTTTCAAAAATACTCCATGGAGTATAATGTAGTGACTTTAAAAATTTACAAATAACCAATAGGAAACATTGTTTAAACAGAAACAGTTAATAGTCTACTTTATTACATGTAAAAAAGACAAAAATAAGACCCGATGACAAGGAATATAAATCCATTTTATTTTCTGTAGTCTAGTTTTCCAAGTGAATGTTTTGATGCAGGCAACCTCTCCAGTGACAATCAGGCACCATTAATGTGTTACAATTCAAAATTTCCATCTTCTTTCATTCTCATTCTCTCCTTGGCTACTCTCATCTGTTTCATTGCTTCTAACATCTGTTTCATTCAGCTTGCCAGGTGCTTCATCTTCAGTGCCAGGTATATTGTTTAAGAGACAGCTGCTATTGCAAAAAAAAAAAAAATACGAGAAAAAAAAAGTTAAATTCATTGGCCCAACATTTGCTCACATTCCCATATAAATATTTTAATTTTCAACAGAGAAGCATACTCAGCAAAGGCAACTAATAATATAAACAGCAGATTCAATGTGTCTAATTTGTTAAAACCAAATAATTAATAATAGTAATGATAATAATTATAATTTAACAGAAACTGTGAGATGGAATATTTGCTTAGCACATCCTGTGCCAATATAATGGCTTTATGTATTTAATATACAATTACATAATTATTTCACTTAGGTGTGTAGATATAAAAGTACCCAATTTCAAAATATTTTAAGATATTTTCAACTAACTTTGGAAGAAAATAATACATTTAAAAAATGCTACCTCTAAATGGTAACATTGTCCGTACTGTAAAATTGATAAAGGATTTATTTAATTTCATATGCTTAGTTCATTTTCACAAGACATTTTAAGGTCTAAAGATTTGTTCTTAATCAGTACATTTCACATTTAATTTTTGTTTCAGTTTCTTACACCTTTTCCTGATAATAACCCTTGCTGTGTTCAATGCAATTCCAGCAATGCTTTGATTGTAATGAATGTACTTAACAAATATTACTCTAAACACAAATGCAACAAAGACATGTATGAGCCTATGGCTCTGATATTTTACATAATCAATCAATCAATCAATCAATCAATTTTTATTTGTATAGCGCCCTTCGCAGGGTAGCCTTAGAGCACTTTACAGACTGGTAAACATACAACAAACGTAAAGCAAAATAAAAAACATAAATACAATAAAATCAAATATAGACCTGTAAACATTTTACATGATCTTAAATAAAGTGAGTGAACATTTAAGTAAATAAAACCATTTAGACATGGAGGAGAGAAAAACAAAAAACTCCTATGGATGGCATGTAGGAGAAAATGAATCTCTGGTGGTCCACGGCTTAGGGCCTAGGCCTAATGGTTGCCTCCCCTCCAGGCAGTATAGTTATTATAGCAGCAAGGAGATTAGAAAGTTCTTTATCGGTGCTGCTGGCTGTGCTCTTCCCTCGGGTGGAGGCCTCTCGCTGGCCATCGGGGGTGGAGGGTTTGGACCATCAACATGCTTTGGGTTGCGATGGCTCATCAAACCTTGGGTGTGGATGCCCCGTTGATCCTCCGTGGTGAGGTGCTTCTGGGATGGGTTGTGCCTCATCAGACTTCCATGGTGGGGGACGAGGTGCCTTGTTGGACCCTCAGAGGAGGCTGTTGCTGGAAGACAAGAAGGCAGTTGTGCTCAGATACTGGTCATGCAAGTGCAGGACATTTCCAAAGACAGTTGTGCAATTGCATGTCCATGGCACACCGGCGGCACTATGGGCTAGAAAAACAGAGACTAAACAGATGAGTCTTCAGCCGTGATTTAAAGGCTAAGACAGAGGGGGCATCTCTTACATTGGCTGGAAGATCATTCCACAGCTTTGGGGCCCTATAACTGAATGCTCTACCACCTGCGCTTTTCTTGTGTATTTTAGGGAGCGCTAAGTAACCGGCTTCCTGTGATCTCAATGGCCGACCTGGAGTGTATTCAATAATGAGATCTTTTAGGTAGGGAGGTGCCAGTCCCTTTAGTGCTTTAAATGTTAATAAAAGCACTTTAAAGTCTATCCTGTAACGCATGGGCAGCCAGTGAAGAGAAGCCAATACTGGAGTGATGTGTTCATGTTTTTTTGTTTTTGTTAGGATTCTTGCAGCAGCATTTTGGACTAACTGAAGTGCAGAAATAGCTCTGTTTGTGCTGCCTGACAGAATGGCATTACAGTAATCCAATCTAGATGTAACAAATGCGTGTATCAATTTCTCAGTGTCCTGTAACGAGAGGAATTGTCTTAGTCTAGCAATGTTTCTAAGCTGGAGGAAGGAAGATCTCGACACATTCTGAATGTGTGATTCAAAAGATAGATTATGATCACAGATGACACCCAGGTTTCATGCCATCTCCTTAGGGAAGAAATTAAAGTTATCATTACTCAGTTTTGTTAGTGCATGATGAACAGTTCGTTTTTTGTCTCCTAAAATTTTGACTTCTGTTTTGTCAGAATTAAGCATAAGACATTTTGTTGTCATCCATGTTTTAATCTCAGACAGACAGCACATTAGTTTTTCTAGGTCTATGGTGTTGTTAGGATTTACTGACAGATATAATTGTGTGTCGTCTGCGTAACTGTGAAAGTTAATATTATGACGTCGAATGATATCACCTAAAGGGAGCGTGTATAATGAAAAAAGTATAGGTCCGAGGACTGAGCCCTGTGGGACTCCATACTTAACCTCAGTTAAATTTGAGTGGTTCTTGTTAATCTGTACATATTGGAGTCTGTTTGACAGATATGCTTTAAACCATGAAAGCACATTGTGAGATAGGCCAATACGGTTTTCTAAGCGGTGTAACAAGATTTTGTGGTCGATTGTGTCAAAAGCCGCACTTAAGTCTGAAACACATCATTCAATACTTTTAACAGGGCCGTTTCTGTACTATGGCCGGAACGGAAGCCTGATTGAAATTCTTCATAAAGATGATTATCGGTTAAAAAAGCTTGCAGTTGGTTTGCAACTACTTTTTCTAGAACCTTAGAAAGGAAGGGAAGGTTTGAGATAGGTCAATAGTGTTTAAGTTGGTTAGGGTCGGCACTGGGTTTCTTAAGAAGTGGTTTTTAAATGAAGCTATTTTAAATTAATCAGGAACAGATCCTGAGGATAAAGAGACATTAATAATATTGTGTATTTTGTGAATAATTAATGGCAGAGATTGTTTTAGCAGTTTAGTGGGTATAGGGTCTAGTGCGCAGGTTGTTGTTTTCATTTTAGTAATTAAGGAGACCAATTTCTGGTGATTTACTACGTTAAACGAGTCCAAGGTAGGCAGGGGCTGTGAAGGACTGCATAATAATATCTGCTATAATATCTGTGTATGTTTCCTGTTCTATCTGTTTTCTAATGCTGTTAACTTTGCTATTGAAATGATCCATGAAGTCACTACAGGTGAAATTGGGGGGATAACCTCTGAAGGCTTTACCTGCTGGTTAGTAAGTGTCGCTATTGTATTAAAAAGAAAACATGGGTTATTCTTATGCGTCTCTATTAAATTGGAGTAGTAGGTAGACCCTGCAGAGGACAGGGCCTGCTTGTATCTTATTATACTGTCATTCCATGCCATGTGGAAGACCTCTAGTTTTGTTTCTCTCCATTTACGCTCACATCTACGGCATTCTGTTTTAAGTGAGCGAGTGTGTTCGTCAAACCATGGTGAGTGTTTTGTTGGTTTCTTAAGAACATAAAAAGTTTACAAACGAGAGGAGGCCATTCGACTCATTGTGCTTGTTTGGTGTCCATTAGTAAGTGATCCAAGGATCACGTCCAGTCTATATTTGAATGTTCCCAAATTGTTGGCTTCAATTACATCGCTGTGGAGTTTATTCCAGATTGTGACAAATTCAGATGTGAAGAAGTGTCTCCTGTTTTCTGTGTTTTTAATCCCAATTTCCATTTGTGTCCCCGAAGCCTTACATCTTGTAGCTCCCAGGTGCAGCACACGGCATGCTTTAGCCCACGGGCTCTGCGCCTCCAGAAGCCGCTATTAACTTGCTTTAGCTGTATTCTCTCAGTTCTGTGTGTACAGCGCTCCATTTGTCGCCTTTCATTTGATCCCATCAAGAGGAAAATGGATAGGCTACATTTTAAACACGTGATGTTTTGAAGGAGCCTTTATTTATATATTGATGTTTTAGAACACCTACATTTTTCCAGGTTTTAATTAAATTTACACAGTTTAATGTCTCAATGTACTCTGAAATTAAAGCATAGAACAAATAAAGAATTGGAGATCATGGAATCGTTTTGTTTAACAAAATGTCACCCCTTAAGCTGACAAACCCCTCTGGTACCCTTAAAAGAACGCCAAATCCGTGTGCTTCTCTTTAATCCCATGTGTACTCTTCAGTGTTGTGTTGTTTGCCAAGTGTCTCAGCTTTTCAAGGTATCCCATGAAAGCTGAGACACTTGGAAAACAACACAACACTGAAGAGTACTGAGACTCTCAGCTTTCTAACGATGTGAACAATTCTTTGATGTGTTTTTTATACCTTCCCCCCTCTCCGCATTCTTAAATGGGGGGTGGGGGGATACTTGGTCTGAGCAGGAATACAAAATCTCATAAATTATTGACAATTATGACATATTTTGGAACCATAAAGTCCACTGATCAAAACAAGACCATCCACGTTTTGGTAGAAGCAACACACACCCATAGGGAGCTCAAAATGTCAAGATGGGAAAACTCTTTACAGTGTACAAATACACAACGATTTTACATAATAGGATCTGAACTTCTCTTTGTGTGACAGAACATCAAATAACCCCCGGGCAGACTGCATGTTTACCCCCCGGGCTCTGAATGATGGCAGGCAACACGGAAACTGTAAATCAGATGTGTTTAGAATGAAATACACTGGTAGCCAAGAGAATAAGCTTTCAAACGATATATGCATTGTAGGAATACAGTGTAACTTCTATGTACAGGAGCTGCGCATAACACTAACAAATAATGCTTAAGAGGGTGTATTAACACAGTATATAACTCTGAAATGTACATTATGTTTCAGTTTGTGGTAACCTATTTTTTTTTTTTTAACCTCTGGCAGTTTACCGCTTACCTTTGTACCATTTCAGGTTATTCACTGGACTTGAACTGCTTAAATTTCAATAAAAACTGGGAAAATGGGAGTGTTCTAAAACTGACTGATAATGTATGTATACACCGATCAGCCATAAAATTATGACCACCTGCCTAATATTGTGTAGGTCCCCCTTTGGCCACCAAAACAGCCCTGACCCATCGAGGCATGGACTCCACTAGACCTCTGAAGGTGTCCTGTGGTATCTGGCACCAAGACGTTAGCAGCAGATCCTTTAAGTCCTGTAAGTTGTGAGGTGGGGCCTCCATGGATCGGACTTGTTTGTCCAGCACATCCCACAGATGCTCGATTGGATTGAGATCTGGGGAATTTGGAGGTCAAGTCAACACCTTCAAGACCAGGACACCTTCTTCCATTGCTCCGTGGTCCAGTTCTGATGCTCACGTGCCCATTGTAGGCGCTTTCGGCAGTGGACAGTGCTCAGCATGGGCACCCTGACTGGTCTGCGGCTATGCAGCCCCATACAAACTGCGATGCACTGTGTGTTCTAACACCTTATCTTTCAGAACCAGCATTAACTTTTTCAGCAATTTGAGCTACAGTAGCTCGTCTGTTGGATCGGACCACACGGGCCAGCCTTCGCTCCCCACGTGCATCAGTGAGCCTTGGCCGCCCATGACCCTGTCGCTGGTTCACCGCTTTTCCTTCCTTGGATCACTTTTGATAGGTACTGACTACTGTAGACCGGGAACACCCCACATGAGCTGCAGTTTTGGAGATGCTCTGCCCCAGTCGTCTAGCTCATAATTTCACGCATAATTTCAGCCTCTCCCCCCATTTTGCACCTTGCATACAATTAAAGGGTGAACGGCGCAGAGTGGATTGTGAGGCGCAAAACAGGGTTTTGAATGTGGCAGAGTGCGCATTTTTGTGCAATATCCATGTGCGCCACACTAACCCATCTGCGTGGTGAGCAATCCCTATGAATATCTAGCCCCATGTCCTCTTGAATCATACTGTGTTGAATCATTTTTGGAATCCTGCTTATTTTCTTCATGTAATCCAATTTTCTAAATGCTGTCTCTTTGATCACCATCTTTGATCACAATCTTGAAGAAATAATGCAGCATATAGCTTTAATATAAGGTTTTAAAACACACATTTAATTCCAATTAATTACTTTTTGGTTAAAGTTCAATCTTGAGTCTTCTTTCTAAAAAATCCACAAAGAATTATTCCAGATATTTGGGCACTTACCTTGCCGTTTGATCTTTGTTTTTGATAGTTTGTCAGAATGGATCAAGGTCAGCTCAAATCCCAATGAACACATCAATCAATCTTTGACTGCACATGTATTGCTTTCCAGGCTGCGGGGTTCAGTCTTGCCTATTAGCTTTCATGGGATTGATATAAAGTTTGTCTGTAGTGCCTTGCTGTTTTATCAAAAAGGTATGTTCCAAGGATGCTGACATTTGAACCTCTTAGGGAGAAGTGTTGCCTTGTTCTTTTCTTTAATGGTTTCTAGATGTGTCTTTCTTATGAAGGTATGTTTATATACATTTTAAACACTATTGTAACATGTACAACCTTGTAAACTTGATGATTGTATATGTATGTAACTGTATGGAATATCCAACTTCTTTATCAATTTATTTAAAGGCTTTGTATAAGCACTTTTTTGTCCATTTAAGTAATTGTGAGCTAAATTTTAACATGAACCAAAAAAGACAGGATTTTTCCAACAACCACTGCCTTGATTATCCCTGATACGTAATAGTATGATCCATTAATGTTATTTTGTAAATAATCCTAACGACCAAATTTTACAAATGCGTTAAAAAAAAAACAAAGTGGTGTGGTAAACTAGTTCTCTTGGTGTTCTTATTAATTTCTGATTGTGGTTGTTACAATGTTTCACCCTCATTAACTGCTGCATACTTGGGAATGTAAACTTCAAAGTAAAAATTACAATGTTTATTAATTTACAATGGTTTATTTGTTCTATTAAAGAAACATGCAGGCAAATAATGTCTAAATACACAAGTATTTTGTAGCCCTGGATATGGACATCTGCCAAGAAATAAATACTAATCTTTTTAAGAAGAAAAGCAAATTTCCCTTGCATTTCCACTACATGATCCCAGGGAAGAACTACGGCAGATCATTTTCAATTATATCTGATTGATGCCCATCAAAAGTGCTACTTTTAGAAGGTAGTAAGATTACTGGTTGAAATCAGAGAGTTTCTTGCTTAGTACTTGTCTTTATCCTTAGATTATTGATTATTTACTGTCCCATAATGTGTATGTCTCCGTTGTGTAAATATGTTTATATTCACATATCATAGAGCCATAGAACATGCATATATACATACACATTTGTTCTAATTTCTTATTATTTCCAAATGTATTTGTGACTAATTCCAATAGTGGAGTCATATACAACTAACTACGGCAGTTATTTGTGGCAGCTGTAGGCTATTTAAAAGATTTCACGGTCAAATACTGATCTCTGTTGGAACAGCGCTATGAACCAAGTGTTAAGGTTTCGAATCCCGAAATGTGTTGTAATTTATTTGATGTATTATTATTATTATTATTATTATTATTATTATTATTATTATTATTATTATTATTATATATTCCCAAAGTTAAACGACAACAAACAATTATAAGAATTTTATACAGCTTCTCCTACTTAGAATTGTGTTTCAATAATGGTACAGGGAAAGTTAACTCGTAGCAAATGTATGATAATGCAAGGAAAATTAATTCATTGATATCCAGTTAAGAGTGGATCATTAATCGAATTCAGCCAAACTAAATGTAATAATAATAATAATAATAATAATAATAATAGGACATAAACAAATCATCCCTTTGTGCAGTGTAAGTCATATATTTTCAAAAGATAAAAAAAAGCTAACTTATGGAAATCAAAAGGATATGGCGGCTACACAGCACTAGGTGCTACACACCTGTTTTGGACACACAGCAGCAGCAATATACATACTGGAGCGCTCAGGGGGGTTTGCAAGAGATGAGCCCGCTCACATGCCCTGCACACCATTACACACACATAACAGAAACGTGTATTTATTACGCTGTCTTCAATCATGTAAAGCAGAAAGAATAAAATAGACACAACAGTCCTCTCCACGTCAGGCTGTGTCGCTCGTAGTGTTGTTCTCTGTCTCTGTCTCTGTTTAAAACGAAACACAAACCAAACCCACAGTCGTTGCTCCTCCCATCAGAGGGACGGACTTCACAGCGGCCTGGTTTGACAAAAAAGCTCTGGGACGCGTCTGCAACGGCATGGCACGGCACGGACGCCGGTGGAACCGAGGCATTAATTATTCTGAATATACCAGTTTTTGCGCGATGGTAGCGCGGCGCATTCATCCAATAACTGCGCAAAACTGTATTCAAACAGTGCGGATAATAGCACACCCTGGTGCAGGTGGGTTTGCGAGGTGCAAACAGGAAAACAATGCTATATTCCAATGTCGCGCAAAGAGATATTTTTGAATATCTCTCCTCAAGTCGCATTTACCTTGCGCGGCACTCATTTTGCGCGGAAATTGCACGAAGTTTAAATATCTAGCCCACGGACTTTTGCTTTTAAAAAAGTTTTTGACCAGCATGACTGCCTGTAACATGTATGGTTGTTTTTTACAAGGTCTTCACGAAGTTCACTCAGAGCCAGAACAGTTTTGTATTACATAGTCAGACTGAGACCAAATTTAGAACTGGGACAAAAACTAAAAATATATATTCTAATGCAAACAGATCTATCCATTTCTTTCTGCACTTATTTCTGAGGGTTTAATGTACCATGCTGTGATTGCTAGATAAGTAAAGGGAAAATGGCCAAGATTACTTTCGATATTTGTTGTATTAAGTGTGAAAGGGGTGAAGGGTCCTGAAACTCTGCTGGAAAAGGGAGGAAATGGAGGGAAATGGAGTTTTGATTCATCTCTTCTGGAATTGCTTCAGGCTTAAATGGTTTTGGCATTAGGTCATCGGGTTCACAATAGAAGGACTAAAGAAACCCCAACTCAGAGATAGACATTTTCATGGGAATTTTTCAGTAATCCATGAACTTTCAAGGAATATATAGGTATGTTCCTTAGAGTTAATTGTGACTACATATATGCAGAATAAAGGGGGGTCTTTGAAGCTTTTTGAAAGCTGCAATATACTGCCAAAGCATGAAAATAGTGCATATATGAATGATAATTTTCACAAATGAATGTGATGCAATCATTGTGTATGCTGTAATCTTAATACTAACTATTAAAGTAATACTAGTTTGTATATGTTTGATATTAATAGACTTACATTATATCCTGTTTCAATTTAGTTACTGTTTATTTTAACACAGCCGTTGTGTACATATATTCTATTTCTAGGACCCAGTATGTTTTGGGGGTTATTTCTAGTTTTATATATATATATATACATTTACTGTATGTGTGTGTGTATGCATACAGTATATCATGCATGAACTGTGGGTGAACTCTAATGCCACTTTCCACAATTGAACATAACAGAAAACAGCTTTGATGCGTAAATAAAGGAGATACATAATTGCATAGCTCGACTGTTAAACTCGAATTTGAGGTTGATGAATATTACATTAATATACATCAATTTGTTCTCTTATAAATGTCTCTTACATTCCACAAATACATTCACAAAGTTACAATATTTAATGTTGAAGCACAGGATATAGTTATGTTTAGAGCATCAGTACTGTAAGTATTTTGCTTGATGGTTGAAATTGTTTCTGTTTTGATAAAGTATATGGCCCAGATTTGAACCCATTGCCTTTAGGTATGATTTATGTTGACTTTGAAGCTCCATTTTAGATTGATAACCATATGCATGAAGGGATTTAATAACATGAAGTCCTGTGGAATAAAGTATGTAGCCTTAGAATACTTAAAACCATTAAGTATATGCTACATTTAAACAGCAAGCAATCCAAGGAGCCCATATAATTGTTTATAGTAAGGGATGAAGCTCCTTACAGTACAGTTTGTATTATGTACATCACACGAGAAAGAATTCAAAGATAAATAATTACTTATACCTCCCTGATTGTGAGTAATCAACCATTATCATGTATGTATGTATGTATTTATTTTAATGCAGCCAAATGTATTTAATTATTGGGTTGCGTGTGTAAGCATGAATACTCATCTAATGGGTTCATGTAACTTCAGGGATGAAACATATAATATAGGTCAATGGGGCTAAGTTGCTCTCTTCAGGGAAAATATAATTTAAGAAACAAATTATTCTGCTCCACTGAGAGCCCATACAGCTGTCCTGTAAATAAAGAATGTAAATAATGAATGAAGGACACAGATACATTTGAAGGACAGTTTGCTTCATTTTTTTTTCTCCAAAATGAAAAGCAATAAAAAAGTTTAAGGATTTAGTTCCCTACTATTTTACACTACATACTCCAGTCTTGAGGAGAAAAGGTTTTATTGTAAAATAAATATAAATATATATATATATACAAAACTGAAATATCATACATTAACTGCTGAATTGATACTGAAATCATGTGAATCACTACAGTTTAACAAAGGTGGAGGCCACTTACCTTGGTGTGTGATTTTGAAAGCAGTTGCTCACACCCATAGGCCAATTGGCCATCTGGCAAATGCTAGATGGGCCGGACAAAGTTGAAAAATATATATATTTTTACAGTATTTCTCTCTCATAAAAAGCATTTTGGCTGATCAATATGTAATGGCCAGCACTGCTACTAAGGGCCTGTTTTCATACTTTTTTCGTTCAATCCTCCAGTGTTTTAACAGAAATAATGTTATTTCTGTTAAATGAGCAATTATATTTGTCTTTAAAGGATATTGTCTTGGATTTCCATCTCCTATTCTTCAAAATATTTAAAGGAATAATCATTACAGTAATTTAAACAGATCACAAGGTTCTTAAATGAACACAGCACATTTAATTGCAGTAAATATGCATTTATATTAATGAACAAATGTAAAAAATAATATTTTGTATCTGGGACTATAGCAGGATTCAAACCTGGGTCTCCAGAGACAGGAATCTAACTGCATCACTAAATAAAGATTAATTGGATCATGGCGTAATGCATGTTTCTGTACCATTGAAAAAAATACAAATAAAACAGCAGCAAGCAGAGGCGTGAGGAGGAGATGTGAGACGTGAAGTGTGAGACATGAGGAAGAGCATTGAGGAGGAGCAAAGACAATTGACTGAGGGAGGGGTGAGTAACGATCCTGATACTGGAGACTTGAGTGGGTGGTGCTTGATACTTGACTCGAGGACAATTGATGCGTGAGGATGTCCTAAAATGGTGACAGACAGCATTCTGAAACACATGCATACATCACGGAGAGAACAAGTTGATCTTAAGATCCTGTGTGTGAGTGAGTAATTTTTCATTCATTTTGCATCTTATTTGTACTTTGTATGAGAAAATAAGTGTCGGAAATAATGAATTACTGTAAAAACACTTGATGAATACACCCCATTATGTTGAATGTATTATGTAAAGGTATGGCAGTAGCATTTAAATACTCCTAGATAGATATTTAGAGGATGTCACACTATTGTATTGTATATTTTTATATAAGCAAAAGAATAACCATTCAGCAGTGCAATACTGATTATACTATTCACAAGTGTAACAGCTATTGTTGTATTCAATAACTGCATACAGTATGTTTAAATATTGGATGCTTTCACTATACAGACTTTGGTCATAGATTCTGAAAATGAATTACTTTGCTGTTCAGATCTGCACAGAATGATGACATTCTGCACAACGTGAATGCCCCCATATATTTGGTTGTATCAGAAGTAGACTGTCAAACAAGTTTGGTGGAGTATGTAATTACTTTATTACAGTCATATATATTTGTTATTGTATGCGTTATGCTGCCATTTCTTACATGCACTAATCATGTAACATGTAAATATATCTGGTGTTTTATTAATACAAAACTAACTGAGCTCACTTGATTATTGCAATGTGACAGCGGCAGCCCATCATTAGGGGCCAGTGGGGCCAGGCCCCACTTAGAACAAAGTAAAACTAAATAAATAAATAAAACAACATGCTTTTATGTTGCAAACTTTATAAACTGAATATTATTTTAGGTTTCGTGGATAATACTGCACAGTTCACTATGGCACTAATAACAGGAAGTAAACAGACAGGAAGTAACATCAAGTGTATGGCAAGCCATCAAGGTCATACCGTAGTGTACGCGGGAGGGCAAACGTGAGTTTAGCTGGTGGGGCCGGCCCTTTGTTCGCACTGAAGCAATAACAGCATACTGTACAGAAACACAGCCGATATGGCTGGTCGTGCATGTGCTTTACGAGTTTTTAATGAGCGCAGAAGGGGCACTTCAGCTTCGGACCCTCGCCTTACTGCACATGAACATGTCATTTCCCGCTTGTCAGTGAGGTCGCGTTCTTGTAGCGCTGATTTCAGCAGTTCTGCACAGATCTGCAGAATTCCACTGATCCCATTGGTGGAGCAGCACTGCAGATCTGTGCACAACTGCAGAAATCTGTGCTACCAGAATGCCACCCAAGTTACTGCTATTTGTGAGTACTGTACAAACGTGATCAAGATGAACAGAGTCGATTTCTTGTTAGAAATTTGCTTTTCTTTGTTGGCATTTGTAGAAAATATTGAAATCCAACGTTTAGGTCACCATCAAGCAAAAGATTTTGTGATCACACAATTAATAGGGCTTTATAGAATGGTTTAAAGAGAAAATGTTTCTTACCTCAAGCGTTATTGGAGAATTGTTTTTTTGTGTGTTTTCCTTGTGTTTTAATTTGGGGGAGAGACTGTGTGGACAAACTCTGGCTACAAACACTTAAAACACTTGTCAGAGAGACCAGGAAAACATGAAAGTGTTTAAAAAGGGACATCCTAAACAACCCGGAATGAGCGGTTAGATTGCATTAAGTGTCAAGTGTACAGGAGGACATTAAGCGCACCTGCTGCTGTTCAGGCAGATGAGACAACAGACATGTAGGGTGTATAAAAAAATCAAGTCATCTATCAGTGAGTGTTAATTTGAATTAATTAGTATAGCTACATTATAGACAAGACAGTGAAGCATGTGTTTGTATTACAATCATGGACATATTTGTTTTTGACATGTATTTGTATTCTACACTATATTTGTATTTTTATGTTATATGGGTTGTGATATAAGTGTTGTTTATAGCATTGAAGCTTTATTAAGTAGAATATTCAAATCTTTAAATCTACCATAATGTATTCTTGTATAAATACACAAGGCACCTCGGCACATCATTTACAGTCGATTTTTAATCACACATTATTTCAAAGCAAACAAACCTAACTGAGTTCCTTTGAAATTAACCCAGTGTGAATACCACTTAAGTTAAGTGGGCCAGGGTGGTTTTCTGATTGGCATAACCATAAAGCCAGCACACTAGCACATCCCCAGCTAACAGGGGACGTCCTGGGAACTTTAGGGAACATTCTATTTAGGTCCCCGAATTAACATTCTCTCTGGGATGTTTTTAAAATGGAATGAAACAGGTCCGCTTTAGGTCCTTATTTGAGGTTACAAAGCGGACCTGCACAGGACATTAGGAGACGTTCCCTTGTGGTCCCCCAGCGGTCAGAGCAGGACTTTCTAATTACATGACATTTAGAAACGTTCCGGTTTGATCCCATTTTGGTTACAATCCTGACATTCACAGGACTTTAGGTAATGTCCCCTTATGGTTTCCTATTGGTTATGGCAGGATGTTATAACACAGTTATAATCAAACACAGTAGAGGTGCAAAATAACATAATTAAGTCTCAAACATTAATTAAAAAGCAGCACACTCTTAAATCAATACAATATGAAATCAATTAATTTTATTATGCAAAAAACCCACCAACGTTTCGCCCAAAAAGCCTTCATCAGGGTGTAGTGAATCTCAGATCATGCAGCAGATATACCTTATGTCAAATGAATTAAATGGGTTACAATGATATTCAATTAGCTGACAAGAATTGGTATATTGAGTTTTAGTTTTTCTATCATTAATTAGCAATCATCTAATTTATTTAACTATAATTGACATTGCTCATTTATCTTAATTATCAATAACAGAGGATATTTTGGCTGAATTAAATATTATGCTTTATGCACTGTAACACTTACATTCACTTGACCGTTTCCTTTTTGATTGATTCTCAATTTCTTAGCAGACATCCTTATCCAGGGTGACTTACAATTGTTACAGTATATCACATTCTATGCATTATTGTAAGCTTATTTAATAACCAATTTAATTCACCTGCCTGAAGGTATATATGTTGCATGGTCTCTGACTCATTACACCCTGATGAAGGCTTTGTGCTTAATAAAAGGAACTGATTTGGTATTGGAGTATTTTAAGGCTTTCTTTGTTCTTCATAGAATGTAATAATCAGGACATTCACAGGACATTAGGAACGTTCTATATTGGGACCCATTTTTTTGTGGCATGACGTTACAAAGTGGACCTGCACAGGACATTCCCTTGTGACGTTCCTTGTAGAAGTTCCCTTGTGGTCGCACAGTGGTCAGATCTGGACCTTAACATTTTCATGACATTTAGAAATGTTCCTGTTTGGTCCCATTTTGGATTCTGTTATGACGTTACAATCCTGACATTAACAGGAATTGTTCCCTTTTTGTTATGGAGGGATGTTACAATTAGAACACTCGCAGGGCATTCAAATCCAATGTGTTGGAATATACACTCACCTAAAGGATTATTAGGAACACCATACTAATACTGTGTTTGACCCCCTTTCGCCTTCAGAACTGCCTTAATTCTACGTGGCATTGATTCAACAAGGTGCTGAAAGCATTCTTTAGAAATGTTGGTCCATATTGATAGGATAGCATCTTGCAGTTGATGGAGATTTGTGGGATGCACATCCAGGGCACGAAGCTCCCGTTCCACCACATCCCAAAGATGCTCTATTGGGTTGAGATCTGGTGACTGTGGGGGCCAGTTTAGTACAGTGAACTCATTGTCATGTTCAAGAAACCAATTTGAAATGATTCGACCTTTGTGACATGGTGCATTATCCTGCTGGAAGTAGCCATCAGAGGATGGGTACATGGTGGTCATAAAGGGATGGACATGTTTAGAAACAATGCTCAGGTAGGCCGTGGCATTTAAACGATGCCCAATTGGCACTAAGGGGCCTAAAGTGTGCCAAGAAAACATCCCCCACACCATTACACCACCACCACCAGCCTGCACAGTGGTAACAAGGCATGATGGATCCATGTTCTCATTCTGTTTACGCCAAATTCTGACTCTACCATCTGAATGTCTCAACAGAAATCGAGACTCATCAGACCAGGCAACATTGTTCCAGTCTTCAACTGTCCAATTTTGGTGAGCTTGTGCAAATTGTAGCCTCTTTTTCCTATTTGTAGTGGAGATGAGTGGTACCCGGTGGGGTCTTCTGCTGTTGTAGCCCATCCGCTTCAAGGTTGTACGTGTTGTGGCTTCACAAATGCTTTGCTGCACACCTCGGTTGTAACAAGTGGTTATTTCAGTCAAAGTTGCTCTTCTATCAGCTTGAATCAGTCGGCCCATTCTCCTCTGACCTCTAGCATCAACAAGGCATTTTCGCCCACAGGACTGCCGCATACTGGATGTTTTTCCCTTTTCACACCATTCTTTGTAAACCCTAGAAATGGTTGTGCGTGAAAATCCCAGTAACTGAGCAGATTGTGAAATACTCAGACCGGCCCGTCTGGCACCAACAACCATGCCACGCTCAAAATTGCTTAAATCACCTTTCTTTCCCATTCAGACATTCAGTTTGGAGTTCAGGAGATTGTCTTGACCAGGACCACACCCCTAAATGCATTGAAGCAACTGCCATGTGATTGGTTGGTTAGATAATTGCATTAATGAGAAATTGAACAGGTGTTCCTAATAATCCTTTAGGTGAGTGTAAAGTCAAAAATAAGAAAATGTCACACATACTTGGCATATGTGATGAGCAACAAATAAAAATTCAGTCTAATATCACAACAGTAACAGGATACAACACATTTATTAACAAACCTATTTAATATTGATTAAACAGTGTTAAAGGAATGCATAAATAACGTACATACATATAAATATAAACAAGCCTTGGAAGATAATCTTGAGTTACAAATATATTGGATATTTTTCTGTGCACAAAGTTTTTGAATGGTTTCAGCTCTCATTGGGTCCGCGACTCATCGCCTGCCTCTAGCTATGTCCTCATTGGATACAGCGTCCAAGAGTCATTCAAGTGAGTGGAGACGTTGCAGTCCAGCCAGGTGAGGCAGTTTATCCTTTATTGTTCCAGGCAGATAATGTGTTATTAAAATAACTTGTTAAAATGTATTAAGGTTTGTTAATTGACAGTTGCAGCTTAGAGATAACGCAGATGATTAACGGACAGCACTAACTTAGTTAGACTCAATCTTTACTTCTGATTCTAGCTTCCCACATGGAAGATTTTTATATGTTCTACTTGAAACTTGTAAATAATACATATGGCAGCAAATTCACATATAAGATGCATGGATTTGTGTAATATCTGACTTATATGGGTACGCAAGCCTAGACATGTTGCGTATTGTATACAAAGGTGACATACACATTTCAAAGCACTGGTTCGTTTTACGTGATAAAACACATCTGAAATTCTGCAGTCAACAGTCACGACGAGAAGCGGGAAGTACAAGAAGATTAAGCAGTGAACAATAAAAATGTACTCGGCATGTTGCTTCCAATTTGACGCACCACAGAGTGCCATACCAAAAGGCAGAGGTCCTATTTTGCACAATACAATTACAAAACTATATTGTACGTTTAAAAGTAAAAATAAATGTATGTGTTTTGGGAAAACACCACTGAATCATCAACAGATAAAGAGGAGGAAGATGATTAAGAGATTTCGTTAAATAATCCCTTGCCTAATCAGAGAGGAAATGCAAGCGCACAGCATTTGCACTTGCTTCAACACTGTATGATCGTGCCATGGCAGATTAAAGCTCAGCAAGATGTGGTATTTTTAAAATAAATACTGAATATACTGGCATAGCGGTGCTTAGTAAACATTTTTCTTTGTACTGAACAAATGCTCTTCACCTCATAGTGTAAAAAAGCAAGTAAGCATCTTGCTTGGATTTGTAAAAGAAGATAAATAAGAAGTAGCCTAATTTTACTGTTCTAAAAATAAAGAACATTTACCTTAGTTAAATAATAATCTGTACAGTATGTGTTTAAACATGGATTAGATTTTTTTGTTTTTGTTTCTGTGTGCATATTTCTGTTGAATGTGTTTTATGTCCTGTTTTGAACAGGACCCACCTCCCGGTTAAAACAAATCTGCCAGCCGATCGGCGATCATACACTGAACAAAATTATTTTATTAGATTTACCCCCAAAAAATTAGGCAACAATTTGTTGTCAATTTTTGTGTTTAAATTTAACCCCATGTACTGTGTTTAAATTTAAAAGTAAAGTAAAGTAAAGTAAAGTAAAATGTACTGAGTTTTAGCAATTAATATTCACAAAGTATTTCAGGTAAGGTTTACTTAATTTTTCATAGTTTCTTAATACATTTTACTTGATTGTCAAATACAAAATTACTTATAAAAATAAATTAATTAAATAACAATTAACTCCCAATTGACAGTATTTTTAAACTAAATTATTTCAGTATACATTATTGATTATACATTGTAAGATGCATAACATTTAACCCCATCAACAATGTTTAAATCACTCACATTGAACAGTATGTATCTTGTTAACTTTTTTATTGAATTAATAAAATGCCTCACACACTGCAATCATTTAATAATGATGTTAGAATGGGCTGTCACAGTTAAAGTCCTCAATGTGTTTCAGACTATGGTCCCAGTAAAACCATCACCAAAGACCTAGAACACTGGCATTTGCTGCTAAAGACTAATTGTTCAAAAGAATAGCCTGGGAAATGTTAACAATGCCTTAAAATCGGTTTAGAGCACAAAGCACAAAAGTCCACCTGCCTTGACTTGGTGCGTTAACTTGGAAGAATAAAATAAACTTGAAAATATGTCCTGTGAAAAACAAGGAAGGACTATTCACTGCAAACCAAAATGAGCATATACACCAAAAGTTACGAGTCTCTTATTCAGGATTAGTGTGAGGCCTTAAATCAGTGATTAATTAAATGAACCAAAATATACAATTGTTTACATTGTGGCAAAATATCTAGCAGTTTTTTCGAGCAAGTCTTGGCACATCAAAAACGTTTACAGTACATGACCTTGCATCATAAATAAAGTTTCAATTCTTACAAACACATTCATTAAATGACTGGCACTCAGCTAAAACTCTACCCACTGTACAAGAAACCCATCTGGGCAATAATCCACAATGGCAATATTCCCCAAATGTAGTATAAAAGCATTTTCATTCAGATAATACAAACCATTAAAAGGTAAGAAATAAGGATAGAAAAACAAAAATGTATTAAAAAATGAGGTAGGCTGTTCACACACAAAAAATATCTTTAGGAGATTACAACCTCCCATCTAACCTTCATTTAATCCTTCAAAAATTATCTTATCTTCAATGGCTTTTAAATGTTGTTTTAAGATGCAAGGTCTTGTGAAGAGAACAGAACTGATTTTTATCAGAAACATTATGGAGCAGTGAAACCAAAAAGTATTTCAGTGGTGAGGTTACCAAAAAGCCTCCGAACATTCAAGCCAGCAACTTGGTTCTCAGTGACTGGATTTTTGAGGACAGCTTAATCCCATCAAGCTCAATAAACACTTTCTGAAAAACCTCAAATGTGTACTTTAGCTTTGCTGGGTAGACTAGATTCAATGCATAGATCAGTCCCATCAGCAGTGTGCAAGCCTTTGCTGTGTTAAGAATTTAGTCAGCACCTCATTGCCCTCAATAATGATGGAAACATCCACTGGATCCTCAACAGTGGCAGCATGTACAACAAGGATTTTCAAGATGTGATGAGTGTTTTCATCTCAGTCAGCCTCCTTTTGAAACATAACAGAAGAAACAGTATGTAATTAAATAAATATAGGCTTGTAGTGAAAAAGCTTAAATGTTTCTGTAAACTGCTAATTAACCTTAACCCTAATTCAGCCAATCTTGATTAAGCAAATTGCTCTTAAAAGGATATACCTGGGAGTCTAAGAAAAGCTCATCACCACTCTCTCCAAGGTACTCTATGAGGCTGCGGATGACTGCATCTCGTCTCCTCTTGATGGAGTCGCTCTGTTAAAAAAAATCTCTTAAGAGTGGTCGCACATTTTTGGATATGCTAGTAGACCTACCAAGGGGGCTATTTATTTATATAACTTGATAGTCTTTTTGTTGACAGTCAACTTGTCAATTGAAAGATGCATGACGAGACAAAGGTGGATGACATCAATTTGTATTTACACCCTAGCCTGGAGTAATAATGAATATTTCCAACCTATATGGACTAGATTACCATCTTTACTAAATGTCTCTTGATCTTATATGTGGATACAAATTTAAATGTAAAATCACCCAATGCAAATGCCAGTATACATGTCCGCTTATTTATGAAGCATATGGATTGACTGCCTCAATTACTGAAACCCTGCTGCATTGAATTGAGAAGTTTAGCATGGGTGACAGTTATTAACATTTGCGAAGCACTTGGCAGGTCCACTATACCAAACTCTTACAAGACTTGTTACACCAAGTGAAGAAACTGAATTATGTGCCTACTCAACAATTACCTGATTGAGTCTATCCAGTATTGGCCATATCTTTGTCCCTGGAACTCCTCCCTTGGCTCTCATGAAGTTGATCAGTCTTGCTGTGTAACTGTCAAGTTTCCTAATAAAGGTTTGAGTGATAGGAACTGCCGTGATTCTTCTGAATTCCTCCGCCATCTAAAGTAAAGTGACATGTTAGGGGGCCTGGTAAGAACATGAAAACAACCTTCCAAAATATGCTAACAGTCACAATTCCAATGTAGAATTATCTTTGTAAAAAGCAAAAAAATAAAAATTGAACTTGCTTACCTGAACCTCACTGAACAAAGCAGGCCATCTCTCCATGAAATCTTGGGTACAAGGGCTGAGATTGACAACTAGATGTCTTCGACTTGAGAATGTTTTTGCCCTTTTTTCTGCAATGATCTTTTCATTATTTTTCTTTTTTACTTCGCAAAGGTCATGTCTCTCCTTCTCCAGACTTTCTTGACTTTCCCCAAGTGGATGGGGAGGCAGATAATTCACCTCCGCTTTTTTGGGTCTTTTGATGTTCTTGGCAGGGGCCCTGTCACTTAGTTGCTTCCTTTTTAAGGAGTTAACCTGAAGCTCAGGGCATGAGAGTTCACAGCTTCTCAATTTGGTGCAATAATTGTGCATCTTGTACTTGAGGCTCTGTTGCCAACCATACAATCCTGCGAATGATCCAGGTTCCTTGAGGCATGGGTATTTCTCTTATTAGAGCTACTCCAACTGCCAGTATTTGGAGACTTGTGGGATAAGCTGTATAGTGGAATATTGCATCTGCAAGAGCCTGCAGGATAGCAGGATTTCACACTTGGGTTTTGGAAGAGTGCACCACCATCATGATAAGTTTTGTTTGCTGCTTGAAAAATCCTTTCCACATCATGGGAGAAATTGGGAATTGTAAAGCTAGCAGGCCGGGGTCAGCACGCCACACAGGTGATGGGGACAACAGAATAGTGTCTATTGAGCTACCTGAACAACTCTCATTAGCAGAGTTTTGATCCAATGATCTTGAAGTAACAGGCTGATCTGATGGTATTGGAGTAGAGCAAATATCTGTCTCATCAACAGGAGTTAAGTTAAGAATGACTGAATTGTGTACTTGGACTATTTTCACTGTGTCTTTGTCTTTTACCTCTGCAGTTGTGGTCAGAGTGAAGAATTTGTCATCGAAGTCTTGGTCTTGGTACAAAAGACTGAAATTCCCTTAAAGTTCAAAATTTCCTCTGATGACTGAAACAAGGTCCTCAACCTTATCAGGGATACCAAAGGGTAACCTCAACTTGCGGATGTCGTGAGCCTCTACTATTACACGCAAATGGGCTGGTGTAGACATCCTGGTTGTCTTGAGCAAGCATCAGCTAGGAGGGGAAGGAGGGAGGGAAGGGAGAAACAAGAGAGGAAAGAGATGATGGACAGGTTAGTAAATATGTGTGTTTGCAGTACTTTGGGCCATCTCACACAAACATGGTAGAGCTTTTCACTACAACTAAAAACATAAAAGGAGTTATAAACCAATGGCCTCAACTTAAGAAAATTAAAAACCCATCAGGAATGTATAAATAAATCAAATGAAAGCATAACAATTTAATTTTTACTTAATGAAGTAGGCTATATTACCTATGATATGCAAATGTGGTGTTTAAGAGAAACCATTCGTTCTCCTGCCATGTTGTATACAGCCAAGGGGTAGACATCTGTCAGTTGGTGTTGCTCAAGGATTTGAATGTTGACTGTTGATTCTACTTTGAAGCTCCTTAAGTGCTCATTGTACCAGGCACTTTGTAACTTAACAACAAAGAAAAGGCTGTGACGCACAATGATAATTTGTATTATTTCTGCTAAGTCAGGCAGTCCTCCAGTTGAACCAAAAGGCAACATCATTCCAACACAATAGTTAGTGCCCAAAAAGTCAATCTTATTTGCCACATCTACAGCCACTTCATTTGGGAACTTCCTGGTCATGAACTCTCTTATGTCATCTTTCAGGACATCTACTGCTACTCGTGTCATTTTAGAAACACATAGAGCTGGTTTCAGAATGTTTGTACCATGTAGATTACATCATAGACTGGTGCTTCTTTGTGACATCAAAATATTTCGAAAAGACCCAGTTTGTCTTACAATCTTCTTAAAGAAACTATGTTTCGCTTCAAACCTCATGGTCCATAAAGCCACAAGAGGACCAAAAGCTGTCATCAGTCAAGGGTAGTGCTCCAGAAAATGTTGTTTTGGAATGTGTTTTTGTTCTGGAAATGATTCAAAGAATCTATAGCGATGCTCACCAATCTTACTATCAAGATAACCTATGCTCTGAACTGTTTGGATTGGAGACATAACAATCTCAACAATATCCTTCAGCGTCATTAACAGCTGCCACACTTTTTCATCTTCAGGCACTTTGCCTCCAACCATAAAAGGCAGCAGCCGCAATAAAGCACCAGTTTTCATGTGCATTGCCTCCAATGCTTTTCTTCAAGGCAATGTTCAGTGGAACAGCTTGTGGGCAGTTGGTTTTGTCACTCCATTTATATTGAAACTGTTTGATGGAACTATTTAGCTCAGCAAGGGAAAAATATTTTCTCTTTATCAAAATATTGAAACACTGTGCCAGTTATAGGGGTACAATACCCTCAAGTAAATCGTGTAGCACATCTGGAGGGTAACCTGATGTTGCATGAAAATGGCTCAGTCTGTCAGAGATGGCACACGGTCCTTTCACTCCGTAGCAATGGGGTTGGGCAGTATCAGACAATGCTGTATGAATGTGCAGGTTATGTTGATGATTTGTTCTTAGAGGAAAGGCTCCTGATCTCACTTCAAATTGCTGTATCAGTAAACGCTCCCCAATACAAAAGCGACAAAGTGTGAGCATGTGAAGCTTTCAACAAAGCCCCCAATCGAATGAGCTCCAAGATTGTCAGTGCCTTTGATTAATTTTCCCAAACAGGGCACATAAAGTCCATCATCCTCCAAGCTTTTCAGATCTGTTAATAATGGCTCTAGTATTTTAGGGTATGGAAATTTTGTTGCATCATCTGCCTTACAAAGCACAGCTAGATAAATGGATGTCAGTGTAGATCTTGATAAAGAGGGGATGTCTGCCAACACCCAATAAACCGCAGTTACCTTGTTTCTTACGGGATGTCCCCAGAGGGTTACACACCTCAAAATCATCAATATATAGAATGAGTGAAAAGTTTTAACTCATCTACAGACAAAAAATAATTTTCTCTGAAGTATGACTCATCATGAAAAGACCTGTACGCAGATGAACCATCATGATCCTTTCTGTTCTGGAGTACCTTTTCTTGAATATCTCTTTTGCTCAAAAGTTGTGACAAGGTTGGCAAAATGGGTACATATTGGAATGTTTTTCTCTCCTGCTCATCAAGGATGTACTCAACTGGCTCAATAATGGAACATTTTTCCTTTAAGAAGCTACTTCTCTTGTAAGATGTGCTTAAAGGTCCATCTGCTCCCAAAGCTGCACTTACAGGGTTCAAATGGCAAATGTTTTCCACCAATTCTGATACTACAGTATCATCAATATTGCCAATGAGCTTTCTCAAAGTTGTCTGAACAATATCTTTAATAACTGGGCCCGATGCTGAGCATGTAATGAATTGAAACTCCTCTACAATTTCATCTATGCATCTATTAGAAACATTAAAAATGCTTTCTAATTTAAGAAAGAGGCAACCCAGTTTATCAACAATTACTTTAGTTAAATCCTCATCTTTCTCAACAAGAGGCTCAACATCTTCTTCACTTTCAATTAAGTCCTTTTCTTCAGGTCTTTGACTCTGATATTTTTTTAAAGACTTGTCTTAAAATCTTCAAGCGAGTGGGGAGTATGTTTCCTGCTTTTATGAGAAGCAAACGTTGAATGGATATTTGTGCTATAATCACAATTTTTAAAAATACATTGCACAGTTTCGTACTTCCTCAAATGGCCCCCAAGGTGTTCAAAATATTGCTTCTCTGAGTGGAAACTGCATGAATTACAAACTAGACATGTGAAAGACTGGATGTGGTCTGACTCTATGGACTCGTTGTGATGCCTAGACAAATGCGTGCAAAGTGCACTCCAAGTCTTGAAAGTACAAGGGCATTCTAGGTATAGGCAGTGTTGTGACTGGCTTCAACCCCAATGGTCGTTTTGATGTGGTAAATGCACATGTTTTGCATGACCATCTCATGTGCACGGGTGTAAATGTTTGGTCTAGCAGTAACTGTTTTATTCCTCTGGCCAAACTGTCCTCCGGTCTTTCCCTCTCAACTATTCCTTATTATGAACATCAAGAGTCCAATGATATTACTGCTTTATCTTTTTGTCTGTTTCTGTGTCAGTTCCACCTTCTTGACTACATCACAATTGATGAGTCTGGTCTGCATTCCACCAAAAATGTCAATTCCTACTTGTTTCTGAAAAAAAAAAAATATATAGGTGTATGTGCTAGGCTGTTTTTCACAAACATTTTAACAATTTGTAACACAGAGCCTACAAGTTGGCACAACAGTTACTAGTCTAAAACTGGGGAGTTGCAAGCTCTGTACACCTGAGCGGCATAGCTTAAACATAAAAAAAAAAAAAAATCTGTATACCTTACGAATGCAGTCTCTGGTACTGGCAGTGCTGATGTATTCTGTCAGAGACAATATGTGGGAGAAATCATTAATATTTTAATAATATTAATCCCAGTATATTATACAAATATTTATACATATAGAATGTAAAAAAATTGTCTATATTTAGATAATTTAGGAACCCCCTATTAAATGCTCCATTAGTTTAGTCTGCCTGACATCATATGTCTTGTCATCAGTGTTTAATTTAGTAGGAAAGAAGGAGTCTATGGAGCAACACAGTTTTTTACCATATTAAATCAATTTATTTGTATCGTCTTTATTTTCAAGTAAACAGTCAAACAAAGAACCTTGTAGATTCGTTTTTATTCGCGTCAGACTCATTGCTTCACATAGACAACTGTGGTTGCATTTTGTAAAAAAGCTGTGCCACTACACTTTCTGATTTACAATAATCATGGTAGAGTAGGTAAGATTTAAACCTTCATTTTGTAACATGTTTGTCTTTATTTATTTAATTAATTTGCAATGTTATTAAATATCAATTTAATTTAACCTTACTTTGACCATTCTTGCTTTGATTTAACCCATAGTCAAATAACTGCAATTCCAGCATATTTGGTTAATATTAATACACTGTCCAGTTTACCCCACCTACATTAGATCAAGGGGCATAGTTTTGTTTTTTGGCCAATATAAAAACCCCTACAGAAGCTTTATGGTAGAAAATATGCAGAAGTATATGAAATAACTCAAACAAAACACAGACACATGCATCCTATGACGAATAAGGGTGTACGCAGAGGCAACTGGCAACTGGCAACTGCATTTACACAGCTACTTAACTGTGCAATATGTCCATAAAATTAACTCTCTCCCTGTTTTCTTAAACTAGGTATAATTATAGCATAAGTATGTGTCTGGCCAGCTATATATTTCAGATTTGTCACACGTTTTCTAATAGGTTTGTGTAACATTGAAGTCAGAGAACAAGTAGGGGTCTCTATAAAAAGTTGAGCATTTTAGGACGTTCGGATTCTAGCTTCAGTGGCAGCCATGTTAGAAGATTTTGCAAACCAAAGCGATTACCCATTTCTGATTGCCATGCATGTGTATGCTGCTACAGTTAAAAGTTGAATGGTGTATCATGGCCTTTAGGCTGTATAAACTGTTTTCAATAACCCAACGTTAAACATTACTCTTTTACTAGGCCAAAGCGTCATGAGTGTGTGCGCACTCCAATTTATGATTTCTCATTAATTTTAATATTCTGGTGTGCATAAACTTGCTTATGGATAGGTAATCTAGCAATGGATAGTTAGCTGTTAGCTGGATTTTTGGACTAGAGACAGGCATTCAAACGTAGCTAGCTATATTGTTAACTGCCAGTTCTAATGGCTAATGCAGGTAGCATTTCTATTTAAGTTAAATAAAATAATTTAACCTGAGTTAAGTCAGAGAATTCTACTCAAACATTATATTGACAACACAATTCTATTACAGTATAAATCGATTGTGGTAAAAATATATATATATATATATATATATATATATATATATATATATATATATATATATATATATATATATATATATATATATATATATCTTACTTCATGAATCCAGGGCACAGCAGAATGTCTTGTCCTCCTTGAAGAGTCGGCGCCCGTGTCTCTGGCACATTAGACGAACACGAACGTTAACTGCGTCCGCCCCTGATGCCAGGCGCCAAAGCTAAACTTCCGGCTTTCCATGTGTTTCTGCTTAGTTAAATTTTATTGCGAAATTACAATTAATATTGAACTAATCTTCTGAAGCATAATTACTAATCTTATTTATGAGGTTAAAGTGTGAACTAAACCCAATATTATCAAGTACAAAGGAGAACCATTTTTTTAATGTAGAATTTACACCAACCATGTATATAATAATTACTGACCCAATAAATCATTTTTTTCAGTGTAGAGTTTGCTAAACAAAGTTTAAACTCTGATGGGTGGGGAGACTGGAGATATATTATTAATACTATAAGGATCAACTTCCTTTCCTAATATGAAGGAGACTATGAAACCAGTTATTATTATTATTATTATTATTGTAGCCCGTAAAATTGATACACTACACAGGACACATTAACTTCTTTGGGGGTTCTTTATTTTTGTTATATGTTGCTGAGAGGGTGTGCAACTGGCCTTCCTAAATTGGCATGAAATGAAATTTACTATAGGACATACGAGGTACAGTATACAAAATAAAAACAATACAAGATAATACACAATAATAATAAATAATACACGACAATACTAAACAATACGGCTGTGGGCTTACAGCTGTATGAAGACAAAGACAAAATACAGAACACATCTATTAAGCCCACTGTATCTCACATGTGCATACGTTTACTTCCACTACAATTCACTTACAGTGAGGGAAAAAAGTATTTGATCCCCTGCTGATTTTGTATGTTTGCCCACTGACAAAGAAATGATCAGTCTATAATTTTAATGATAGGTGTATTTTAACAGTGAGAGACAGAATAACAACAAAAAAATCCAGAAAAACGCATTTCAAAAAAGTTATACATTGATTTGCATGTTAATGAGCGAAATAAGTATTTGACCACTTCGACTTAGTACTTCATGGCAAAACCCTTGTTGGCAATCACAGAGGTCAGACGTTTCTTGTAGTTGGCCACCAGGTTTGCACACATCTCAGGAGGGATTTTGTCCCACTCCTCTTTGCAGATCCTCTCCAAGTCATTAAGGTTTCGAGGCTGATGTTTGGCAACTCGAACCTTCAGCTCCCTCTACAGATTTTCTATGGAATTAAGGTCTGGAGACTGGCTAGGCCACTCCAGGACCTTAATGTGCTTCTTCTTGAGCCACTCCTTTGTTGCCTTGGCTGTGTGTTTCGGGTCATTGTCATGCTGGAATACACATCCACGACCCATTTTCTCACCCAAGATTTGACGGTACATGGCCCCGTCCATCGTCCCTTTGATGCGGTGCAGTTGTCCTGTCCCCTTAGCAGAAAAACACCCCCAAAGCATAATGTTTCCACCTCCATGTTTCACGGTGGGGATGGTGTTCTTGGGGTCATAGGCAGCATTCCTCCTCCTCCAAA